>NC_081818.1:7367500-7967500 GCF_030704535.1 Vitis vinifera | reverse complement strand
TAAATGAGTTGGGCCAGTGGCATACAAGTTAATCTTGCCTCAATAGTTGTCCCTCATGCATGATGTCTTCCATGTGTCGATGCTAAGGAAGTGTACTCCAGATCCAACTTAGGTAGTGGACTTGCAAGATGTTCAAATTAGTGAAGATACTTCTTATGTGGAGGAACCTTTACAGATTCTGGAAGTTGGAGAACATAGGTTCAGGAACAAGGTGATCCCTGCAATCAAAGTGTGGTGGCAACACCATGGGATAGAAGAAGCCACTTGGGAACCTGAGAAAGAAATGAGACCATACTATCCGCAACTCTTCTATAATTTTTTAGGTAAGTTCATTTAAATTTCGAGACAAAATTTCTTTAGGGGGATTGGATGTAATGACCGGATATTTTAGGCTACGTTAGAATTTTTAGTTTGAAAAGTCTTCTTTTGAGTGGTGGTTGGAAAGTAAAAAAGAAAAGTGATTGGAGAACACGTGTTAATTTTGAATTTGTGAAATTCAAATTATTTTGTTGGTCAATTATGTGAGTTGAAAATTTTGTGCCACGTCAGCCTTATGATAGAAAATTTCTTAGGATTATAGAAATTGAAAATTTTCATAAACGAAAAATGAAAAATGAATCAATTAAAATTAATCTAAACTAATTAAGTAAAAATTAAATTAAATTGATTAATAATAAATTTGAGAAAAAATAAATTTTTGGGTTGGTGTTTAATAAATCATTTTGTGTTGTTAAAAAAAAATGAAGTAAATTGGAAATGAAATTAAAAATAAGTAAAACGAAATAAATAAAAGAAAAGAATTCAAAAGGTTGTTTGGTTGAGTCGTGGGCTTGTGGTGATTTGTGGTTAAAGAAAAAAAACAAAATGAATTGGGTTTTTTAAAAAGGAAAAGGCATTAGAAAGTGGTAGAAGAGAGAGTTATTAGCGATTGTGGAGAAAGTCTTTCCGCCGGATCTTTGGCCAGCCATTTGGAGGGTCGAATGTCGTCCATTTCGCCTGAAAATTTGAAGAGGTGTTCTACTCGACGAGATGAACAATTCTACGGTGGTCGATCTTGATTTTAATGGTCTGATTCGTAGATCTATGATAGGGGAGCCTAACCCTAAAACTTTAATTAAATGCGTTTTTTCTTGGAAAAAAAAATTGTCGATATTGTCATTTTGAGTTAAATAGATAATGTTTGTACTGTAGGAATTTTATTGGATGATTGGGAATTTTTTTGGAATTTTTGTGATTTCGGAAAATTTTGTTTGGTTAATAAATGGTTGTTTTTGGGTTATTAAAATTTTTGGAATGGTTGAAAAATTATAAAATTGTGGTCTATATTATAATTTTTTGATATGTGAATTTTTTAGAAATTGTTAGAATATTTTTTGTGATTTTATTGTGGAAAAATAATCATGTTTGATTATTGGAAATTATTGGAATGGTTGGAAAATTATAAAATTGTGGTATATGTTATAATTTATTGATATATGAATTTTTGAGAAATTGTTGGAATATTTTTGGTGATTTTATTGTGGAAAAATAATCATGTTTGATTATTGAAAATTATTGGAATGGTTGGAAAATTATAAAATTGTTGTATATGTTATAATTTATTGATATGTGAATTTTTGAGAAATTGTTGGAATATTTTTTGTAATTTTATTGTGAAAAAATAATCATGTTTGATTATTGGGATTGTTGGAATTGTTGGAAAATTTTGGAATTGTGGCATGATTGTAATTCCGATGATATTGGTGATACATATGAATGAGAGTAATTAACCTCATGGCATGCATTTGCATCATGGTTGTGTGAAGAAATGATAAAAACTGTGAAAAGTGCTTGAAATGGCAAAAGAAAGAGAAAAATGAATAGTGATGAAAAGTAAAGGCCCGTGTGAGGCGAATTAAGAAGAGAGAGAGATCCCTAGGGTGAAAGACCCAAAAGTTTACCCCGAAAAGACTTCGAATAGGGAGTGTATTTGGGTGTGGACGTGTATTCTTCGGTGAAAGCCCGAGAACGACATTGCATTGTATGACTATGTCACATGTTCATATGCATTTCATTTAATTGTTGAATATTGTGGAATTGTGTATAATTATAGAGATTAAATTATGTGGCTTGATCAATGTTGTTGAAATGCTTCTTTTATGTTCTTTTGAAACTTAATAATCCCCATTAACCCCTTAGGTGTTAGGCACCCTACTGAGCAATGTGAAATGCTCACCCCTTCATTTTTACATATTTTTAGATGCACATATCACTCCTAAGGATCCATAAGTGGGGTAGGGAGAACTTCAGGATGCCCCTGGAACAGCCTAGTGGAGTGTGTTGTATTTTTTGTGTTTTTGGTTTTGGGACTTGTTTTAGTAAACTGTGAACTATGGATTTGTAATGAGACCCCATTTTGATTAAATTGTTTAACTGTGAACTTTTATTTTTGGACTGTAATGATAACTATTATATCTTGTTGCTTTTGAGTTTTGATTAGTATGTTGTTAGTTGGTGGGAACTCTAGTGTAGTTTATACATGGAGAGAAAAAAAATTAGAGTGTTTTGGTTGACTACCAGCGTGGAATAGGAGAACCCCTTAGGATCAAACCTTTGACTTGGGGTCATGGGCCAAATTTTGGGTTGCCTGGAATTTGGGTTGTGACATGTTGTTACAACCTATTTATATGAGTCTATAAATACTAACATATATATGAAAATCCCTAAATGATTCAAATTGCCTTAAGCAACTAATCCAAAACCTTGAAACATGTACACAATCAAACTACAAAGATCTTTATATGAATTAAAGCAATATGGATACATGTGGTATAATAGTTTAAGTGAGTATTTGTTAAAAGAATGATATGTGAATAATTTAATTTTCTCATGTGTTTTTATCAAGAAATCGGAAACTAGGCTTACAATAATTGCAGTATATGTGGGTGATTTGAACCTTTATGAGGGACTTTTGAAGAGCTCACAAAGATCTAAGGAAAACAAGATATTGTCTCAACTTGTAGATCGAGCATTGTTCAAATGGCTTATTAGTCCATCAATCAACATATATAGAGAAAGTATTATAACAATTTTATATGGATTCATGGAACAAGTGACATGGGCTTATATTATTCAAAAGAATCAAAATCACAATTGATTAGGTATATAGATGTAGGATATCTTTCAAATGCTCATAAAGCTCAATCTCAAACGAGATATGTCTTTACTTATGGTGGTATGACAATATCTTGGAGATCGGTCAAGCAAACAATGGTAGTCACCTCTTCAAATCATTTAGAAATTCTTACAATTCATGAAGCAAGTTGTGAATGTGTATGGCTAAGGTCCATGATTTAACATATTCAAGAAACATGTGGACTACCTTCCATCAGAGGCAATGCAACCAAGTTACATGAAGATAATGTTTTTTATATTGCACAAATTAAAAAAAAAATTCATAAAAGGTGACAAAACTAAGCATGTCTCCCTAAATTCTTTTATACTCGTGAGCTCTAGGAGAAAAGTGAAATTGATGTTCAACAGATTTGGTCATGCAATAATCTAGCAGATTTATTCACAAATGCGCTACCTTCAACCACATTGAAAAAGTTAAGGTATGACATCAAAATGCTAAGATTGAGAGATCTACCAATTGAAGTGTTGAAGAAATCATAATCATGTCTACATGATGAGGAGAATACTAATATGGATATACTACACTATTTTTTCCTTTGTCCAGGTTTTGTCCCACTGAGTTTTACTAGCAAGGATTTTAACAAGACAGTTACAATATTCTTATGATCATGCAATGGAGAGTGTTATAAAATATAAGAATTTGTAGCATTGTTAGAATTTATGGATGATCATTCGTAATGATGTATATCTCTTTGTGAATCTCTATCAAAAGAAAGGAACCCTAATGAAAATCTATTTAGTATTCCCCGTGCATTCTATTATCTCTTTCTTGTTTTCTTCTTCTTCTCCCACTTTGTTTTACAACATAAAGTCATTTTAGACCAATTTTTTTTTCTATAAATGTTTTACATTGGTTGGTTCATTATTTAAATTTTAAGTTATTTTTAAAGGTTACTAGTTAATGAAATTATCTCATTAAGTTTTGTTTAATTTTGAGTTCATTTGCCTAATGAAAAAAAGAAAAAAGAAAATGATAATTCTATGTAGAAGAGAATCAATAAGGTTGTTTTAAACCAATTTTTGTTCGTAAATTTTTTGTATTAATTGGTTCACTATTTAAGTTTTAAAGTATGTTTAAAAATTAGTGGACTCTTTAATGAATCCAACATTGAATCTTGTTTAATTTAGAATTCATTTGCTTAATAAAAAATAAAAAATAAAATCAGAAAATAAAGATTCTATGTAGAAGAGCAATAATAACGTCGTTTTAAACCAATTTTTGTCTATCAATTTCTTATATTAATTATTCACTATTTAAATTTTAAACTATTTAAAAAAAATTAGTAGATTTATTAATAAATCTAACACATTAGGTCTTGTTTAATTTAGAATTCATTTGCCTAGTGAAAAAAAATCAAAAAATAATGATTATATATATAGAAGAGAAATGATAAAGTCTTTCTAAACCAATTATTATTATTATTACATAAAGAAGAAACTAATTAGGAATTTATTTTAACTAATTCAGACATTTAAAATAAATTTTGGTCAATGATTTACTAATATTATTGAGTTCTATGACTTTTTAGTATTAATTAAATCAAATTTTGAGTTTTAAATTATTTTTAAAAGTAATAAATTTTATATTTCAAGCATAGTTTAATTTAAAATTTATTTATTTCACGAATAATTTTAGAAAAGTTAAAAAAAAAATTAGAAAAGTATGCGTAATTTAAAGGAATATCATATTTGAAAATTTTATTTGTGAAGAGAAAAAATGAATGCTATCATGTTCAATTTTATTTTTTTCTGATTTTTTTATTTTATATATATATATATATATATATATATATATTTTTAAAAAATAGTGAAAACTTAGGGTCCATTTGGCTATGTTTTTAAAAATTTCTTTAAAATAGAGAATAAAAAACACTTTTTTTAGAATTTTTTAAAAACTGTATTTGGCAAGTTGTTTTAAAAAAAAAAAAAAAACAAGAAGCTTGTTTGGATGAAAGAATTTGTATTGTTTTTAAAAACAATGTATTACTTTTATTTTATAAAATTTTTATAAAATTAATTTATAAAATTAATTTATAATAATATGAAATCAAATTCAAGTTAAGTCTTATTAAAAAATAAAAATTAAATCCATAATTATATGTGAGTTAAAAGTAATTTTTTTTAAAAAATTATGAAACAATTTTTTTATTGTAGTGAAACAAAAATTTCTATAAGATAAAAATAATTTTAATATTTATTTTTAATACAAGTCAATTAAGTACTTTAATTAATTTTTAAAATTTTTTTATTTGATCATGATTTCTTATGCTTTTTTTAGAAACATTTTTAAAGTTAAAGAATCATAAAAGGTTTTTATAATGTTTTATAAAACTAAGGATATTTGGTAAGTTATTATTATAAAAGGATTTTAAAAATAAAAATACAAAAAAACTTGTTCGTATAAATTGTTTTTTTTAAAAAAATTATCTTGATTCTGTAAAAACATTTTAAATTCAATTTATATAATATTAATTAATTAAATTAAATTGAAGTTTTATTGAAAATGAAAATAATTAAATATATATTTTTTTAGTAAAACATAAATAGTAATATTATAATAAAATCATAAATTATATTTTTAGTAAAAAATATACTATTTTATTATATGTTAGAAAAATGATATTTTATTGTATTAATAAATTTATGGTATTAATAAGTTTATTATTTAAGTTTTAAATTATTTTTAAAAATTAATAGACTTGTTAACAAACTCAAGCATTAAGTTTTGTTTAATTTGGAGTTAATTTGTTTAACAAAAAAAATTAAATAAATAAAAATTTTATGTAGAAGAGAAATAATAGAGTGTATGTAGGCCTATTTGGTTGCTGTTTTTTAAAACTGTTCTGTAAAACATTTTTTGAGAATAGTTTTTAAAAACAATTTTTTGTGTTTTCAGGAAAAAAAAAAGAAAAAAGAATTGTGTTTGGGAACTGAATTTTGGAAAACAATTTTTGTTCTAAAAATATATATATATATATATATATATATATATATATGTTTGGTTGAGTTAATAAAAAAGTTTTTTAGAATAAGTAAAAGAAAAAACATGTTTTTTTTAGTTAATAAAGTGTTTTCTTCCATTAACTTAATATTATAAATATTTAAATAATTTTCATATGCACAATTCATTTAAATTAAAAATAAATAAATTATTCCATTTTGAAATATTTACACCAATTATAATTTTCTTAAATAAAGGATAACTTTGTCATCATGTGTAAGTATATTAATTTCAATAACTTAAAGAAGAAGAAAGGGTTTGCGGGTAAGGGTGTGGTGGTTGGGTGGAGCTTACATTTGTGGAAATACAAAAAACAGCTAAGAAAACACAAGAAAAAGGAAGAGAAAATATGAAAAACAATATATTATTTGAACAGTGAAAAAACAATGAAAACATATTTTTATTATTCTCAAAAAAGTGGTTTATGAGAATACAAAAAACACAAAAAACAAAAACACACCCCTTTCCCAAACAAGTTTTTTGTGTTTTTTGTTTTCAAGAACAGAAAACAGTTCTTGAAAATAGGAACCAAATAGACCCGTATTTTTCTATTGTTTTTAAAAACTAATGAAAACAATTTTTACTCGTTCTCTAAAAGTTGTTATCTATCTTACTTAATTTTAAAAAACTGAAAACAAAGAACAATAATTAAATAGGTTTTTAAAAACTTCGCCAAATAAGCTCTTATTTTCTAAAAAACTATTCTCTATTTTATTTTATAAATAATAAATATTGATTATAATTATTTTATTTCAATTATTTGAAAAGAATTACAATATCTTGTAAATCTTGGACATAATTTTTTTTTAATTGGAAAAATAATTTTAAATTTAAAATAAGTTTCATACGTTATGCCAAAGAAATAATAAGACAGAAAAATAGGCCTTGTTTGGTAACTAGTTTTGAAAACGGTTATGAAAAAATAGTTTTTAGAAACAATTTTTAAAAATCGTTATATTATGATGTTTTATAAAATAAAAGTCTGTTTGAAAATCTAAAATTGTTTTTAACATATTTTAAAAATAGTTTTTTATGTCCATAACTTTATTTTTAATTATTATATATGTTTATATAATTATTATTTAAAACATTTCTCAAAATATAACTGAAAATAAATAAAAGAAGTTCTATGAAAATATCCTATTTTTTATTTTCTAAAAATTGAAAATAGAAAAAAAAAAAAAATAGTTTCGGTGTTTTTTAGTTTTAAGAAATTGAAAAGTGTTCTTCAACATAGTTGCAAGGCCATGTACAAGTATCTATTTCTAGATGCTCCCTGTGTTTTCTTGTGCTTTTATCACCCTCTTTTGTCTGCAAAATGGTGGCGATTATGAAGAGGAAAATTCGAAGGCCTTCTTCTTCTTCTTCTTCTCCTCTTGGTTCCGGTACAGGGATGCTTTCTCTTCCTCCTCCATTCTTGTCTTCATCACATAATACATTTCATTCCAAACCCCTTCATTTCAATACCCTCGATGAAGCCCTCTCCACGTTTAATCGGATGCTTCATAAGCAACCTCCTCCCTCCACTGTTGATTTTAATCGACTTTTGACCTCCATTGCTAAAACGAAACACCACTCGACCCTGCTTTCTCTTTCTCGCCAAATGGATTCTTTTGGAATTCCCCCCGATGTTTACACTCTCGCCATCGTCATTAACTCTCTCTGCCACTTGAATCGGGTGGATTTCGCTTTCTCCGCTTTAGCCAAAATCCTCAAACTTGGCCATCAACCCGACGCTACGACCTTCACCACTCTGATTAGGGGGCTGTGTGTTGAGGGTAAAATTGGTGAAGCCCTCCACTTGTTTGATAAAATGATTGGGGAAGGTTTTCAGCCCAACGTAGTTACATATGGAACTCTGATAAATGGATTATGCAAAGTGGGTAACACTAGTGCAGCTATCAGGTTACTTAGAAGCATGGAACAAGGAAATTGTCAGCCTAACGTAGTCGTCTTTAGCACCCTCATTGATAGCCTTTGTAAGGATAGACAAGTAACCGAGGCTTTCAACATTTTCTCTGAGATGATCACTAAAGGCATTTCACCTAATATTGTTACTTACAACTCATTAATTCATGGTCTATGCAAGTTATGTGAGTGGAAACATGTGACAACACTGATGAACGAAATGGTAGATAGCAAGATAATGCCAGATGTATTTACTCTTAATACAGTGGTGGATGCACTCTGTAAAGAAGGAATGGTTGCTGAAGCACATGATGTAGTCGACATGATGATTCACAGAGGTGTGGAGCCTAATGTAGTCACCTACAATGCATTGATGGATGGACACTGTTTGCGAAATGAAGTGGATGTGGCGGTCAAAGTATTTGATACAATGGTTCATAAGGACTGTGTGGCTAATGTAATCAGCTATAACACCTTGATCAATGGTTATTGCAAGATTCAAAGCGTAGATAAGGCCATGTATCTCTTTGAAGAAATGAGTCGACAAGAATTGACTCCTAACACTGTGACTTACAACACCCTTATACATGGTTTATGCCATGTGGGAAGACTCCAGGATGCAATATCACTTTTTCATGAGATGGTAGCTCGTGGCCAAATTCCTGATCTTGTCACTTATCGCACTTTATCGGACTATCTATGCAAAAATCGTCATCTTGATAAAGCTATGGCTTTGCTGAAAGCTATTGAAGGAAGTAATTGGGATCCTGATATACAAATTTATACTACTATCCTTGATGGCATGTGTAGGGCTGGTGAACTTGAAGATGCAAGGGATCTCTTTTCCAATCTCTCCTCCAAAGGATTGCAGCCTAATGTTTGGACTTATAATATTATGATCCATGGGCTTTGTAAACAAGGGTTATTAGCTGAGGCAAGTAAGTTATTTAGTGAAATGAATAAGAATGGCTGCTCACCAAATGATTGCACTTATAATTTGATTACTCGAGGATTTTTAAGGAATAATGAGGCATTGAGAACTATTGAACTTCTTGAAGAAATGCTTGCAAGGGGATTTTCTGTTGATGTATCCACAACCACATTGTTAGTGGGAATGTTATCTGATGATGGATTGGATCAATCTGTAAAGCAAATTCTATGCAAGTATGTGCAGTAAAGAGTTATAATATTCATCAACTCTAAACATGGAATTCTTGGAGGATCCCGCTCTTCTTTGTAGCTGTTTATGGCTTTTGATTGTATCAACAAGTTTTTGCAATCAAACTAGTTCAATTGATCAAAAGATCATGTTGCTACAGGAGATTGATCTATCAAGCAAGAGTTGAATTTCTGTTATTTTTGTGTGTTTACTTGCCATTGGTAGTTACTCCTTTTGAGCCCAAGTTGATTGGATAAAGGGAATAGATCCACTCTTTCTCTACCTTTTACTTGCTTCTTCTCTCAGTTCAATTGAATTGCTTATGGTGGACAACATGCTATTAATGCCAAATATCCTGAGGCCAACTGGGAAATAGATTAGGGTTGTACCATTTATTTCTGCTATAGCATTACTAGGATTGGATTATAGGAGTAGGTCGGCCTTCATAATCTATTTTATATTTTGTAAAGGCTTTTGCATATTAGAGATTGTTTACTTGTAATTTGACTGAATCACTTTCAAAGATTGCAATGTAGTTTTAGTTGCTCCACTTAATTTTGGCTAACATTAGAAGTGGGTAGATTTTCTTGAGACAGCTACAAATATACAACCTTCCATTGATGCTATTTATGTTTGGTCATGTTTTAATCAGTGCATTGTTTACTTGTATTTTAACTGAATCACTTTCAAAGAATGCAATGTAGTTTTAGTTGCTCCACCTAATTGAGCCTTAACATTTTTTTTTTGATAGGTTAATTGAGCCTAACATTAGAAATGGGTAGATTTTCTTGAGACTGCTACAAACATACGACCTTCCATTGATGCTATTTATGTTTGGTCATGTACTCAGTGCATAATTTAGACATTATTTGGATTTGATTTGCAGGAATCATAAGTTGGATATCTTGGCCTTAGTTCATTATATTTATAACTTGTTGAGTCCTATGATAGTTGTCCCTCACTGCTCTCCATAGTAGTTGCTATAGTAGGAAGTCTATTGTGGAACATGCCAATTGACCTTGGTCTGGTTCAGGACTGTTTCTTAAGGAAGGTAAGTTTGTTTTATTTTGCACATGGCAATATTCTTGCAATTGATGTTTTTCTGGAACTTCTGAAGTTGGGCAACATGTATAATGGAGAGGGGGGAGTGTGGTGAGGAACATCTGAAGCTCTTTTTGATATCTAAATTTTTAATATTATTTGTTGTGTTGGCTGCAATATGAGGAGATTCTGCAAGAGTTTAAGATTGAAGAATAGGAGATCTAGTATTTGGAAATGATGATAAATTAAAGACTATGCTTCTTGTTTTCTGTTAGGATTGTGATTCTTTATGAGAGGAACTTGGGAGAAACGCTTCTGTTTCAATTCTGGATGGAAGCACCTTCAGAAAAATTGATGGTGACAGAGTGTGAGGAACTGAGCATGAAATTGACTTTTCATGAGGAGTTGCAGGTGCATTGTATTTGATTCAATAATTCCAGATACAGTTTGCTGCCTCTTGTTCGGTTTCTAATCGTTCTCTTTTAATTCTTGGAGAATGTTTCTTAAAGCTAGGAGATTGAAGGTGTGGGGTTGTTTTCGGTTTCTACATCATTCTCCAAATTTTGGGAATGTTTGGTTGCTCAGAAAATAGAGGAAAGTAATGCTTTAGCATGCATGTTCCTGTCATTTGGGTGGGGTAGAACTCCAGAAAATGATATCAGAATTTCCTCTACAATGGGAGTCACTCCATGGACCCATTCCTCTATAATAAAATAGAGCTGGTGGGTTTCATTAGTGGTCCTGAGTATTCTGATCTTTTTCTTGGTGGGTTTCAAATTCCTTCTTGTTTGGTTGACCTAAAAATTCAGGAATATGATCCAATGGTGGGAGATAGAGCTAGAAAAGGGGTAGTTATGAGGGTTAAAACCAATGTTTCATAACCGGATCGATCATTGAACTAGAAAAGTTACTGGTTCACGGTTCACTAGTCGAACTGGTGATGTCATAAATATATAATTTATATATTATTAAAATTAAAAATAATTATAAAAATAAAAAAGATAATTTATATACTATTTAAAAAATAAAATTTTATTTGAATATCATAAAATTATTCAAAATTATAATATTTTAAAATTTTGTATCATTTAAGGAGTCTCAAACTAAATAGTTTTAAAAATTTCAGTACTTCAACTCTCACTTGATTTAAACTCTGCTTGGCTATTATTAGGATTTGATTTGTTGTAACCATAAGTTGGAGACCTTGTCTTTAATTCTTTGTTAAGCTCATAATAAGCTAGTGATGTTCATGGGTGGAACATATGAAAATGGCCTCCTCTTATTTGCCACAATAAATAAATCTAATGCTGAAACATACAGATTATTGGTGAGCAAATTGGGGGACTCTTGGTTCTCACTTGAGGGGTATAAGCCTTCTTCAAGAAAGGCATTATGCCTGTTGCAGTGAGCCTGCATTTCCAGTGAGTGCGGCAAAATCTTGCTTCAAACCAAATTATTTGGATGTGGGGCTGCTGAACTTAAGCTCTCCTTATCAGGTGCTGTTGAACACAGTCATGATGGCCTGAAAAAGAGATGATAAATACCTTCTGGATCAGTTGGAGCTGCTCAACTGGGAAGCAATCACATTGATTCTTTTTATAAGACATATGTGCAAGAATTATGGAAAATTGGGACATGACGGATCAAGCTCTTTCTTGAAGCTTTAGGCCATAGCGTTGTGCTGTAATCAACTTGTCTAGTTTAACTTCACCTACAAACAGGGAACAGATTTTTCATATACATTGTTAGTGCCTATCTCTAGTTTAAAATTGAAAGTTGATGAAACATGCTATACTTGAACCATAGTCAACCTTATTTCTTTGTCTTTCTTCAAGCTAGAGTGGGGTCAACATTTGATTCTTTTTAACTATTACAGAGAAGAAAGAAGCTACTGTATCCAGTACACTTGCTTTAAATGATCTCATAGAAGACATTTTTTCTACCTGGATGAAACCTTCATCCAATAGACTAGACGACAGAAAGGTTGCTCTGTTGGGAACTTGAGGCTAGTCAGCATAATTATATGCCTTGATCTAGGTCTATGATTTTCTTATTCAAAGCCATGAGGTTAGGTAATGCTATAAAAGCCATTGTTGTAGGCATTACAGAACTTAACAGTTCAGGATGGAACTCTGATAGAAAAGAAAAAACATCGTTCAGGATGGAACAGATCAAAGGCCAAAGGGGATTTTCTACTTCACTAAGTGGGTTGACTTCCAAGTTTTAGGGCATGTGGAGGACTATCCACTTGAAGGAAGGAGATTTTCCTTCTTACTGGTTACTTCATAATGAAGGCAAGTTCCATTGGTGGGTTTTCTAGCTTTCCTAATGGTTTTGTAGATAAAGTAGAGGCAGTTACACCTGAAGACTTTGGGGGCAATTTTTAGTGCGGTCAGGCAATTGGCCCAGGGTGCTTTCAGCTTGTTTGTTTGGTTTCTAGTTTTTTGAAGAACTCCTTGTTCTTCCTTGCTCATACCCCTCTTTCTTGTTTTGTTCTATATATATATATTAGACTTCCAATCAAAACAAATCTTTAATTTGTGTTCATACATTTGCATTTGTACTATACTTATACTATGTGGTTGGGAAAGAAAGGACAAATAATTAGTCTCATGAGATGTGTCTAAGCATTAAATATTGAGACTTTTAAGATGTGTAACCATTCATTCTATTTTTGGATGGAGTATGGTTTAATTAGTTGCTGTGAACAGTGATGGAGGTAATCACAAAAAGATGTTTCAAAAAGAAAGTTTATGATTATCTTAGGCAATCATATTTTACTAAAATCATTCTATTTATAATAATTTCTTAAACGATCTTGACAATTCATTGTTTATTTTAGAATTTTTACGTTCTTTCTAGTGTATTGAAGGTGCTGTTATTACTATTATTGACTAGAGTAAAGAGGTGGATAACATGTGAATAACACAAAAAGAAGTATTGTTATCGTCATTAACTTATTATTATTGTTATTGACTGGAGTAAAGGGGTGAATAAGATGTGAATAAACAGGAAAAAAAATATTAGGGTCTGAACTCATATGCTCTAGATGGAGGGAGGGTCTCAATTGCTGAAAGGAGAGCAGAAGGCCAGAAGGAATTATTTACCACTTCGAAAGCTCCCTTAACTCATGATTCTTAAACTTCTTTCATTTGCGAGATTTTCCTAGTTAGTACTCTTCCTCGATATTTAGGCTGTTGTTTTATAGGAGGATAAAAGTTACTAGATTTTGTTTAGGACATGAGAGTAGAAATATAAAAAGGACAAATCTCCTCAAAGTTGATGTAGGACAGCTTCCTCTAAGTTGTCGACTGTTTTCTTCTCATCCTCATACTTGTCAGCATTATAATTTTGTCACCACATGCTCGTATGCTATAATTTTGTCCATGGTTTGTGATAGTTGTCATTCCAATGATGAAGAATCTGGGTGTGAAAAGAAGGGGTAAAAAACAGAGAAAGGAGCAACTACTCATAGAGGAAATCATCACAAGATGGCTGTAAGTGTTCACCATGCTTCATGGCCTATAATTTTAGCCAGTTAATGAAAAACTAATCTTTAATTATCATTGATGAATTAATGTCTATTAATAAAATGTCTGCAACCAAAGGAAGAGGATGTTAAGCAGGAGCGAGAAGATTGAAACAGGAAATAAGAAATGAATGTCTATTTTAGAAGTTGGAGGAGGCATGAATGCCAGGCAAAATGTGAAAGGTACAAGACATAGTTTGATCATTAAGGAGGCACCACTGATATGTAGTTGTTTTGGTCAAGTTAAAGATGGCTTGTGGGTAAGTGGGAAACTTCAATGAACTTAGGTTGAAGTTGTGGGAAAAGAGATTGTAGCCTTCTTTTTTATCCATAGACGATATCTGCTTGAACAGTTCAAAGGCGAGAAAGGTCTCTTGTAACTCCAAATGGTTGAGAGAATACTTTCCTAAGTTGCTTTGTGAGTTCAATGATACAAGCAGTTTGATAGAAAACAGTTATTTGCATGGAAGGAGATGCCTTGGTCTTCATAACTCTGTTTCTGAATGTCTTAGACACCTTAGGGACCTCCTGCCTGAACTCTGATGGTTCCACGAGAACTGGTAATCAAATTAGTTTAAAAGGCCATGAAATCTAATATCGATGTGCCTTAACAGGTAGAGTTAGTTAAGATGGAGCTTTATGAGTAATTCTTAGAGTCAGACATTCATCTGTTGCATGTATCTGGACATTAGAATCAGGTAATCACGAATCTAAGGGCATCAGGGGCATGGCTTTATCATTGGTATCTGTCATCTCTACACTTTTGAATGCTAGATTGTATATGGCCATGTCTACAGGACTCTATTGACATATCTGTTTGGTAGCGAACATACTACAAAGTTACATGTGAAGTTTTCTAGCGTTGAGAATCTGTGTTGTGTCTTCATTTGATAGTCTATTTGGTCCTTAGTCATATAGTAGATGAAGAATTTTTATGTTACTGAGAAAATAGTCCATATGAGATGGATGTGTTTTCTGTTTCCAAATCCCTACATTTCAAGAATGGTTGCCAAAGCACATGATGTAGTTGACATGATGATTCAAAGAGGTGTGAAGCTTAATGTAGTCACCTACACTATTGATGGATGGAGGCTTTGCGATCTGAAATGGATGAGTTTTATAAATAAATAGTTTTATTAAAATGAAAATAGTTTTATAAATAAATAGTTTTTTTTGGGTAAAATATGAATTGTAATATTATAATAAAATCATAAATTATATTTTTTATAAATAAAAAAAATACTATTTTGGTATATGTTATAAAACTATGATTTGATTTTTATCTTTGCTAAAAGCCAGTAATAATAGTTTAAAAATAATAATTATTAGTAATATTTTATTTTAAAAAAAATTAGAAACAGAGTAAAGTTTAATTTTTGTGTAGCATGAGCCAAAATTTGTTATTACATGCACACATTTAAATTTAACATTCGAGTAGTATAAAATGTTTTGATTTAATATGTAATTCATTGGTTACTATTTAAGTCTTTAAATTATTTTTAGAAACTACTAGACTCATTAATAAATCCAATATATTAAGTTTTATTTAATTTAAAATTTATTTTTCTAGTGAAAAAAGATTGAAAATATATGATTCTATATAAAAAGAAATAATAAAGTTCTTATAAATAAAATTTTACCCATAAATTCCCGGTATTAGTTGAATCTCTATTTAACTTTCAAGTTATTTTTAAAAATTACTATACTTGCTATTAAATCCAATGCATTAACCGATTTGAAAGTTATTTGTCTAGTGAAAAAAAAAAAAGGAAAAATATGATTTTCTACAAAAGAAACAATATAGCCATCATAGACCAATTTTTATTCATAAATTTTTAGTATTAATAGAATTCCTATTTGAGTTTCAAACATTTAAAAAAATTAGTAAGCCCGTTAATAAATTCAACACATTAAATTTTGTTTGATTTGAAATTTATTTGTCTCATGAAATTTTTTTTGTAAATATGCAATTATAAGAAATAAAGAAACTAATCAAGTCGAATTTTAATTAATGACTTTATATTGTTATCAAATTCATAGCTTTTTAGTATTAATTAGATCGATTTTTGAGTTTCAAATTATTTTTAAAAATTAAAAGATTTTATGTATCCAATATAATTTGATTTGAAATTTATTTACTTGATGAAAAATTTAGGGAAGTTGAAAGCAATTCAACACTTGAAATTCAAAGAAAAACCATGTTTGTATTTTACAGTTTTTTTTATTTATTAATTTCTCCATATTTTCTTTTTATTTTTTTAAAGTAACTTTTACTTATTTTTTAAATATTATTCACCAGGCTATAAAATAATTAAAATTTTAAAAACAATTTTTTATTTCTATAGTATAGATGAGTTGTAAAATCACATTGGCAAAGAGTGTGTATATTTCTATTGATGGTATCAAATTATATTTATAATAAAGTAGTTAAAAGAAATGGACCAAATGGTGATGGAATTCATTACTTTAATAATCTTAGGCCATTTTTAAAATAAGTCATTTTATTATATTTTTTTTATATATAAATCTTATAAATATATTCTAAAAGTAGGAATTTCTTTTCTGTACATTATTACCTGCTTTTATCTTGAAAATGGGATGAGGGTGTGTAGTGTGTGAAGTTAGGAGGAAATCTCAAGCTGAAGATGAAGATGATGATGATGACGATGGTGATAAGGCCTTCTTCTTCTTCTCGTCCTTCTGGTACACAGATGCGTTCTCTTCCTCCTCTATTCTTGTCTTCGTCACACAACAGCTTACATTCCAGATCCCCTCATTTTAATACCCTGGATGATGCCCTCTCTTCATTTAATCGAATGCTTCATATGCATCCTCCTCCCTCTACTGTTGATTTCACTAAACTTTTAACCTCCATCGCTAAAATGAAACACTACTCCACTGTGCTTTCTCTTTCTACCCAAATGGATTCGTTTGGAATTCCCCCGGATGTTTACACTCTTAACATCCTCATCAACTCTTTCTGCCATTTGCGTCGGTTGGGTTACGCTTTCTCTGTTTTAGCCAAACTCCTCAAACTTGGTTGTCAACCCGACAATACAACCTTTAACACTCTGATTAGGGGGCTCTGCGTTGAGGGTAAAATCGGTGAAGCCCTCCACCTGTTTGATAAAACGATTGGGGAAGGTTTTCAACCCGATGTAGTTACGTATGGAACTCTGATGAATGGGTTATGCAAAGTGGGCAACACTAGTGCCGCTATCAGGTTACTTAGGAGCATGGTACAAAAAAATTGTCGGCCAAATGTAATTGCTTATAACACCATCATTGATAGCCTTTGTAAGGATAGACAAGTAACGGAGGCTTTCAACCTTTTCTCTGAGATGATCACGAAAGGCATTTCACCAGATATTTTTACTTACAACTCATTAATTCACGCTCTATGTAATTTATGTGAGTGGAAACATGTCACAACACTGCTTAATGAAATGGTAAACAGCAAGATAATGCCAAATGTAGTTGTCTTTAGTACAGTGGTGGATGCACTCTGTAAAGAAGGAATGATCGCCATAGCACATGATGTGGTTGACATGATGATTAAGAGAGGTGTGGAGCCTGATGTAGTCACCTACACTGCATTGATGGATGGACACTGTTTGCGATCCGAAATGGATGAGGCCGTTAAAGTATTTGATACGATGGTTCATAAGGGCTGTGTGCCTAATGTTCGTAGCTATAATATCTTGATCAATGGATATTGTCAGATTCAAAGAATGGATAAGGCCATGGGTCTCTTAGAACAAATGTCTCTGCAAGGATTGATAGCTGATACCGTGACTTACAACACTCTTATACATGGCTTATGCCATGTGGGAAGACTCCAGCATGCAATAGCACTTTTTCATGAGATGGTAGCCAGTGGCCAAATTCCAGATTTGGTTACATACCGTATTTTACTGGACTATCTATGCAAAAATCATCACCTTGCAGAAGCAATGGTTTTGTTGAAAGCTATTGAAGGTAGTAATTTGGATGCCGATATATTAGTTTATAATATCGCCATTGATGGGATGTGTAGAGCTGGTGAACTTGAAGCTGCAAGGGACCTATTTTCCAATCTCTCCTCCAAGGGTTTGCAGCCTGATGTTCGGACGTATAATATTATGATCCATGGGCTTTGTAAAAGAGGTTTATTAGATGAGGCAAATAAGTTATTTAGGAAAATGGATGAGAATGGTTGCTCGCGGGATGGTTGCATTTATAATACAATTATCCGAGGATTTTTACGAAGTAATGAGACATTTGGAGCAACTCAACTTCTTCAAGAAATGCTTGCAGAGGGATTTTCTGCTGATGTATCCACTACGACCTTAATAGTGGAAATGTTATCTGATGATGGATTGGATCAATCTGTAAAACAAATTCTACATGGGTTTTTTAAGTAAAGAGTTATGATATTCATCAACTCCAAATATGGAATTCTTGGAGTATCCAACTCTTCAAAAGACTTTTGATTGTATCAACAAATTTTTTGTAAGCAAAAGAGTTTAATTTATCAAAAAATCATGTTGCCAGAGATTGATCTAGTTTATTCCATTTCTGTTATGTTTGAAAAAATGTTTATTTGCCATGGGTGTCCTTCCATGTGGATTTTGTTTAAGGAATGTTAAACTGATTGTCTTGTAGAAATGGTATGAGCAATGATTCATTGGTTACTACCACTGGTGTTACTTGAAGCAGTTTGTTCTTAGGTTTGTGCTCACTTGGTTGCATTGTAGTGCAGTAGATATATAGAAACTACAGTCTTGAGATTTATCTTGTTCTTTTATATTATATATGCCTATTAGGTGATTTTTTATAATCATTATTATTTTTGGATTGAAACTTCGTAGGAGCATTCTTCTATTTAATTGGTTCTAAATGATATACATTTTAATCGACATTTATATTTTTATTAAATTTCATTTCATTTAGAAATTTAATCAACAGATTCTTTGCAAAAAATTCAACAGATTTTTTGCAAAAAAACCCCATCACAACAAGTCTTGATTTTTCAGAGAAATCAGAGATTCCGCTGCAAAAGAAAACCTATGAAAATTTTAAACAAACCCGTGACCATTTCAAAAGCCTTTAAAAAGAGTCTTAGTTGAAGAACAACTTACCTAACCCTAAATCCACCATTCGAAGTGTAGAATCTTTGTCTTTGGTGTGGTGCCTGGTGGGAAGGTAGCAGATCGTGGTCTGATAGTTTGAGAGGCTGCGTCTTCGTGGTGTTGGGGAAGAAGACAGAGAGCTGCATCTTCGTGGTGTTGCTGTGTTGGGGAAGAAGAAGTAGACAGAGGGCAAGGGGTTTGAAAGTAACCGGTAGGTAATAAATTAATAAAGGAATTCCTTTTCAAATATTGTTTAATATTCTTGCTATATTGTTGCTATATATAATATGTTATTCCTTTTCAAATTAATATATATACTCTATGTATATAGTTTAATATTGTTGCTATATATAATTTGTTATTCCTTTTCAAATATTGTTGCTATATGTCTTATAAACTAAATAAGACATAATTAATAATTTTAAATTATTTCATGATTTTTTTAATTTTTAAAAATAATTTTGAATTCAAAAAATCAATCTAATTAATTACATATAAAATCAAAACATTTTATAATATTATGTTCATAATTCAATTCTAAATTAGTACATGGAATGAAAATTTTGACTCATTTTTAAAAAGTTAAACTTTATTAATTATTCAATTTAAATATTGTTGTTATATATAATCTGTTATTCCTTTTCAAATATTATTACTATATGTCTTATAAACTAAATAAAACATAATTAATAATTTTAAATTATTTCATGAATTTTTTAATTTTTAAAAATAATTTTGAATTCAAAAAACTAATTAATTACATATAAAATCAAAACATTTTATAATATTATGTTCACAATTCAATTCTAAATGAGTACATGGAATGAAAATTTTGACTCATTTTTAAAAAGTTAAACTTTATTAATTATTCAATTTAAATATTGTTGTTATATATAATCTGTTATTCCTTTTCAAATATTGTTGTTATATGTCTTATAAACTAAATAAAACATAATTAATAATTTTAAATTATTTCATGAATTTTTTTATTTTTAAAAATAATTTTGAATTCAAAAAACCAATCTAATTAATTACATATAAAATCAAAACATTTTATAATATTATGTTCACAATTCAATTCTAAATGAGTACATGGAATGAAAATTTTGACTCATTTTTAAAATGTTAAACTTTATTAATTATTCAATTTAAATATTGTTGCTATATATAATCTGTTATTCCTTTTCAAATATTATTGTTATATGTCTTATAAACTAAATAAGACATAATTAATAATTGTAAATTATTTCATGAATTTTTTTAATTTTTAAAAATAATTATGAATTCAAAAAACCAATCTAATTAATTACATATAAAATCATAACATTTTATAATATTATGTTCACAATTCAATTCTAAATGAGTACATGGAATGAAAATTTTGACTCATTTTTAAAAAGTTAAACTTAATTAATTATTCAATTTAAATATTGTTGCTATATATAATCTGTTATTCTTTTTCAAATATTATTGCTATATGTCTTATAAACTAAATAAGACATAATTACTAATTTTTAAATTATTTCATGAATTTTTTAATTTTTAAAAATAATTTTGAATTCAAAAAACCAATCTAATTAATTACATATAAAATCAAAACATTTTATAATATTATGTTCATAATTCAATTCTAAATGAGTACATGGAATGAAAATTTTGATTCATTTTTAAAAAGTTAAACTTTATTAATTATTCAATTTAAATATTGTTGCTATATATATATGTTATTCCTTTTCAAATATTGTTGCTATATGTCTTATAAACTAAATAAGATATAATTAATAATTTTAAATTATTTCATGAATTTTTTAATTTTTAAAAATAATTATGAATTCAAAAAACCAATCTAATTAATTACATATAAAATCAAAACATTTTATAATATTATGTTCATAATTCAATTCTAAATGAGTACACGGAATGAAAATTTTGACTCATTTTTAAAAAGTTAAACTTTGTTAATTATTCAATTTAAATAAAATATTATGAAAAATTATTACTTTAAATATTTATTATTAATTTTTAACCCAAAAAATGATGAAGATGTTAATATTTTTATGTTTCTAACATATACTAAAATATTTTTTTTTTATAAAAATAAAATAAAATAAACCTATAATTTTATTATAATATCATATATAAGTAAAAAATTATAAGTACTCTTTTGTAATAGATATTAAACCTTTGTTTAGGTTATATTTGATTCCCAAAAAATTATTAAGAAAATTAATATATATTTTTTCACTATTTTTATCATAGAAAATATAAAAGAGAATCAACTGCAATTAAAAATTAGCTAAACATTTATATATTTTTAAATTATATAATCTTTATATAGAAAAATAAATAAATAAAATGAATTAAAAGAGCCATAAAAAAATAATTTATTAACCTTAAATTTGTTTAGTTTTCTTTTTTTTCCTCTAATATTCATAAACCAAATATAGCATTAGTAAATGACTTATTTAATTAAGAAGGTTATTGAAAACTCAATTTTGTAAATCTAACCCTTCATTATTTTTTTGGCATCATTTTAAAAAAACACTCTCATTTTTTACTTATAAAAATGATTATTTCTTTTAAAGCCTTCATGTAAATACTTAAAATAATCAAGGGTATTTATATATAAAAAAAATGAGTTACTCTTCAAATATAAGGATTATTTTCATCATTTTTAACTAATTAGGTTTTAATAAATTGAGTTACTCTTCAAGTATAAGGATTATATAAAATTTTGTATAATGGTACAAAATATAATGTACAAGAAATTGTATTGAATACTTTAAAAATATCGCTCAATTTTCTATTAGTATAAATAAATTTACATTATATTAGTGACAAAAAATTTTCCTATTACTCAATTACATTAATACTATATTGCAAAATTAAATTACTATAGAAAATTAATAATTATTGATTTTTTTTTCATCAAATAATCATAAATGATTTAATAATACGGAATGAAGGGTATGCATTTACATGGTCAATTACATTTATATTTGAATCAATCTTACTTCATTATATCATGTAGATTTTTTTTTATAATATTATACAATTAAATTACAATAGGAAATCAATAATTATCAAAACAAACTTTTTTAAAAGAATTTTTTTATAAAAATATTCATTTATTTAACTATTATTTATTTTAATTAAAAAAACATATAAATAAGTGGAAAACAAAAGATGATGAACTTAGGTAAGATCGTGTTTATTGCTTTTTTAGTACAATTTATTTTTATATGGTAACAATATGAAACATATAAGTGAGTGGAAAATCGAATATTATAATTCTTATATAAATGTGTTTATATATATTTAATTTGAAAAGAAAATTGTTTTCCTTTTATACATGGTTAGGTTAAAATTTCAAAATGGCTTCAAAACATGATATTGGTTGGGAGCATGCAGAACCTGTTGGTAGTAATAGAAGAACCACAAAGTGTAAATATTATGAGAAAGTTATACATGGCAGTATAACAAGATTAAAACAACACATCGCACATATATCTGGACAAGTGGAAGGATGTCCATGTGTACTGGTAGAAGTGTTACATAGTGTTAGACAACATATGTCTAATACTTCAAAAGAAAAAGCACAGTTAAAGAAAAAAAAACGACTTTTGAATTCCTTAAATAGAGAAAATTTCTATGAAATTGATGAGGGTGATTCTGATGATGAAATTGAGGAAGTTGCTATGGCTGATTTTGAAAGAAGACAAATGAAACAAGCAATGAAAGAAAGTCGTCGAATTTTTGAAGAAGGTGGACAAGAGAATCAGAAGGGTGGTAGTTCCTCACAACCTTCTAATGTTAGGATTAAGTGTGGACTGACACGTAGCTTCAATGTAAGAGAATGAGCTAGCATACCTCCAAAAGGAATTGATCCATACATGTTCCCATCAAAGCATAAATCAATAAAAAGCTTGTTTTCTACTGAATGTGTGAAGAAAGTGGGTAAAGCTATTTCTAAATTCTTTCTCTTTAATATAATACCCTTTAATGCAGCTGACAGTGGGCCTTACTATCAATCAATGATTGATACCATAGCAGAAGCAGGTCCAGGCATCAAGGGTCCTACAAGATACCAAATTGGAAATACATATTTGGAAGAGGAGGTGCAAGAGCTTGAGGTATACATAACAACATTGAAGGCTAAATGACCTATATATGGGTGCACAATCATGTGTGATGGTTAGAGTTCTAGGACTAGAAAGCCTATCATCAATTTCATGATTTATTGTGATAGAAGTATGATATACCATTCTTCAGTTGACACTACCAACATACCTAAGACAGCAGACTACATTTTTTCCCTTATGGATAAAGTTGTAGAGGAGGTTGGGGAGGAAAATGTTGTTCAAGTAGTCACTGATAATGAGGCAAGTTTTAAAGCAACTGGTATGTTGTTGACGGAGAAGCGGAAGCATTTGTTTTGGTCTCCTTGTGCAACCCACTTTATTGATTTAATGCTTGAAGATATTGAAAGCATGAAGCAGATTAAGGAGACATTAGATCAAGCTAAGATGATCACATAATTTATTTATAATAGCTTGAAAGTAGTGAATTTGATGAAAGTGTTCACCAAGGATAGAGATCTGTTAAGGTCAGGAATAACCCGTTTTGCCACTGAATTCATTTCACTTGAGAGTCTTATACGTTATGAGGCTGATTTGAAGAGAATGTGCACAACAAATGAGTGGTGTGAATTCAATAAAGATAGGAGTAGAAAAAGTCTAAGAGATAAGGTATCCAACCTTATCTTAACTGATTGATTTGGGAAAAAGGCAGGGGAAGTTCAAACCATCATGGAACCTCTCGTCAAAGTATTGAAATTGGTTGATCAAGATAAAAATCCCACACTATCAATCATTTATGAAGCAATGGATAGAGCTAAATTGGCTATCAAGGCATCGGTAAAGCAATGGGAAAAGTATTGGGAAGTCATTGATCATAGGTGGGAAGGTCAATTGCACAGACATTTGCATGCTGCAGGTAATAAAAAAATTATTTATATATTTTTTATTATTTTTTTCAAGTACAAATTATTATAAACTGATCATTATTTAACTTATGGCAACATATTTTTTTAAATCCAATGTTCCAATATTCAAAGCATTTATCCAACCATCCGAAAATTAAAGTTGGATTAAAGGAGGTTATCAAGAGATTAGAGCCAGATTTGGATAGACAAGCAAAAGCTATTAACGAGGTATAATAATAGTTTGTGACCTTTATATAATGCATTTTGTATATGTAATGTGCATTAACAAAAAAAAATGTTAATGATGTAGGTGAAATTATTTGTTGACAGCCAAGGAGAATTTGGAAGTGCACTTACAAAGAAAGCAATAAATCAATCTCTTTCAGGTACTCAATACATTTACGTCTATTACAAATAAGAAATTATCATCATTTTTTGTTAAATATATCATACTGATTAATAAGTATGCATTTTCTTTATTATAACTAAATGGTGGAACAACTATGGCGACGAAGGTCCACATCTACAAAAGATTGCTGTTAAAATTTTAAGCCAAACTTGTTCTTCATCAGATTGTGAAAGAAATTGGAGCACATAGTCATTGATTCACACAAAGTTGCGCAACCGTTTGGCAATGAAAAAGTTGCATAAGTTAGTTTATGTGCACTACAATATGCGATTTCGAGTTAAGATTTGATGCAAGAGCGAAGCAATGAAGATTTATACAATCCAATTGATCTGAATCATATCTTTAATGATGATGATATATTAGATGAGTGGATACGAGAAGGAGAGGAGCCTATTTTATCATCTGATAATTTGGATTGGTTGGATAAAGGTTTTCCCACTAATGAAGAAGGTAAAGAAAGAGATGTTGATTCTCGTCGTAAAGGTAAGGCTTCTAGAACAATTTCTTCAAGTTCTAGTAGTGATGATGGTGACAATAGGGGTAGTAGGTAGGGTGGTGGCACTAGTGGGGGCCATAGAGGAGTTGGTGGCACTAGTGAGGGTACTCGAAGAAATGGTAGCACTGGGAGCAGTTATGTTAGTCAAGTAGATCCCAACATGTCATGGGCGCAAAGAGGTGAAAATTACTATGCCACACAAGATACAGATCATGGATATCAACCAGGGATATGGGAACAACGAAAGCATTTGGAAAGACTAACTACATTTCCCAGTGATGATGATTATCATAGATCAAATTATCACCGTATTAATGAGCACTTACAAAATTTGGGTATAGGATCAAGGCCGTATTTCAGAGAGGTAGATGATAGATCATATCACAACTTTAGAGACCGTGATAGCTCTTCCAGTACTTTTAGTAGAACTGATTTTAATCAATTTCCAATGATGCATCCAGAGGAATATTCAAATACTAGAACACGAGCTAGTGACTCATATGGATATGATCAATCTTCTAGTAGCAGTAGTATTGCTTATCGAGGTTTTGGATACTATCAATCTGGTGTTGATCCCAAATAGCCTTCGAAACCATATTTTCCTTATTATGGATCATCAAGCCAATCATCTCACCCAACATATTCGAGTTATGAACAACTCCTTCAACCATATCCTCACTACGGGAATTGTCACCCCAATTTGTATGCTCGTCGTAGGACTGATGATGATGATTTTGAACCCCCTCGTCATTCAACATGGAATTGATTATTGTATTGTATGTGTTGTTAGTAAAAATGTTATTATATTTGAAATAAAATAACTTTATTTTATTAGCATTATCATAAATAACTTTGAGCAAATACTTTTATAACTATTTAAATAATGTTAAATGTGAGACAACTTTATTTTATTAATTTTTTCAGCTTATTTAATTTTATATATTTTTCTGATGATTTACATAATATTTTTATATTTTTTTGAATTTTCTAATTAACTTATTTTACGTATCGCCCGATACTAGACCGATACGCCTCGGGACCCTCCGAGTCAGTGATCGATACCGCGACTTTGAACCATGCATACAACCTTCCCTTAATGCTATTTATGTTTGGTAAACAGTGCATAATTTAGATGTTATTTGGATTTGATTTGCAGGAATCATAAGTTGGATATCTCGGCCTTAGTTAATTATATCTACAACTTGCTTGTTGAGTCCTATGATTGTCGTCTCTTATTGCTCTCTATAGTAGTTGCTATAGTAGGAAGCCTATTGTGGAAACATGCTAATTGAACTTGGTCTGGTTCAGGATTGTATCTTAAGGATGGTAAGTTCAGTGTATTTAGCACGTGCTAATATTATTTGTAATCGATGTTTTTCTGGAACTTCTGAAGTTTGGCAAACATGTATAAAGGAGATGGGTGAGTCTGAAGCTCTTTTTGATATCTAAAATTTTAATATTATTTGTCGTGTTGGGTTATAGTATGAGGAGATTCTACAAGAGTTGATGAAAATCTTTGTTGTTGGAAAGATCCATTAAAATGAAGAATATGAGATCTAGTGTTTGGAAATGATGATAAATTAAAGACTTTGCTTCTTGTTTTCTGTTAGGATGGTGATGCTTTATGAGAGGAACTTTGGAGCAATGCTCCTATTTCGAGTCCATGGATGGAAGCACCTTCAGAAAAATTGATGTTGACAAAGTGAGGAATCAAGCATGAAATGGACTTTGAATGTGGAGTTGTAGGTTTACTATATTTTATTAAATAATTCCAGATACAATTTGCTGCCTCTTTGTTCATTTTCTGTTTGTTCTCTTTTAGTTCATAGAGAATGTTGCTTAAATGCTGGGAGATTGAAGGTGTGGGGTTGTTTTCGGTTTCTACATCATTCTCCAAATTCTGGGAATGTTTGGTTGCCCAGAAAATAGAGAAAAGTAATACTAAATCGTGCATGTCTGGCCTGTCATTTGGGAAGAGTAGAACTCTAGACAATGATATCAGAATTTTCTCTACAATGGGAGTCACTCCATGGACCCATTCCTTTATAATAAAATAGAGTTGGTGGGTTTCATTAGTGTTCTCGAGTATTTTGATATTTTTCTTACTTTTAGGGTTTCAAATTCCCAGTGGGTTTCAAATTCTTGGCGGTTTGGTTGACCTTTGTTTGGGAAAATGGTCCGATGGTGGGAGATAGTGCCATGCCCCAAAACCCACTCCAAGGGCATGACAGTCATTTTACACCTCAAGCCCGAAGGCTCAAAGTGAAAACAATACAAACTTTCATCTTATAACTAGAAATTACCAATTACCAAATTGTTGTTCAAAGTAGTAAAATAAATAAATTCTAAAATCTCCAAATATCAATTTTAAAAATTAACACATCAAACCAAGTGTTATTATCTAAATAACTCTAAACTCAAGTAATTCAAATGGAAAATAAATTTTAACATCTAAACAATGTTCAAAATAAAGAGAGTTTTGACAAATGTCCTAACAAGCCAATTTCCCCTCTTAACTGCCACTCCTTGTCCAAACTGAGGGTACTAGGAAAATTATCAATAAAGGGGGATGAGCTCAAAGCTCAATAGGGAATATTAACATAGTTTCATCAATAAAATATTTTCAATTATACTTCCAAACAAAAAAATTACATATACTCTATTTATAAAACTTTTGAGTTAAACATGCTAATACATTTAAACCGTTCAACCAAACATTTTCATATATATCAAAATCATTTCATATCCATTTTAAATCAAATACATTTCAATTTTTTTTACTCTGGTTATCAAATAACAAATAGTGCTCAATTAAATGAGACTGTACAAATGGGTGGTTAGCCTCAAATGTTCCTTTTAAGATGAACAAAACCAAATGTCAACAATTATAACCCGTTGACTAGGGTCATATAGTAAACTATTATAACCCGTTGACAAGGACCATATAATATAAACTATTATAACTCGTTGATTATAACCGAAAATTTCGACACTTAAGAGTCCTCTCTCTGAGTCATTATGTGATATTTCAGACTCTATTGGTGGATTAAAACATCTCCGTTATTTGGATTTGTCCTTCAGTCGAATAAGATCATTGTCTGACTCAATGAGCAATCTCTATAATTTGCACCATTGTTGGAATCTTTTGAGGTTACCTCCCAACATTGGCAGCTTAATTAACATTCAGCATCTTAATGTTGATGATTGTTCATTGCAAGAGATGCCACAACAGATGGGCAAATTAAAGAACCTACAAACATTGTCTGATTTTATTGTGGGGGAAAGCGGATTTTTGGGAATAAATGAGTTAAAGCATTTGTCACATCTTCGAGGGAAGATTCATATTTCAATTGGAAAATGTGATGGATATTCAAGATGCCAGAGATGTCAATCTAAGGACTAAGCTCAATCTTGAAGAGTTCGATGATTTGCGAAATGAAGACATCGAAATGGAAGTCCTTCTCTCTCAACAACCTCATACTAGTTTGAAGAAACTCAATATTGAAGATTATGGTGGTCGACAATTCCCCAACTGGATATGTGATCCCTCTTACTCTAAATTGGTGTAGTTAAGTCTTGTTGGTTGTATAAGGTGCACATCACTACCTTCAGTTGGGCAATTACCCTTCCTTAAGAAGTTAGACATCCAAGAAATGGATAGAGTGAGAAGTGTGGGGCTGGAGTTTGAAGGGCAGGTTTCTCTTTATGCTAAGCCTTTCCAATGCTTGGAGTCGTTATGTTTTGAAGATATGAAGGAATGGGAAGAGTGGTCTTGGTCAACAAAGTCGTTTTCTCACCTCCTCAATTTGAAGATAATACATTGTCCAAGATTGAGTAAGAAATTACCCACTCACCTAACTTCTCTAGTAAAACTCGAAATTAATAATAGCCTAGAAACAATGGTTCCACTTCTAGCACACCTACCTTCTCTCAAAGAGCTCAATATTTATTATTGCCCAGAAATGACGCCCTCTTATAGTTTTGAGGCTTTTGTACCGTTGTCAGGAGGGAGTAGAAGTGCAAATGACATTACCTCACGTATTTATTTCAGAATTAATGGAACATCAGGGCTTTTTAGACTTGAGCAAAAGTTTTTACAGTCTTTTCCAGGGCTTCAACCATTGGAAGATGACAATTCTAGTGTGCTGGAATGTTTATGGGAAAATGGGTTGGGATTAGGAAACCTTGCTAGTCTTTGAGTAGTGGATTAAAACCAACTTGTATCCTTAGGAGAGGAGAAAGTGCAAGGGCTACCTTACAATATTCAGTATTTGGAGATACGTAAGTGTGATAACTTGGAGAAGCTTCCACATGGATTATATGGCTATGCATCTCTCACAGAGTTGATTATCCAGGATTGCGCAAAATTGGTGTCATTCCCTGATCAGGGTTTTTCGCTCATGCTTAGACGTCTTACTATTGCTAATTGTCAAAGTCTAAGTAGCCTACCTGATAAGATGATGATGAGCAGCCACAGTAATAGCAGCAATAACAGCAACGTGTGTCTGTGTCTCCTTGAATACTTGAATATAGAGAAGTGTCCTTCTCTCATTTGCTTTCCAAAAGGGCAGTTACCCACCACCCTTAAAATACTCCGTATATCCTGTTGTGAAAATCCAAGGTCTCTTCTAGAAGACATGGATGTTTGTGCCCTTGAACACATACTTATAGAGGGGTGTCTGTCTCTTATTGGTTTTTCGAATGGTAAGCTACCCTCAACTATCAAGCGATTCTTGATAAGCGGGTTTGAAAAGCTAGAGTCTCTACCAGAGGGAATAATGAATCACGATTCCAACAACACAACCAATTGTGGTCTTCAACTCTTGGATATCTCGCAATGTTCGTCTCTCACATTCTTCCCTAGAGGCACATTTGTCTTTACCCTTAAATCTATTTGGATTAGGGATTGTGCACAGCTACAGCCAATTTCATAGGAGATGTTTCATCCCAATAATAATGCTCTTGAAGTTTGAGCATCTCGGGGTTGTTAGTCTTTATCTAAATTCAAATGTTATTGGTACAAGTAGTCTAACAGATAAATTATACAAATTGAACATAAAGGCCACTAATGGAAATGAAACCTTGCATTCAAGTGATTATGGCATTAAGCGAAAATTAATAAATGAGAATTCATCAATGTTATGGCACAAACGTTTAGGTCACATTTCAAATCAACAGATTCAAAGGCTTGTGTCAGAAGGACTTCTTGATCCACTTGATTTCTCAGACTTTCAAGTCTGTATAGAGTGCATTAAAGGTAAACAAACAAATATGAGGAAAAAGGATGCCAATAGGTGCAGTGACATCTTGGAATTAATACATACGGACATTTGTGGTCCATTCCTTATAGCTTCTTGGAATGGACAACAATATTTTATCACTTTCATTGACGATTACTCGTGCTATGGCTATCTTTATTTGATTCATGAGAAATCTCAGTCATTGGATGTGTTCAAGAATTTCAAAGTTGAAGTTGAGAACTAACTAAGCAAGAAAATAAAGGCCGTCAAATCTGACCGTGGAGGTGAATACTATGGTAGATATAACGGATCAGGTGAACAACGTCCAAGGCCATTCGCCAAATATTTGATAGAGTGTGGTATCGTTCCTCAGTACATCCAGAGTCTAACTGTAATCTGAAAAGACCAATAGCCTTGACTGCAACCTTGTTGCCATTTCCCACATAGATGTATCTTTCACCATCAGTTGGCATTCAGCTCCTTAGGCAACCTTGCATAGTAACACTTATGTGAGTAGTTGCACCCGTATCTATCCTCCAAGTGTCAGTAGGCACTACAGCTAAATTAATTTCTGAACAAACAAAGTTGAGAAGTGTACCTTTCTTTTCACGCTAAGCAGCGTATTTGGTACATGTCTTTTTCATATGACCAACCTTTTTGCAAAAGAAACAAGTGATCTCCTTATCTTGTTTCTTCTGCACCTTCTACTTTGATGTTTCAGAAACTGCAGTTTGTTTTCCTTTATTGTCCCTCTTTCTTTTCTTATTGGCACCAAATCCCTGAGATGTGGAAGCCAAGTGAGCACTTTCTATCTTCTCTTGTTTCAATCTCTCTTCCTCTTGTACACATTGAGCAATAAGCTCATTCAAAGTCCATTTCTCCTTTTGAGTGTTGTAACTGATTTTAAATGGACTGAATTTTGTAGGCAGAGAGATCAAGACCAAGTGCACGAGTATGTCTTCCGACAACTCTAACTTTAGTGCCTTGAGTCTAGTCACAAGATTAGACATTTCCATAATGTACTCCCTTATATTCTCTTTCTATTTATACCGTATAGAGACAAGCTTACTAAGAATAGTGCTTGTCTCAACCTTTTCGTTTACAGCTAATCGGTTTGCTATCTGGTTTAAGAATGCCTTGGCTTGGGTTTCCTCAGGTATTGCACCCCTTATAGTTTCTAGAATTGAGTGCTTCATAATCATTAGACTCATGCGATTGGATCGCTCCCATTTTTCCATAGTAGACCTTTGCTCAGCAGTGCTAGCACTAGTAAGATTTGAAGGGCGATCCACTCTTAATGCATAGTCTAAATCCATGCACCCGAGCACAATTATAACGTGCTCCTTCCATTTCTTAAAGTTTGTACCATTAAGCACAGGAATGTTATTAACATTTGCAGATATAGAAGATGCTGAAATAATAATAAAGCTCACAATCAATCATATAATCATCACACATACATGAATAAATAAACATTTAACATATATATGCATGTGGACATTTAACAAGATACCTAGCACAAACATCAATATTCAGTCTTTGGATAGAAATATCAACTTGTAAATGACATCTTTTTCAATATTAATTCATAAATATTGACAATAAAACCCAAAATAATATGTTTGTCTTTGGACTAACATATTGAATGCAAGATAAACTTTATATGTCACATGTTTATGATTACTTTATTTATTATTTTATTAAAATAATCCTCCTTTGGGTTGATTATTTTATATAATAATAAGATGTTTACATATTTCAAAACAAATAAAATTACGTAACACATGTTACTTTAGCAACAAATATATGTAACTTATTCATTTTTGAAATGTTAAACACAAATACAGTAAACAATAATTTAATCAAAATTATTTATGTGTAAACCTATGTATATATACAAGCCTTAATAACAATAGATGGGAGAAAAAAAAATAGGCAAATGTTGGAGCAAAGTGGAGCAATGGCATTGCCCTTTAGGCTTGTATTTTTATGGTTGGGGGGGTGCGGGGGGCAACGCCCCCCGTGGTATGGTTCAGGGGTATTTTTGGTCCAAAAATATATATACATATATTTATTATTTATCAAACCACTTGTCCTTTATTGTAAAAGCTTAGAGATGGCATTTATTTTACATGCAAAAAACCCCTGTTTTTTATTTATTTATTTTAGGGAACCCAGCAGCGTACCAGTGGTGCACCAGCGCACCAACGGCCCAGTGGCGCACTAGCGGCGCACCAGCAGCGCCAAAACAGCACAGCCCTACCTGCAACACCTAACCGTCGCTGCGAACGGCGCCTGAACGTCGATGCAACGGTGCTTCCAGTGGTGTCTGAAGGACGCTGCAAATGGCGCCTCCAGCGGCACTGCAATTGTGTCTCGAACACGCCTGAAAATGGTGCTTCAAAAGGCGCCTCCAATGGCACCTTAACGACGTCGGAATGATGGCTGAGGGGCACCTTGAACGGCGCCTGAACAGCGCCTGAAAACGGTGCCTGAACAACGCCTAAAAACGGCGCCTGAAAATGGCGCCTGAAGAGTGCCTAAAACGACGCCTAAACAGCGCCTGAAAACGGCCTAGATTCTCTATTATTTGTGTTTCAAAGGGTATTTTTGGTGATGATGGAACCGGCTCTAATACCAATTGTTAGTTTATTTCTTTGATCTCCATTATCACCAAAACATATGTCGGATATATTTATGAATTCACTTAGAACATGCATTTATTCACATGGAACATACCCGAATCCATTTCTGAAGTTTGGTTGAAGATGTATGGATCTTCTAAGGCCAAGGAGGGTAACCACCGTCACTGGATTCTCTCTGGTAATGGGAAACGAGAGAGATTAGGGTTCTATTCTATTCAAAAAAATGTGATGATACAAAATGAACAGACCCTTGACCTTTTATACCCTCCTGCCTTAGGGACCATACCCATTAGGCTATTGGGCCTCACGAGTCTTATGCCCATTATCTAAGGCTCGTGATGACGTTTGGGCTAGACCATACCCATTAGGCTATTGGGCCTCACGAGTCTTAGGCCCATTATCTAAGGCTCGTGATGGCGTTTGGGCTCTACACATAGGTAGCCCATACTCTTGAACGAACAGAAAACAAATTGAAGAAGTGAAAAGCTTAGTCATGAATTATTGTGAGATATGTGAGTCCATATCTTAACAATTTTTGGCTACTGCTTTGCTTGGTACTCTATTCAAAATGTAAACTGCAGTTTTGATAGCTTCGCTCCAAAGTGATTCTGGTAAGGTAGATATGACGGATCAGGTGAACAACGTCCAGGGCCATTCGCCAAATATTTGATAGAGTGTGGTATCGTTCCTTAGTACACCATGCCAGGGACTCCAAGCCAAAATGGTGTAGCAGAGAGACGAAACCGTACTCTTAAGGATATGATAAGAAGTATGATTAGTCATTCTACCTTACCAGAATCACTTTGGGGCGAAGCTATCAAAACTACAGTTTATATTTTGAATAGAGTACCAAGCAAAGCAGTAGCCAAAACCCCATATGAGTTATGGACTAGCAAGAAACCTAGTATTAGGCACTTGTATGTTTGGGGTTGTCCAGCTGAAGCTAGGCCTTACAAGCCAAATGAAAAGAAATTGGACTCCAGAACAGTGAGCTGCTACTTTGTAGGGTATTCTGAAAGGTCGAGAGGTTTCAAATTTTATGACCCCTCATCTAGATCCTTCTTTGAAACGGGTAATGCTAAGTTCATTGAGGATGTTGGGTTAAGTGGGAGAGAACCATTAAGAAAGGTGGTCTTTGAAGAGAAATCTGTTAGTATTCCTACGACTGGACATGGTCATATTATGTTTGATGACACTATTCAAAATGTACAGTCGATAACAGAAATTCAAGACACGCCTGAAATTACTCTTGCTCAAGTTATGGAACCGATTCAAGTTCATGAAGAGGTAACTCAAGAACCTCAAGAACCTCAAGTACAAGTGCCACTGAGGAGATCCACTAGAGAAAGGAGAAGTACAATTTCAGATGATTATGTTGTATATCTCCAAGAACATGAGTTTGACATGGGTCTGGAAGACGATCCAATTTCAGTTAGTCAAGTCAAACAAAGTTCTAACTCTGAAAAGTGGATAGAAGTCATGAAGGAAGAGATGAAATCAATGAAAGACAATGGTGTTTGAGACCTAGTAGAGTTGCCTGAAGATGTAAAACCGATTGGTTGTAAATGGATTTTTAAGACCAAACGAGATTCAAAAGGCAATATTGTTAGGTATAAGGCGCGCCTAGTCGCAAAAGGTTTCACTCAAAAGGAAAGCATTGATTATAAGGAGACCTTTTCACCGGTTTCGTCAAAGGACTCCTTTAGAATCATCATGGCACTTGTAGCTCATTATGATTTAGAGCTGCATCAAATGGACGTTAAAACTGCGTTTCTTAATGGTAATATTGATGAAACAATATACATGGTGCAACCGGAGAACTTTGAGTCTAATAATTCAAAGCAACTTGTATGCAGATTAAAAAAGTCCATATATGGTTTAAAGCAAGCATCCCGACAATGGTATCGAAAGTTTGATCAGATGATTACTTCATTTGGTTTTAAGGAGAACACCGTTGATCAATGCATATACCTCAAGTTCAGTGGGAGCAAATTCATTATCTTGGTGCTATATGTTGATGATATTCTACTTGCAAGTAGTGATGTGGGACTTTTGCATGAAACCAAGCGATTTCTATCTAGTAAATTTGATATGAAAGATCTTGGTGATGCATCTTTTGTGCTGGGTATACAGATCTATAGGGATCGTCCAAGAGGTATACTTAGGTTATCACAAAAGGCCTACATTGATAAAGTGTTGAGTAGATTTGGCATGAGCAATTGTGCACCAGGAAACACGCATGTAGCAAAAGGCGATAAATTTAGTTTGCACCAATGTCCGAAAAATGAACTTGACAATAGGAGATCCACTTCAAGCTACATCTTCATGTTGGCTGGAGAAGCAGTTTCATGGAAAAGTGTTAAACAAACACTTATTGCTTCTTCCACCATGGAGGCAGAATTCATAGCTTGCTACGAGGCATCAAACCATGGGATATGGCTGCGAAATTTTATCACTCGGTTGCGAATAGTTGATGGGGTTGAGAAACCACTGAGAATCAACTGTGATAATAAAGCCGCGGAATTGTATTCTAAGAACAACCGAAGTTCGTCAAAGTCCAACCACATTGACATCAAGTTCTTGGTTGTGAAAGAAAGAGTTCAAAGTCTTCAAGTATCGATTGAACACATAAGCACAAACTCCATGATTGCGGATCCACTCACTAAGGGTTTGCCACCCAAAGTATATCATGAGCATGTCACACATATGGGTGTTGTACACATTGATGATGTGCTAGTATAGTGGGAGTTTGTATTTAGATTTTGTGTTTGTTTTCTTGATGTGATATTATGTTATGTTATCTGTACAGACTTTGTTTTTTAAAAGACCATTGTGTTTGAATACTCTGAATTAAAATGATGACTTTCAAAAGCAGTTTAGCATCAAGTGTTTAAAGTGGAATTTGACTATTTTTAGTCATAAAGTAGGACCAATTGGAAATAGACATATTAAATATCACATTCTATGTAATTTCCATGCTACACATCCATACTTGATCCATGTTGCTAATTTTTGTTAATGTTGTGATCATTGATGGGTCTAGTTAAATTATGATTAACGAAGACCGCTTTAATCCTATGTTAACATAATTAGTAGACCGGATTGTTTAAGGATATTAAGATAGAATAGCAAGATGAGCTCAATAAAGTACTATCATGAACATTGTTTTGTAATATATGTGGTCCAAGTGGGAGATTGTTAAGATATGGACTCACATATCTCACAATAATTCATGACTAAGCTATTCACTTCTTCAATTTGTTTTCTGTTCGTTCAAGAGTATGGGCCACCTATGGGTATCACAATCTTAAAACCATACCAGATTGCCTCTGCAACCTTAAATTTCTTGCGATTGGAAACTATGAGAATCTGGAAATGATTCCAGATCGCCTCTACAACCTCAAAGATCTTCAGATTGGAAAATGTGAGAATGTGAAGTTGCAGTCTGATCAATTGCAAGCCCTCACTTCTCTTACTTCACTCAAGATCACTAATTGTGAGAATATCAAGACGCCATTATCAGAGTGGGGCCTTGCCAAATTGATCTCTCTTAAAACTCTCTCCATTTCTGATTATCACCACCACCACCCATTGCTTCTTCCTACTACTCTAGCTGAGCTTTTCATTTCAAGCTTCAAGAATCTGGAATCCTTGGCCTTCCTATCTCTCCAAAGGCTCATCTCTCTTAAAAGGCTACACATCTCCGGATGCTCTAAGCTCCAATCATTTTTGCCAAGGGAAGGGCTGTCTAACACGCTTTCAGAGTTATTTATAACAGATTGCCTACTCCTAATTCAAAGGTGCTCAAAAGAGAATGGGGAAGATTGCCCGCATCCCCTATGTGAAAATAGATGACAGATTGATCCTTCAGCAATAGAGAGTTGAGATTGCAGCAAAATGAACGTAGAGACCATTCCACTATATATATGTGTATATGTATATGCTTGGTATTCTTTCTTCAATGTGTCACAATTCCTTGTTGTGCATGTAGGATGTGAAGGAGAAAATAATGCACATGGAATCCAGTTCTCCAACCACAGGGTCAGCCATTCAAAGTGAGTATACTCTATTTCATTCATGATCTTTTTTGACTTTAGGCATTTCAATTGCATTGTCCTCAAGAAGCATTCTTTTCTCTTATATCTCTACATAAAGTTCTGCATTTTTTTTCCTTACATATTCATAGATATGCATTTATCAACTTAGGCAGTGTTCTCAATGCTTTTAAACCTATGATTTCACATTTTTCCATCACAAGATTGGACCATGTCTTTATAATTTTCCATTTATCAGCATGATCTTTGTTCAACTTAAAGGTTTTTCAAGAGAGTAATAAAGAATACAAATGGTTAGATATCACTTTTTTCTTTGTCCTCTTGATTGCAATGCTTCTTTATTTGGAATTGGATATTTCTTTCTTGGTATTTTTAATTACATTCCTTCTTACAATAATTCAGGATTGGCCTTTTCTCAAAAATAATTGTTTTTCTTCATGGTCTCCTCCTCAGTTAAAGTAAGCACCAAATTTCTACCTCTTTGTTATATCTGTAGATAATTTTCTGGTTTGAATTGTAAACCACATTTAAATAATCCAAAGTTGCAGAAGTCTTGCTGGCTCACAAATTACCATCTCATGTGGATTCCGAAGAAAGGAAATCTGCAACTTGAGATACAATGAGCTATGATCATTCTTACATATTTAAAGCCTTCTTCATTTGTATCGTATGTTCTGATGGCATTCCCTTTTTCTCATTACATTTATATGAGGAAGATTTTATGACCTCCATTTTTAGTTTTCGATAATTATATCTGCATTTCATTTTATTTGAAGTAGATTCAGGGGTGAAAATTCTTCTGCATGTGTCTTTGATGTTTGGCACTTAGAACTCTACACTGGTGTTTGGTGTTGACCAAGGGGTACTTCATTGCAGAATAATGAAAGTACAAATAGTTCTTTACTATCAAAAAAAGCTTTATGGTTGTTAAGATCCATCTAATTCTTTGTCCTTTTATTAACATGCTCTTCAATTTGTTGAAGACGTGGGAGGGAGAGCTTGAATCAAATTAAGCCAACTCCTTGCCAACGACGAATTCTGGCTAAGAAACCTCACCACTCACAAGTTATTTCTTATACAAGAATTCTGCAGCAAGTAATTCGAGATTATGTCTCATCTTTGTATCTCTTCATGTTGATGCACTCACTGATTTCACTCTCGTGTTTTCATCTGATGGTGACCAACTCTTCCTCTTCTACGCAGTCATTATGTAATAATAATCAGAGCTCTGTCTTGCTTGAATTCAAGCAGAGCTTTCTGATTGGTCAGCATGCTTTTGATGATCCTTCTGCTTATCCAAAACTGCAGCTTGGAAATCTGAAGGACATGGTAGTGACTGCTGCTCATGGGATGTCATAGAGTGTGTGACAAGGACACTGGCCATATGATTGGCCTTAACCTTGGCAGCTTAACCTTGGCAGCAACTGTCTCTATGGTTCTATCAACTTCAGCAGCGTCTTCTTCCGTGGCGCCTTATGCATCTTCAAGGGCTTGATCTCTTTGATGATTATTTCAATTACTCTAAGATCCCTCCTGGAGTTGTCCAGCTTTTGAGTCTAAGAAGTCTAAACTACCCCCTCTTCCAGATGCTCCAGCCAAATCTCATTGGAGCTCTTAGCACTGTCCAAACTGGTTGTCCTTGATCTCTCACAAAATCCATTGAAATGCCAGTAACCTGACCTGGCTTCAGATGTAGGGGTGAGAAGCATTTCCTTGTTGTAATACAAAATGCTTTCGGGAAGCTGGTTGTCGCATTCCTAGTGAATGGTGATTTCCCCTGTCAATTTGGTGCAAACTCAGACTCGATCTCTCTTGCATATCATTGGAGAACCTTTATCTGTTGTTGTTTTCCTCAATATTTTGTTTTTAGAAAGATTTTAACTAAAAGTATTGTGCAATTTCATTGGAAAAAAAATTTCAAATCCTCTTCTATGTGAAATTATGGATCTTTAGTGTTCTGCAGACCCCTAATAATAGGAATATGGTGGTTTATGTTGGAATACACAATTTTCTCTTTAAATCCATGAACCCAGTGTATGAATATCTCAAACATTTCTCTTTGTTTACAGGGAATGCTGGAAATATGATAGGGTGATGAGGCCAAGGAACCATTTTGGTGTACATTTGGAGATCAATCACTAAAAGGTTCAGATGATTTCTTTTTCTAGTTTCATCCGATTTAGGGTAGATTAAGAGGTATCCTTATGGTAGCAACTTCTTCTGACCTAAAGCTTAAGTGATCCTTTGGTGAAACAAACATAATCCAGGAACATTCCCTCTTTCAGTCACTGTTGTTAGCTTTCAGTCAGCTGACTGCAATTTTTACAGTAATAAATAAATGGTACCCTGCTTCCATGGTGATAATGTTAGACTAAGATTTTTTTCATCAACCTCTACAGGTGGCTTATGCAGAGAAGTAAAAGCCATTAATCTGAACTTGAGCATTTTTGACTGAAGATGATGACTGGAGACTGAAATCGACTTCCTTTTTTGACAACCTGCGAAGTTACTATTTTCAAGCAATTGCATAAAAAATATGGGAGGTTGGTCAATCTGTCCTAAAGTTACAAAATATTTTGTGATGGAAGTAGATTACCGCAAAATATTTAGAGATCAAGAGATTACCCCCGGTTTTTCACACTTAATTAGGTTGTTAGGTAGTTTTTCTACTTAATATCCTTAAGATCTCTGGTTCATATTATAAGATCGTGATTTGATCTGCATATGTTTGGTAAAAGGAATTATCTTTTCCTTTGATTTTAGAATAATAAAAAATGGAAAGTGTTCAATTGGAACATGAAAACGTGACTAAATTGGTCCTAGTTACTCTTCGGGACGGAGTGAAAGAGGGGAAGAGATTCTCGAACGAGGAAAATGATCCAATGACTTCAAAAGAGTGTTAATTTAGAGTTTCTCTATTTACCCTTTTAGATAGTTTCATTAAATAAGGACTAGACATAAAATTTATTTCAAAAATAATAATTATTAATAATATTTCATTTAAATTTAATTTAAAAATAATTAAAATTATATATATAGTTGTATGTAGAAAAGAAACAATAGAATCATTTTACATCGATTTTTGTCTATATACCAACATGAGTCTTATTAGATTTGAAGTTTATTTGGTTAGTGAAAAAATTTGTAAAAAAATATATGATTTTAAGTAAAGAAAAAGCTAGCTAACTCATTCGAAACAAATTTTGACCCTCAACTTTCTAAAGTTATTGAGTTTTATGACGTTCTACTACTAATTAAATCGATTTTTTACTTTCAAATTATTTTTAAAAATTAAAGAATTTTATATATCAAATATAATTTGGTTTAGAATGTATTTGTTTAATGGAAAATTTTAAATAAGTTAAAAAGAAATTCAGAAAAACATGTATAATTAAAGGAAGAATATTTTGAAGATTTTTGTGTACAGATAAGAAAAAAATATCATGTTTAATTTTATTACTTTTTATATTTTTTTTTCAATATTTTTCCTTTGTTTTTAAAAACCAATGAAAATAACTTCTACTTGTTTTCTAAAAACGGTTCTTCAAAACAGAAAATAATGATGAAACAATGCTATATTGATTTTTAAAAATAAAAAACTATTTATAAATCACATCAAACATGCTATAAAATTTAGGCAAAATCTTCAAACTTTTTTGAATATATGACAAACACTACAACCTTCACCACGCTAACGGGGGCTTTATGTTGAGGGTAAAATTGGTAAAACCCTCCAATTGTTCGACAAAGGAGAAGTTTTCGACACGATGTAGTTACTTATGGAATACTAATGAATGGGTTATGCAAAATGGGGCATAAATGGTAAGTGATTGGAGTGGGGTTGCAAAATTTTAAAAAAGAAAAAAAAAATTCAAATCTCTAGGATGTTAATTACTAATATTGAGTAACAACTTTCCTAAGAAGTTAGAGTTCAAGGATTTAAAGTTAATAACCTGTCTCGTAAATACTTAATGACTTAGAAAAGCTAATGATCATTTGGATATGTTTCTTGTTTTATCGTTTTAAAAAATATAAAATAATAGTAATTTCTATATAATACATTATAACTTTTATATAAAAAAGTATGGACTTACCTTATATCATTTAATTACTTTTAATTTTTTAAATAATTTTTTAATAATTATTATCTTTTTAAGGTAAACCACATGCGAGTTCTTTTTATACTAGAGTCATTATTATTTTTCATTTTAAAAAAAATAGAAAATAAGGAGCATATCCAAATCACATCTTAAATTATCGTGGAATTTCAAATCTCTATCTTGAAACTAATTAGAGACGGGTAAATAAGTAATCCTTGTTTTAAGCTCAAATTTTCAATTTTTTCACAAGTATAATTTTCTTTGATCAACATGAGATATCAAGAAATGCTCACTCTAATCCTATAATATGTGCATGATATATCATAAATGTGAAAAACCACTTAATAATCTTACCGAAAACTTTGTACATGTAAGTCAATTGATCACATATTAAATTTGCTAAATATGAAAGAGCGAGTATATAATTTTACCAAGATCAAATGTTATCTTATCCAAATGTTTTACATTGGCTAACATTTGTAATTGTCTTCACATTAATGACACAATACACAATGCTAACCGATGAGGTTTATCAAAGTTTAAGACCGAGCAAAAAATAATGATAACATAACTCTAGGTCACATGGGTTAAACAACATAAAGTGTATTCTTAGTTTTAAAAACCCCAATAAGGTCAAGTCAATAACAAGAAAAAACAACAATAAGAAAACTAACAAAATTGTGTACGAATGGTTTCAAGCCCACAAGTGCTTGTTTTCTTTCTTTCTTTTTTCTCATTGAATTTATATGTTTCTAAGACCCAAATTGCATTTTTGTCTATCATTATTCTTTAAACAAACTCAACCATAATTACTTGAATGACCCCATGTACCGATCGACGATGATCTCGAGTCTTCAAGGTCAATATAAGTTTTAATGAGTACTCTAAACTAGATTGCTGATAGCTTAAATACACATATAGGAGGACTTAAACTTGGGATAATTATTTGGACCATATGCCAATTTCCAATGACTAATCTAGTCTTTTTTCTATCATACAAGTAAATGAAGTTTATTGGATTCTTGGAAAGTATAAATATTTACAAATTAATAAGGTAGGGGATGAAAGTAGTTGAGTCCAACAAATCAATTTCCTCTTTTTTATTTTTTATTATTTTTTTATTACATGTATTTTTTTTTTAAGAAACCACTTTTAAAAAATGAGAGAGAAAATGTAATAAAGATCATAAATTATATCCTTGATAAATTAATAAATTATTTCGGAAAAAATAATAAATTATTTATTTTATTTTTGTTATATTTATTTTTAGTACATACAATATAATATAATATAATATTTTATTTTAAATAATATATTAAATAATAAATATAAATCTCAGTTTATCATATAAACAAGGTTTTTTAAGATTAGAATTCCTGAGGGATTTTAATTAGGATTATTTGATTAAAAAGTTCATTGAAAATCTAATTTAAAAATCTAATCATTCATCCTTTTTTAAGTCTCATTTTAACTTTAACAAAAATAATTTTATTTGTTTTTATAAATTTTTTTAAATATATATATAAATTATGGATATTTATATCAAAAATGAATTACGATACAATTAATTCTTTTAATTATAAACCCAGCAGAGAAGTGAAAGGTTGGGGATAGTGACCAAGCCGAGGAAAGCCCAAAGCCTTAGTTGCGGGAGGAATAGGGTCGAAATCAGAATGCTTCAGCTTCACCTCGCAACCTTTGCCGCAGCCTCTGGACTCCACTCCGCCCATCGCCCCCTCCGCTTTCCAGTCAATCGTACTCTCTTCACTTCTTCAACTGACGCCCTTTCTTCTTCTTCCTCCATGCTGAAGCACAACACTCCTGTTTTGCGTTGCCGAGCATCCGCCGAGGAACATCTTCGCGAGGCTTCTCCGGTCAGGTCAGCTCCTGATTTCTAGAGTTTTATTAATATATATTCGTTTTCTTTGATTTATAATCTTTGGAAGAGCTGTATCCGTTTCGTTGGTGCTTTTTGGTGTTAGAAGAACTGCTGCTGAAGCACAAAACATGCATGTTCCTTGTTGGTTTAGGGTTTTTTTTTTAGTTGTGTTGGAAAATCGACAGTGTTCGTGCATTGAGTCAGATTTTTTCCCTTATATGTTATGGGTATTTCCTTTCAAAAATTGGGACCTCCAAAAGGCAATAGGAAAATCTAGTACTACTCTTAGGGGTTGTTTGTTTTGTTTGTTTTGGAAATGATTTCTGAAATTTGATGAATTTATAATGACTGAAAATGGGAAATAGTTCATGAATTCCTAATTTATCCACACGATCATGTGCTATTTTCTTTCCCTAACTTTGTCTTCTCCCCTCTGAAAAGAGAATGGAGGGAACAAAAAGACTATAAAATGCTGAATCTTATATCTTTTATTATCTTGGTTTATGAAGAGTTGTAATTATCATGTTAAGACAGAGAGTTCCAATATGTTTAATTGAATTGAGGTTTTTGTTTCCTCAGGTCCCAGGTGATAATTCTTTCCATTTTATCCATCTTCAAGCAACTGAATTATGTATTAGTTATTTCAATATTCTCCTCTGATTAAAATGATTGATTTTGATTAATTTACCTTTTCTGTAATTTGTCACTGTGGCACTGTCTATCTAGGAGAGATGATTTACCAGTACATGGACTATCGGAAACAGTAGTTGGTGTTCTTGGTGGAGGGCAATTGGGCCGTATGTTGTGTCAAGCAGCGTCACAAATGGCTATCAAAGTCATTGTTTTGGACCCACTTGAGAACTGCCCATCAAGCTCAATCTCCAATTATCATATGGTTGGAAGCTTTGATGATAGTGCTACTGTCCAGGAATTTGCAAAGAGGTTGGATTTGTTTGGAGTTGAGGCAGATTATGTGTATATATTCTTATTTTCCATATTTCTTCTTCATAACATAAATTTTTAATTTCATCTGTTAAAATCTAATTTAATTCTTGGTAGTTAGATGTGGAATATTGACCGTGGAAATTGAACATGTTGATGTGGCAACTCTCGAGAAGCTTGAGCAACAAGGAGTAGATTGCCAACCTAAGGCATCTACTATTCGAATAATCCAGGTATGCCTTTTTTCACATATTAATAGTTGATTTTGGATGCAATCTTGAAAATTATGGTATAATATTGGCTGTTGCTGATGTATAACTCATAAAGCTTGAACTTTTTAAGGAATTACATTTCAATCAAAATTTGGGTACTAAAACAAGATCTTAGTGGATTTGTGGCACTACAACTAAAATCTGCCCCCTTCCAGGATCATGGACCCTTCTGTTTTAGGGTTTGGTATAGGTTGAACAGATCACATGTTGATGACGACTTCAATGAAACTATGCATTTTGTTCTCAAGCATATGCTCATGCTTGCCTGAGGTGGTGGGAATGGGGAAACCTCAGGTCCAATTCTATATAATAGCAAAATGCCTATAAAAGAAAAAAAAAAAATCTAAAATTAGCTTTCTTATCTATATCTTACCATATCAACATCAATACCTACTTTTGTAAATGGGAAATATATCTTGTTAACAAATAAGAAGTTATGCAGCCCATGATCCTCCAAAACATAAAGAAAAAAATATAAGCTTCTAATGGCTACTTCATGTAACTCATTCTACCGTATTCAAGTTTTCCTTTTTATTTTATTTTTTATAGGCCATAGTAAATACAGAACAACATATATATAACTAAGCAAAGTGCCTGAATGAAAAGTGCAAGTATACATATGTTTCCCAAAAATAGGCAAACAGAAGGAAGAGGAAAGGAACAAAAAAAAAACCCCTTCACACCTTCTCCTTCCTTTGAAGTTATCCAATCTACTAGGCTTTGTTTTCCTTTATTATAACATGGATTTTCTGGGTCAATTGGTGTGGTTTTGAATCTCTGGCTTCAGACCTGGGTTAAATCTTTACTGCAATGAAGTGACAGTCTTTATTTGCTTCTTACTGTTTATTCTGCAATGAATTAGTTGATATAAATCCACAATAACCAGAAAGCCTGTCGTGCATTTTTCAACTTCTTCCATTCAAAATTAACTTCTTTCTCATGTCTTAGTTCTAACTGGATGCATGTACGAGGAAACATCCCATGTTCATATATGGTGTCTTTGTTCCCTCATTTCTCAAAAGATTTCAGTAGAATAAAATATATTTCTTGGTGTGGAAACCAAGCTTGTTTATTGGCTTGATAAATCTTGATTTATAATTTATCAAACAAATTGCCTATCAAAAAAATAAAATTTCAAACAAATAATGAGATCTCACTTTATATTAAATTTCAGTAAGAAATTTGCAAAAAATTCATCTGCTTCCTTGTCACCTTTTCTAATATTGGCACTTAATGGTACATTAGATGTTAAAATGTTATGTGGTTACTTAGTTTTCCTCAAAATCAGACTTGAATATTTGATATGTAATGTATATGCATGTTGGATTGATGTTTTTTCCTCCCTTTGCAGGATAAATATCTCCAAAAAGTTCACTTTTCTCGGCATGCAATTCCACTTCCTGAGTTTATGCAGGTTTGATTATGTTCCTTAGGACTTGAATTAAGGATATAGTTGCTGATTTTGCAATTGTTTTTAGGCCTTAGCTGCTGAGATTTTAGCATTTTGATAGTGAAAATATGGCCAAAGCAGATAGATGATCTTGAAAGTGCCAAGAGAGCTGGAGATCTGTTTGGCTATCCTCTTATGATCAAGAGCAAAAGGCTTGCTTATGATGGGCGTGGAAATGCAGTTGCTAAGAGTGAAGTGGAGCTTTCTTCTGCTGTGACTGGTAATATTTTCATTGGTTGTCAACTAATTGAGACAACATTTTTCTCTCATTGGTGTTTTTTCAATGTTGTAAGGATCATTGCTCTAGGGATCTCATAAATAGGGCATCTGACTTGAATTATGACTCACCTATGGCCTATTTATCTTACCTCTTTTGTCTTGTTCAACATTATTTAAATTTGTTGAGGGTTGGAAAATTTTGGGTGGAGAGAAGAACATCATAGTTTTTTAGTTATTAATATTCTTATGGAATACTTGACTCAGAGCAGTGGTGCATTGTTACCATTAAGTGCTCTATTTACATTTGAGTGCATGATCTTTTGAGCATTATCAAGAAAAGGGTATAAAATCTCTTCTTACATTATTTACATGATTTTTCTTTATCAGATGGAAGTGCATCCTCTAATTACAGCAAATAACTGTGATAACAAGACTTAGGTGGCGTTTGTTTTTTTACTTAATTCTAAATAGAACCTTAATACTTAATAGTATTAAATATTAGGTTGTTTGTTTTTGTAGTATTTTATTTTTATTAAGTATTAAAAAGTAAAAAAAACCATTGTGTTATTTTTTCTATTTAGAAAAAGCCACATATTCTGGCTTTTTCTATTTAGTAAAAAGTTTATAAAAAGTCATGAAAAAGTAAAAAAACAAACAACCTAAATTCTAAAACTAAATGGTTTTCAGCAAAAAGCCAAAAAAACAAACACCACCTTACTCTTGATCTGAATGTGATCCATAAAACTCAATAATGTGGTTGTTTAGTGACTGCATTTTAACTTTAGGTTTATTGATTCAAGGTTAAGCACTTGTTTCTTTTCATATATGTACACAATAAATTTTTTTCCTTTTTTAATATAGAAAAGTCTCTTATGGATGTAATGGGACAGTATCAAAGTGCATGTTTCTGATGGCTAATATCCTAGACTTCTCCTAAGGTCATATCTTTTTGTCAGAAACAAAGAAGTATTAACTATGGATAAAGAGTACATGAGAAGGATGAGGGGTCATCCCCTCAAAATACAAGAAGCTGGTCAAAGAATGACTAGAATCCTCCACTATACAAGGAGAGCTATACAAAAAGTTTAGTCCACTGAAGAATATACTACAACTTTGAACAAAGCTCCTCTTATTGTTGTCCAAACCTTTTGAATTACAAACCGAAAGCCAATTGAGTTAAATAACATTAAGTGGAGTGCCTTTAAATGCATTGGTACAAGAGGCTCAAAAGGAGGAATAGATTTAAAGGTAAATCCTACAACATATCTATCTCGCCACAAAATCCAAGGCACTGTGAGGCAAGTGATTTTCCAAATGGTGTTGCCTCCAACAGAACTCCCCAATCCCTTATAAGAAATGGTTATCATGTCACATATATTTTTTGGCGGAACCCAATCCATCATTGCTAGATTGAATAACTTGTGCCAAAGTCCCAAAGTTGTCGGGCAATGTAGCAAGAGATGGTCAATCGATTCTCCACTTCCCATGCATGAGATGCACCTATCATGAGTAAGGGATTTGTAAGGTCCTCTCAATTGTAGCATGTCATTGGTTTTTACTTTCTTGTGCACTACTAAGTAAGCAAAGGCTTGACCCTAAATGAGATTTTAGATTTTCATAAAAATTTTAGTGAAGAGAAAGGAATTGGATTTGATATAGTGTGGACAAAGCCAAAAAGAAATATTTTACTGAGAATAAACCTGAAGAAGATAAAGATCAAGCTCTTGTACTGGGCAATTGGAGACAAGTGCATAAGAGTAAGTGAGGGCATAAGTCTTTTAAAATTCTCAATTCCAAATCTGTGAGGTTGCAGTTGAAGTCTATTTTCCAAGAAAGAGGAGAATAAGAGTTACCTAGGATAGCTGAAATAGTGAGATTTTTTGTTGTGATAGCTTTGTAAAGATGTGGAAATTGTGAACATAAAGGTTGATTTCCTTGCCACAAATCTTCCCAAAAGTGAATTCTCTCTCTGTCACCCACCATGAACCGAATTTGTGGAGAAAAATCCTAGAATACCTATGTAATGGCATTTCCAAGGTCACTGATGTGACCATCTAACCAGAATGTTGGCACCCCATCCATTAGGATGTGTCCCATAAATACTCAAAATAATCTTATGCCAAAGGGTAGAATATCGCATAGGGGAACCTCCATAGCCACTTCCCTAGGAGAGCACAATTCCTCAATGTAGTCTTCCCGAATCCCAAACCTCCAAACTCCTTTGACCTATACATCTCTTAAGGTCATTTTGGCTTACCTGCAATTGACAAGACCAAATAATTGGGCACCCCTCAATTTGGTTTTTCCAGAGTTAGAACAGGATCTGACAACTAGGTTGGACAAAATATTGCAAAACTGAATTTTGGTTAGATAATTCAGTTATTCAGGAGATTGGGGATAATTGGCATGTCTAGAGCAGGAGTCTTGTTTCAGAATGCTCTGCCAGAACCTGATTCCAGGTTAGGCAGATCAGATGGAAAAAATTCCATCCTTACATGGTCTCATGAGAATGGTGTGATTGGATCATATTTCTAGTTTGGTGAATTAAATTTGGATAGAAACATGAAATTTTTAGGGCTTTCATTCATGGTTGCATAAAGTTCTGCTCTACATGGTACGGTTGGATTCTTTGCAGTTCTATTGGGGTATCTTTTAGTTTGATTTATATCATCATTACTCATTGCCTAGGAAAACATTCTTTTCTATTTTTTTTAATCCTTGTTACTCATTACCTAATTTTTTTATCTCATTCTAATTGTAGATTTTGTGCTTTCTGATTTTAAGTTTGTTACCTTTTGCAGCGCTTGGAGGATATGAACATGGTTTATATATTGAGAAATGGGCACCTTTTGTAAAGGTTACAATCTAGTGTTTGCCACTGTATTTAATGCTGAGTTAGTGTTCTTCCATCTAATATATATCATCAACTAACTATACTTGTTGTTTATGCAATTGTGTAATTTACCATACTGTATGACAGCTTGCATACAACTAGTAATCTCAGTGTCAGTAACTATGTTTCTGAAATTATAAATTATTAGGTACACATTAAAATGACTTACTGTTTAATTAGACATGCATACACTGTACACACCAAATACGTTACTTTATTAGTGACATAGGCACACATTAAAATGAGGAGTTGTTTTAGTTTTGCTATTAGACATGCATAAACTGTACAGATCAAATGCATTTAATTATTGGTTAAAGTGGAAGCTGAGGCTTTTTATAAGAGATTAATGTCAATGTGGATTGTCTATGAATCTTTCTTTGCTTAATAGTGTCAATTAGAAGCTGATTTATCAATATAAAATAGTAAGTGTTATCTATAAAAAAAAATCAATATAAAATAGTAAGTGTTATCTATAAAAAAAAATCAATATAAAATAGTAAGCGTATGTCAGAATGAAGCTTGTGAAATTGGAGACAAATTGATTTTTTTCCCAACTTGTAATATTTGTAATCATTTTGATTTTGCTGACTGTATAAAATCATCCAGTTGCTTTCAAATTTTAATTAGTGTTTCTGAAGACTTTGAATTCATTGCTGACATGGCATATGATTGGAAGCCACAAAAGTGAGCAGATCATCTGCATAGAATTTAAAGCACTTCAACTTATTCATGGTATAAGTTGTTCCTTTATTTTTTATTTTTTTGATAAACAAAGGCAGATTGAATTAAGAAAACGCCAAACAGGGGGTGCACCCTACGTGCACAGGCAGTATGCTAAAAGAGCCAAAACCAGGCTGCAAAAAGAAAGGAAAAAGCTAGAGAGAGAGAGAGAGAGCTTGTTCTAGTGTGTGATGATGAAACCTTTTTTAGTTGCTCCTTTATCATAAAGACCTTTTATATCTTAGTCACATGTACTTGGGATTTATATGATGTGAGTTCTCATAAGTGTGTGATGATGATGATGACGAATGCTTGTTCTAGTACTTCATGTAATAGTCAACTGTGTGACATTGCTAAGGCTTTTTTTGAGAGCCTTATGTGTACTTAAAAGTTTCTTTTTGAGAGCCTTACGTTGCAATACGGTGTCAAATTTTTCTTTTAAATTTCTGATAATGGTTCCTTGAAAAATTTTCAACGTTTTTATTTATTGTTTGTTTATTATTTTATAAAAAAAAATGTGAAGATTAATTGTGTAAGTGATACTGAAGGATTCTTTTTCCCTTTTTGGCTGTAGGAGCTGGCCGTCATTGTGGCAAGAGGAAGAGACAATTCTATTTTGTGCTATCCTGTTGTTGAAACTATTCACAAGTAAGATGCTTGATTCAGTTGTTATATATCCTGTTGGTAGTTGCCATTTCTTCTTCTGATTTTCAAAACCTTTGTTGCACAGTGTATTTTAGCTGATGATATTACTCTTTATTTCTTTACATGTTTTCAAGGATTTCTGTATTTTGCAGGGAGAACATCTGTCACATAGTTAAGGCACCTGCTGATGTGCCTTGGAAGATCAGAAGACTTGCCACGGATGTTGCATATAAAGCTGTTAGTTCATTAGAAGGTGCTGGTGTGTTTGCAGTAGAGATGTTTTTGACTATAGATGGTCAGGTTGTGCTATATTTCCCTCATAATTAATATTGTGAAGTATCTATTGCATTTTATTAGTCTTTTTTTTTTTTTTTTGATAGGTTGTATTTTATTAGTCTTTTTAGATTATGCATACTTTTTATTTGACTGTTCTATCTGATGTATCCCTTTTCCACAGATTTTACTAAATGAAGTAGCACCTAGACCTCACAATAGTGGTCATCACACTATTGAATCTTGCTACACTTCACAATTCGAACAACATCTTCGGGCGGTTGTCGGCCTTCCTCTTGGTGATCCATCAATGAAAACCCCAGCTGCTATTATGTACAATTTACTGGGTGAAGATGAGGTACATACTTTTGTTTTCCTTTTCTTACTCTTTTCCAATCTTTATGAGTCCTTTGGATGTATGGAATTTTGCCTTTCCATGCTTCTGAGAGTTTTCCTTTCTTCCCCACTCTCTTGAACATAGACTCCCTAGTCAAGTGGTAGCAATGAACTCATGATTATCCACTCTGTTGGGGTTATCAGATGCTATCCATCTGAAAAAATCTGTGCTATCTGCCTAAACTTTCTAGTTTAGTGTTGGAAGTTGGTTAGCTAAATGCTGTGAGAGGTCAATTTGAAGAGAGAGGGATGGTATAAACTTTAGTTTTTGTTTGGTCCAGCTCTTCTTCACCTTGAGTATGACAAAAAACATGATATGTGTCACTTATAAAAAAAAAACATGATACGTGTCTCTGGAAAAGGAAGTAATACATGCAGCATCAGTCTTATTTACAAATGACAATCTGTATAAACTTTCTGCAAATCCCACATGATCATGAATGTTAATAATTTTTATCTATGGTTTTCTCAGAAATGAGACATTGTCACAACATTACTATCACAAAACAAGGGTACTGCCTTTTGGAAGATGAGTGAGAGTACAGAAGCATGTACAAGAGAGTAGAGTTTCACCTCAGATTGAATCAGAGATTGAAACATTAACATGTAACTTGATAAAGTTGGTGACTACAATTATTTGAAGTATGAATACCCTCCCAAAAAGTGGAGTCTGATATTTTACAATTTGAATTAACAGTGTTTATTAGTGGCCCATGATAAAAGCATGCTGAATGTGGAGAGATGGATATTGTGGTGGGTGGCTTAGTTATTGGTTGACATTGTTGTGCCCCAAGTCACTAACAGGTCTGTGATGTGGAATAGGAGAATGTTGAGAAAGGTAGAAGTGATGGTGGCAAATCTGGATTAGAAGTTTTTTGTAGCCATATTCCATGCTGTTCCTTCCTGTGTTGTTCTTTGTTTTCATGTTTCCTCTGTTTTTCATCTCAACATATTTCAATGTCTGAAAATTTCATTTTAACGGGGAAATACTGTAAAAGCGATAATTTGAAATTTATTTCGTCATCATTTTGGTGCAAACAATATTAAGAGAATTATATAAGCTTAATATCAATGGTTATGCTTCTAGGGAGAGGCTGGTTTCAGTTTTGCCAATAAACTGATTGGAAAGGCATTAAGGATTCCAGGGGCCTCCGTTCATTGGTACGATAAACCAGGTCAGACTATGTCGATTTTTCCTCATTATCATATTTATCATGTTTTTCTTTTTCTCTCTCCCTGAATAATTACCTGGATGGTTAAAATGATATGGCAGAAATGCGAAAGCAAAGAAAAATGGGTCATATCACTATTGTAGGCCCTTCTATGGGAATTGTGGAAGCTCGGCTGCACTCAATGTTGGGGGAAGAAAGTGTGGATGATCAGTCTTCAGGTCAGTTGCTTCATTGTGGCTTGATAACTGCATCATGTCCATGGAATCTTTTGTTACTCAAGTTTTGTCCAGCAGATCATATAGTTTTTTCTATATCTGTACACATTTTTGAGAGGTGCATCCAGAAAATATATATATATTTCATCATAATAAAGTTAGTGGCAACTCTTGAGCTTCTGTTTTAGTTACTTGATTTCAAACTAAAAGTGCTGAAAGCTTTGTTAATCAATTCTTGCTGTCAACAGAACCAAGCTAGGTTTCTTTTCTTTTGTGAATAAATATTCCATTCACCAATATTATTTTGGGTTAATTTCATTCACCTCTCTTGAGGTTTGGGATAAATACACTTAACTACCTATCATTAGTTTGAAATTTCATCAAATACCTCCTTACCTTGAGTCAAAGCCTCAAAGAGGAGGTGAGTGAACTTAACAAATGAGAAGGGTAAGAGAGGTATTTGACAAAATTTCAAACTAATGATGGTTAAGTGTATTCAGCCCAAACCTCAGAGGAGATGAGTGAGACTAACTCATTATTTTCTATTTCCAGTTCCACTTTTGGCAATCCAGTTGAAGTTGGTAAATGAGTGTAACTAGGTGATGTCTATTTCATTATATTGGTGGCCCCTTCCTGCATCTAAGTATCAAAATGTTAGTTATGTCTTGTTGAGGCTGAGCAGTATAGACAAACAAATTTTCCTTTTATTAAGTTTATTTTATTCAACTATCTTGTTAATGTTGATCACCAACATTTGCTAAATGCAGTAACACCTCGTGTTGGAATCATAATGGGCTCTGATTCAGATCTTCCTGTTATGAAGGATGCTGCAGGGATTTTGAATCACTTTGGTGTGCCTCATGAGGTTACCTTCTTAACATAACTGTGTTGGTTGGGGAAGTCATTCATTTTGGCTTATTGTAAATGTTTCCTTGGTATAATATTCCTACTAGACCTTCATAAATTAAACTTTGCAGGTGAGAATAGTTTCAGCACACAGAACTCCTGAAATGATGTTTTCTTATGCAATGTCTGCTCGGGAGCGAGGCGTTCAGATCATCATTGCTGGTGCTGGTGGTGCAGCCCATTTGCCAGGCTAGTTAATTGATAACTATGCTCCGTATTATTGGCGTCTAAATGCATTAATGCATTAAATGTCTCATTGCCATTAAATAAACTGTGACTTGCATTTTAGGTATGGTAGCTGCATTGACTCCCCTACCAGTTATTGGTGTGCCTGTGCGTGCCTCTTCATTAGATGGACTTGACTCCCTCCTATCAATTGTGCAGGTATATTGCATCATAATATATTACATCTTTTGGGTGCACAACATTGCAGATATCAGACAAACTTATTGTCCTAGAAATTGTTTAAGGAGCTACTTATATACTATTTGTGCCAGTTTCATTTTTAATCAGCATGTCCGTTTTCTTTCAATACAATGCAGATGCCAAGGGGTGTTCCTGTTGCTACAGTGGCTATAAATAATGCCACAAATGCTGGTTTGCTGGCAGTAAGAATGTTGGGGGTTAGTGATCCTGACCTACAGGCGAGGTGGGCTCTCTCTCTCTCTCTCTCTCTCCCTCTGCAGATTTCTGTACTGACCTTCCTCTATCTCACTGTCCTCTCTCCATGTATACTGCATTGTTGGGAAAAGAAGACAATCCCGTATGCTGATTGGTATTTACGTTGTGTGCAGAATGAGCCAGTACCAAGAAGACACAAAGGATGATGTCTTGGTAAAAGCCGAGAAGCTAGAGAAAGATGGCTGGGAGTCCTATTTGAATCCTTAGTGCTGGCACAGTGTTGGTAATTTCTTGCCCATTCCTTTTTTCCCGGAAAGCTCATACACCTACTATTAGATGACTTTGACGTTGGAAGAAAACCAACATCAGCAGGACAACTGCAAAAGCATCTGAGAAAAAGATATAGCAATGTAAGTTACAATATTGGGAAGCTGGCAGAGAAAATTGGGGAGGTGGGAGGGATGGTTGTGAGTTTGTTTGAGGGAAAGATTTTTTTGGATCCTAGGGGGCTTCCATGCATTTACAATTTTGCTAAAAGGAAAGATTTTGTATTTCAAGGGTTTCCTTATGATAATGATTAATGACTGCCAGCCATCCATATGTTTTTTGCCTGTCACCTATAAAATTATTTAATAATAAAAATCTTTATCTTATTAAAAGAATAAATATGAAATAAAAGTGTTATAAAATCTTAAGAAACAAACAGAAACACAGCCATATAGATATAGTAGACATTACTGTACCAGCTAACTAATGACAAATTTCTCAACAATTTCTAACTAATTTTAAGAATACCATTGGGCATCCATGCATACTGATGATTCATATGTTCTTTATGCTTTTCAGGAATTGATGACTAATTATGGGTCAAAATCTATTAAGTATTATTAAGGAAAACGCAAAGGTTATGTTTGGTTCCTTAAAAATGCTAAGGAAAGAAAAAAAATGTAAAGGAAAATGATTTTTTTATGTTTGGTTGTCTTATGAAAAATATAAAAGAAAATCAAATATAATTAAAACTAATTAAAAATTTATGTATTTTTAAATAATTTAATCTTTATATTAATGAGTTAAAATAAAGAAAATGAGTTTGAAGTAACAAAAAAAATAATTTATCAATTTTTAATCTTTTTTTTTTCCTTCCAATTTTCTTTTGTATTTTCTTTTCTTTGCATTTTCCTTCAAATTTGTTGGAATCGTCAAAAAGTAAAATAAAATAAAAATAGTAAATAAATTACATTATGGTCAAGATGGCTTGAAACTGAAATAAAAATAATGGAATAAATATGAATGGTACATGAATAAGATTATGTATGTTAACATCAAACACATGGTTTTCCCACCATATCCTTTGCTTCCAAATGATGGGGTCCTACCAAGAAAAGAAAATGTACGTATATCATAGGGTTTACAGTTTATGAATCTCCATTTGGAGATAATTCCATCAGCTAAATATGTGTATCTTACACACCACCCCACAGAGTGACAGAGACTACCCTTAGAAGATGATCAAGAGCTGGAGTTCTGAATCTGATCATTAGGCTCAGGAAAAGCGGGTGGCGCACGAGCAACACCCATTTGATCAGGATCAGGATCAGCCATAGTTCAAAGTTGCGGTATCGGTCATTGACTCGGGAGGTCCTGAGGCACATCGGTATCGGTATCTCGGATCGGTATCGGGTGATATGCAAAAAATTCTAATTTAAGAGCTCAAAATAATTTTAAAAAATTATGAAAATTATTAAAAAAATTAAATACAAATAAGTAGAGTAAAAAATTAATAAAATAAACTTTTATTATATTAAAATTATTCAAATTATAATAAAAACATATTTTTGGGATGATTTATAATAATATTAAAAATCTTTAAAAATATTTTAATTTAATCACTTGATGATAAATATTTCTTATTGAAGATGAAAATAATAAAAAGTAAATTTTTTTAATAAAAAATTATTTAAATTAAATATTTTGAATTTTTTAAAAAATATTTTCAATTATTAAAAAAAATAAAACCATAATTCATCTTTAAAAAAATAAATATAATTTTTCTTATAAAATATATTCATTAATTTTAATTTGTATTTCTTATTTATTTGATATAAGTCTATTATTTATTATTTATTTTTCATCATTATAATTTTTATCAAATTATTTAATACCCATATCCCCACCAAATACTCATAATCTAATTAAAAAATAAAAACATATTATTTAAAACCTAAATCCTCATCACAGATACCCATAACCCTCGGTCATCAAAGATACCCATTTCATTGAGAGGGCGGCGTCAATGGCTGAGCTCCTAGCACGACTGGGTGAGTCGCAGGTGGTGCAGGCGATTGGGGCGCGAGCAGGCACGAGGTCCGGGGCTGTGTCACGCTTGACGCCAGGCCGCTAACACCGCGAACGGGTTCGGCAAGGCCAAGCTGGGCCTGAATGGTGGGCGACGGTGGCGGCATTGCTGAACATCGATGATAACAGCAGTCCGGCGACTCTGCTCTTGATGTTGCTCAGTTCCATCTCCGGCAGGAACTTGGGCGATCCGAACAAGCAGGCGTGCTTCTTCGACCTCGCCGACAACTCCAAGATGCAGGATTTATTTTTCATTTTCGTGGGTTTTGATCCTCTCATCTGATCTTCTCCACAATTTCTACTCCAACTCGGGTATCGGTCCGGTACCGGCCATGGTCGAGGCGGATATGACTCGGCCGAGTCGTACCGGTCTCGACCGAGATTTTGAGCCAAGGTGCATCGTCCGTGGTTACGTTCCGGGATGTAAGTGCATGGGGAGCTGCCAGAGGGTGGCACAGGGCCTCTCTGAAGGGACTGGATTTCCATTACAGCTGAAGCATATTCCTCTATGAATGGCCTTATTGCCACAAGCTGTTGAATATTATTTGAGACGGCAAAAAGAAGAACAAGGATGAGCATTATTGTTGTGGAGTTGGAGTTGTTTCTACTGAAACCCATCTGGGAAATTAACGGACTAATGAAAGGATTATTGGTTTGGAGGAGAAGGTGAGATCTGTGTTTGAAGTTTGAAGAGGGAAGGGTGGTGGGCTATTGAGAATGATGTGAGGAATTGGTGGTAACTCTGCGCCTATATTTATAAGCCACAGTTTTTTATTTTTTATTATTTATTATTATTTATTTATTTATTTATTTGACCATACAGCCTGTCGTCCACGCTTTTGAAATCAAAGAGTTGAAGCTTGAGAGAGGCGCAAGATGAAGATGGTCCATATTTTCACTGCTTTGGAATAAGTCCATACGTTCCCTCCACCTAAGCCAAAGGTCTAACTTAGACTGCTACCTCCACCTAAATGATCAATCATATCAATTCTATATGATGCCTCAATTTTATTATCGAATATTCACATATTATTATTATTATTATTATTATTATTATTATTTATATTCTATATGTACGTCAATATAATGCATATCTGTCTTAATTTGTGAGTGATGGTAATAATTTTAGTTGTTTTTGTAGACCCATTTGAATAATTAAATGATGTCATGAAAACATTCATATTTATAAGTATTACCACCTAAAATTAAGAAATAATCCTCCTTAATTTGGTGTGTCCTATATACTACAAGTTATTTCTTATAAAAAAATCAAATATAAAAATATTATGAAAATTATTTATTTATTTATAAATTATATTTACTCTAAAATAATTCACCTACTCAAGTATATGCATGTTTAAAAAAAGTATTTTAACCTTTCTTTCATTTGTCCCCAATACATTAAAATAAAAAATTTACTTGTCATAAAAAAAAAATTTGTAAATTTATATAAAGATATTTTAAAATATAAAAATTCATAAATAAAAAATTAAGGTTAGACATTTGTTTGAGATGAGAATGAGAATAAATTTAAATAATTATGACAGGACATGGTAATGATGTAGGCAACCCAAAACTGACCTTTATTGATGTCTTTTTCAATTCCTTTCCCCAATATTAAATATATATTTATTTAGAAAAGATAAATAGTCAAGGCATAAAAATAAGTTTGAACCTAAGTAAATTGTACATCGATTCATGTGTGGACTTATACCAAAGTAGTCAAAAATGGAAATATAGACTATTTTGTGGTTCAAGAATCAAAGGTTGGTGTCTTTGATTCCTAACATGAGACCGGCGGTCAACTCATTCTTTGGAACACATCAAAACTTTATCTTATATACCACCACCATTCTAGAATTCTCCAAAACAAATCAACAAATTAACCAAACCACTTCATTCATATCCATTTCCCAAATTAAATAGAGATTCATAACTTAAAACGACATAAATAATAACGGTACATATATTATTCGATTTTCAATAATAGCGGTACATTAGGATTGACAAAGTTTAATACGATTTATTAACATAATACAAACCTAACACGTTTTTCATATGTTTGGATCAAATTTATGTTGATAACTTGTTTAATAAATAGGTAATTTGTGGTCAACCTACATAATTCGAATTGACCCGAATTGATTCATTTAATAATCTTGTTATTAACCTAATTATATTTTTAAATAAATAGGTCAAATGAGTCGTAAACATGTTTGATTGAAACATTAATCATATAGATATATATATAAAACTTAACTCAATTTAATTACTAAATAGGATAATATGATTATTAAATGAGTTAAATGAGTTATATGATGTGTTATTTAATAATTAAATTGAGTTTATATTTTTGACATGATTATCATTTGTATTTAATTTTGATTGAATTATATAGTAAAAATCGATAAGAAAACCAACTTGACACCCCTAGTTTTACCATTTCAGCAACATACTCTATATATAGCATGTGGAGTCAATAGCGGTTTGGAGAGTTAGGCTATGTTTGGTTCTCAGAAAATTTGAAAGAAAATGCAAAGGAAAGAAAATACAAAGGAAAAGTAGAAGGAAAGAAAAAGTGAAGGAAAATAAAAAAATAGATTAAAAGTGAATAAATTATTTTTTTTGTTACTTCAAATTCATTTTATTTATTTTAACTCATCAATATAAAGATTAAATAATTTAAAAATACATAAGTTTTTAATTAATTTTAATCATATTTGATTTTCTTTGATATTTTTCATAGGATAACCAAACATAAAAAAATCATTTTCCTTTACATTTTTTTCTTTTCTTAGTATTTTCCAGGAACCAAACATAACCTTAATGTTTAAGTGGGTCTATGGTTGGGTTTAGTGATTGGAACCAAGTTGGTCATTTGACCGGGTGCCTTACCTAGTAGGTTTCCTCATTCAACCCAGAGGTCCACATCTTTAGTCTAGGTTGGTATTCTACATTTAATGATTTAATCTAGCTTAGTCAATTTTCTTTTATTTATTATTATTATTATTATTATTATTATTTTGTAACAATTAAGTCTAGATGAGCATAAACCGACAAATAAAATTACAAAAAAAAAAAAAAAAAAATCTAAAATTACTATATAAAATAATAAAAAAAGCAAAAATAAAGGATGTGTAAATATAATATAATCTATTTAAATTTAGTGAAATAATTTTTTTATTATTAAGGGTTTTTAAGCCATATTTGTTATTTGTCAAATATATTTTATTTAGATTTAATTTCGTTTACACCCTTGAGAATTGATATCAATATGCTTAATCATCGGTAAGTTTAAATTTCATCTATTAACAACTCTATTGATGTATTCATTTTTTTTATAAAAAAAAAAGGTGAAAATATTTTAGACAGATGGATTTAACAATTTTTTAAATAATAAATTTTATTTTCTAAAATATGCATTTTATAGATAAAATATATCTATGTGGATGTTATCTAATGAAATTTAAAACCATTGAGTGCTTAACTTATTTACATTAATCTTATGGGTGGTGTGAATGAAATTATCCGAACTTTATTTATGACATTATCTTTAATTTTACTATATATATATTATTTTTAGGGATGCAACTTGGTAGGTTAATCCCACGTCTAACATTTGGATAAATGTGAAAAATCATTTTTAATACTTAAATTGAATTTGTTAAATTTTTTCAATCAAAACTCAATTAATGAAATCATTTTCTTTTTGAATTTTTAAGCAAAAACATCAAATTATAATTATATTATATACTTTTTTATTTAATATATATATACACTTATTTATTTTTAATAAATTATAATTATATTATATACACCGTAGATAACTAGTAATCCCATTATTTTTAATAAATTCTCTATATTGCTTTCTTAAAAGTATCTGCATAAATTACTTTAACAATATTACGATGTTTGAAAATACCTTTTGCTTTCTCCTTTGATGAAAATTCATAATGGTATGAATGCACGTACAATATTTCAAAGATTTTGTGCAACAAGACTCATGCTCAATTAGTTTACACATTCTTCACATGACTTCATGCATAGTCTTTTTGGAAAACATGGAAAACAAAATCATTTTGAGTTTAACCTTCCTAGAAACACATCACTGAAATTCATAGGATTTTTTTTCTCGGTTTTTGAGTTGAAATCTAAAAAAGATTCAAACAGAGAAAAAGAGAAAAAAAAATTCTTATTATAAATTCTCTTAAAAATAGAAACAACTTAAAGCTATTAAAATTTAAATAGATGTAATAAAAGAAAATAAATATTAATTTACTCTTTTTCTTCCTCACAATAAACCCTAGGACAAAAAATTTTCTTTGAAATTTGTTTGTTAACAAAAAAAATTTGAGATAAATTCAAAGCTAATTCCAATAATTTTAAAATATGTACTACAAAAATTTATATAACTTCAAAGTTAATATTTTAGGACTTATGATTTATGTAAATTTTTAATAAAAGTTTGTTGTAAAGATACTTAAAAAAACATTTAGAAATAATTTAAAAGCATTCTAGAAATAAGAAATTTTGAAATAAAATAAAATAAAAGAGAAATGAGAAAAAGAAAAAAAATGATTTCATGGTGTGCGAGCATGCAAAGCCTATTCCAAAGTATAATTTCATATGCCCATAAAGATATGGGAAAGTATGATTTTGGATAGTGTAAACTTGAAGAGTATTTTGATTATTAACTTCTCTATGATATGAACATCCTCGATATTCATGTATTCTTTATGCTTTTAATAACAAGGATTCAAAAGATTAAACAGACATTGGTCCATCTTTTTTTGAGTCTCACTAATTGATAAATAAATGGGTCAAAGTCTATGAAGTGTTATTTTATCTTCTTTGAATGCTGTAATCATTCAAGGAAAAACTGTAGAATACACCAAACATGCAAACACCAAAAAGATAAAAAATAAAATGAAAGAAGAACGTGCAAGAAGAAAAACCTAAAATATAGCAATAAATTAGATGCTGATCAACACTATTTGATCCAGGAAAAATAAATATATAAATAAATAGTTGTACATGAATGCTTATTTATGTTGACATGAAACAAGTGGTACGTTTTCCCACCATATCCTTTGCCTTGGAACAATGAGTCCCAAACAAGAAAAGAAAAGAAAGTATATCATAGGGTTTACAGTGTATATATGAATCTCCATTTGGAGCTTATTAATCCATCAGCTACATATCTACTACGTGCACCTTCCCACAAAGAGTACTGCTTCCTCCACCGTCTCTAGCAACTGATCGATTCCTTTGGAAGATGATCAAGAGCTGGAGTTTTGAACGTGATCATTAGGCTCAGGAAAAGCAGGTGGCGCACGAGCAACACCCATTTGATCAGGATCAGGATCAGCCAAGGTGCATCGTCCATGGTTACGTTCCGGGATGTAAGTGCATGGGGAGCTGCCAGAGGGTGGCACAGGGCCTCTCTGGAGGGACTGAATTTCGATTACAGCTGAAGCATATCCCTCTATTAATGGCCTTATTGCCACAAGCTGTTGAATATTGTCTGAGACGGCAAAAAGAAGAACAAGGATGAGCATTATTGTTGTGGAGTTGGAGTTGTTTCTGTGAAAACCCATCTGGGAAATTAATGGACTAATGAAAGGATTATCGACTTGGAGGAGATGAGGGCTGTGTTTGAAGATTGAAGAGGGAGAAAGGGTGGTGGGGTTTGAGAATGCTGTGAGGAATTGGTAGTAACATTATGCCTATATTTATAACTTATAAGCCATAATTTCTTCTTCATTTTTTTTTTTTTTTTTTTTTTTGACCATGTAGCCGTGTTTCCGTGCCTTTGAAATCAAAGACTTGAAGCTCGAGAGGACCCCGTGAGCAAGGTAGTCCATATTTTCACTACTTTGGAATAAGTCCATATGTGGGATTTTCATTTTTCCCACTTAATCGAAAGGTATAATTTAGACCGCTTCTCCACCTAAATGACCAATCATGTCAAACTCTTACAAGATGCCTCAATTTATTATCCAATATTCACTTAATATGTTATAAAAAGATATAAAAACTTGTTCCAATTATATATGCAATTAAAGTAACGGGTATGGATATGAATTCTAGGTTTTTTTTATTAATATACTCACAATTTTAGAAGCATTACTTCATTTTTTTAATTTTATTTACGTGTTAAAATTATATTTTAAATAGAGCATAATAATAATGATAATAATAATAATAACAATAATATATTATCATTATTATTATTAAAAAAACAACAAGGGTTGGGGTACTTTTTCTTAGCTGCATGCACTGCTTTATTCCCATTAATACAAATATAGAAAACATAACTATTAATAAAATAAAATAAAATAAAATTTCGAATTATGTGCGATGATAGCATGATTTAAAACTTAAAAGAAAATATTTATTATTATTATTATTATTATTGCATGGGAACTTTACCCGACTAACTATTAATTTATTATGCATATGAATGAATTATAACGCTAAGTTTTATATTTAAGTAATTAATTTATGAACGATGATAGTAAATAGTTGTTTTGTAGAGCCATTTTAAATAATTAAATTATGTTATGAAAACAATCATGTTTATAAGTATTATCACATTAATTTAAAAAATATTCTCCAAAATAATACTACTTAATTTGGTGTTTCTTATCCTAAAAATTTATTTCTTATAAAAATCAAATGTCAAAATATTATGAAAATTATTTTTTTATTTATAAATTATATTTACTCTAAAATAATTCAGCATTTTTTAAATGGTTGGGATAAAATTAAGTTAAAATAATCTTCTTTTTTTAAAAAAATAAAAATTAAACACACCTAAAATAAAAATACAAGGTAACTTTCCTTAAAAGAAAAAAATATGAAAATTTGATTAATTAATTTACTAATTTATATTCAAATGATTGAAAATTAATTAATTAATTAATTTATATTCTGTACATGTCAAAAAATATAATTATTCATGTAGCATCAGAATATGCTCAAGTCTTATTATTTTGGATCAAATTTAGCCTCATTTAATTTTATTTTTTTATTTTTTTTGTAACTTGGCTCATTAATTCCATTATTATCCAATTGTCTAGATTTTACCAGATGCATTTTGGAGATGTGAATTTGAATAAATAGGAACTTAAATTTTTCCAATTTTCTAAATAACTAATATTGGAAGGGGTGGGATCATGGGGATGGTGGCCTTACTGACAACTCTAGACAATGGAAGTTGGTGTGTATTAGAAGAAATACTTTGTATTCAAGAGTTTGATTGAGACCATGAACAAGGCCCCAAGTCCCATTATGAGAATGAGAATGGATTTAGATAATTGGGGTGAGGCAGGACAAGATGTAGACAACCTCCAAAACTCACCTTTATTAATGTCATTTTCAATTCGTATTCTTGATATCAAATATAATTTGAATTGGAAAAGATAAATAGTCAATACATATAAATGGGTTTGAACCTATATAAATTATATCTCAATCCATTATCAATGTGTGGACTTGTTCCAAACTAGTCAAAAATGAAAACATGGACCATTTTGTGGTTCAAGAATCAAAGGTTTGTGTCTTTGATTCCACACAATCATATCCATTTCCCAAATTAAATGGATATTCATATATTAAAAGGACATAAATAATAGAGTTGCCTCAATATATAATGTGAAAACTTGAAATAAACAAATAAGAAAAAAACAAATCAAGTTTTATCTAAGGTTCCAAAGCTTAAAATGATTTGTCAACATGATACGAACTTAACATGTTTTTCATGGATTTGGATTAAATATAAATAAGTTTAGATTATATTCATATTGACTTGCATAACCTGTTTAATAAATAGGTAATTTTTTTGTCAATCTCTATAATATAAATTTGACCCAAATTGATCTATTTAATAATCTCGTTATTAATCTAACTATATTTTAAACCATTTGATCATATTTAACTCATTTTAAATTTGTTTTTAAATAAATAAGTCAATTAAGTTATAAGCATGTTTGATTGAAATATTAATCATATAGATATATACAAGACTTAAATCAACCTGATTATTAAATAGATTATATGATGTGTTACTTATTTAATAATTAAATAATATTTGAGTTTATGTTTTTTATACCATTATTATTCGTATTGGGTTTGGATTAAGTTATTAAGAAAAATACTTAGGTTTTAACACGAGACAACACAACCCACCACGACCAAATGTGAACCCTAGTTTTACCATTTCAGCAACATATGCTGTATAGCATGTGGAGTCAATAGCGGTTTGGAGAGTTAATGTTTGAGGGGTCTATGGTTGGGTTTAGTAATTGGAACCAGGTTGGTCAATTGGCGGGGTGCGTCATCTCGTGGGTTTCCTCATTCAACCCAGAGGTCCACATCTTTAGCCTAGGTTGGTTTTCTATATTTAGTGATTTAATCTAGGTTGGTCAATTTATTTAATTATTTATTAATTTTTTTTGTAATAATTAAGTCTAGATAGGGCATAAACCAATAAATAAAATTACAAAAAAATATGTAAAAAGAAAAAATAAAAAATAAAGGATGTGTAAATGTAATATAATCTATTTAAATTTAGTGAAATAAAATTTTTATCCTAAGTTAGTATTAATGGTTTAAAAGTCATATTTGTTATTTGTCAAGTACATTTTATTTAGAGTTAATTTTGTTCACACCCATGATATTTGGTATAAATATATTTAATCATTGTTAGTTTTAAATTTCATCGATGAAGACCTCTATTGATGTATTCATTAAAAAAAAAGTAGATGAAAATATTTTAGATAGATATATTTAAAAATTTTCTAAATAGTAAATTTTATTTTCTAAAATATAAATTTTATAGATAAAATATATCTACATGGATGTTATGTAATGAAATTTAAAACAAATGGATGCTTAATGTATTTACGCTAATCTTAAGAATGGTGTGAATGAAATCATCCCGCTTTATTTATGATATTATTTTTAATTTTATTATACATATGTTATTTGTAGGGATGTAGCTTTGGTGGTTTAATCCAATCTACTCTAAAATTTGGGTTGACTAAAAAATTATTTTCAATATTAAGGTTGGATTTATGATAAATTTATTATATATGGTAAAATATCATATACTTTTTAATTTTTACTAAAATATATAAATTTATTTTTATTTTTTATTATTTTCTTGAAATTTTGTCATACTTGTTATTTAAATTTTGGTACGAATGTATATATATAAAATTATTTAAAAAATATTATTAATAGATTTTGAATCGTATAACTTAATCAATCCAAGTCTAATTTATAAAATATTCGAACTTAAATCATATATCACTTGCTAGAACCACCAGTATATAATGTTCATCCTAACCAACTGGCTACCTTAGTAGGTTAGAAAATATAACATTGAGTTATACTTGAGTTGGATACCTCAATTTAGAGATCGGGTTACATTAAACTGAAATTGATTATTTTTTAATTTGGATTAGACTCTAAGTTAATTATGAATTCAATCCATCCATCCAAATTAAATTCATAATTAATTTTTTAAGAAAAATTAGTTTACTATGTGTATCATGATTATCATATCATTTTTAAAGTTATCTTCATCTTTTTCATATTTTTGTCAATTTAAACATATTTAATTTTTTTATTATTATAAAAGCTTCCGTCAACATTAATGCTTCCATCAAATAAAATCATGATATTTTTGTTGATATGGACATTTTGGTGGTTACTTTCATGATTCATATCTTTTTAGTGGCTCTCGTAATCAATCTAAAGCAATTCTAGATTTTTTTTATTTTTCATGTAAATTTGAGAGCGCTTTTAATGGTTAGCCATTTTGTCCACAATTCTTTAGAATTTTCTACATAAACCAAAAAATTGTTTAAGATAATGATTCTTCAATATGTCATATAACAAATAATAATAATAATAATAATAATAATAATAATAATAATAATTTTTTAATACCTGTCAAGGGCAAGAATGACTTTAACTAATTCTCCTAAGTTTTAAGAATTTATTATAAAAGAATTAATTCATTAAAATAGATGAAATAATTCTCATATTTGTAATTTTAACTATTTTTATGTTAATTTATTCTTGAAGAGAAACCCTTTTTTATATATATCTAAGTGTTTTTAACTATTTCAAATATTTACATGTAGGTTTTAAAAGAAAATGTTATTTTTATAAAAAATAAAAAAAATGAGGATATTTTAGTTTAAATATGACCAAAAAATAATAGAGGATTAGATTTTTAAAATTGGGTTTTCAATTACCATTTTAATAAAATAACTTTTAATAAAAATTTCTATTTTACGAAGAAAAACATTTAAATATATATTAGAAAATGTAAAAAAAAAATAAAAAAGGTAAAAATAAAAAATAAAAAATAAAAACCTTTTAAACATTAGAAATCAGAAATTAATGTAGGGGTGGTATATTTCAATTTCAATTCCAATTCATGGGAAACATACAAGGTTGTTTTCTTGGGCAGAGATGTATGAGTTGCTTGTGCAGACCAGTGGAGTCAGGGTCAAACATGAAAATTATATTTCAAACACATATATAGCAAATAAATACATGTGAATAAGTTTAAGCCGCAATATCTTAAATACTAGCATTCGTGTAGGCTTATTCCATGGTCAAAATATGCACCATTAATTTCAAAAGTTTCGACTCATTGATTTCAAACACATCACACCGCGCCTCGCTACATGACTCCTTTATTCAATTCAATGCCCTTTTAACCTCAGAAACTACACCTCAATTGTGTACATTGGTATATACTTTGTGGTTTCCTTATTGTCGCAAGTGCCTCAACCAGGTCCCAACAGGAGGAACTAGGTTGCAAAGCCTAATGGTATGATTTCAGACCATGTTTGGGACGTTTTTTACTGTCGTAGCGCTTTTGAAGTATCTATTGAAATCTCAATTTTAGTGCCCGGTTTCCACAAAGCACTGCCCTTGGTAGCTCGATTGTGTATATGTATGTATGTATATATCTATTAGAAATATAGTTTTTGAGGTTAAAAGGGCAGAGCTGCCAACGGCAATACTTTGTGGTGTATATATATATATATATATATTTTGCTTTTTTTTTCTACCTTAACAATAAACCTTAAGACAAAATTTTCTCTCTGAAATTTGTTTGTTAACAAAAAAGTTTTTGAGATAAATTTAAAGTTAATTCCAATAATTTTAAAATATTATATGCGTACCACAAGAATTTATATAACTTCAAAGTTAATATTTTGGGAATTATGATTTATGTGAATTTTTAATAAAAGTTATGTGTATTAAGAAATAATTTTAAAGTGTTGTATAAATAAGAAATTTTGAAATAAAATAAAATGATTTCACGGTGTCTGAGCATGCAAAGTCTGTTCACGAGTATAGTTTGAAACGCCTTTAAAGTTGTCGAGAAGTATAAACTCATATGCCCTTAAAGATGTGCGAAAGTATAATTTTGGACAGTGTACACTTGAAGAGTATTTTGATTATTTCCTTAACATGAAACAAATGGTTTTCCCACCATATCCTTTGCCTCCAAACGATGAGTCCCAAGCAGGAAAAGAAAAGAAAAGAAAAGAAATTGAATGTGTATCATCCAGTTTACAGTTTATGAGTCTCCATTTTAGAGCTAATTATATTCCATCAGCTACATATCTACTACATGCACCTTCCCACAAAGACTGCTTCCTCCACTGTCCCTAACAACTGGTTCCCTTAGAAGATTATCAAGAGCTGGAGTCTTGAACGTGATCATTAGGCTCAGGAAAAGCAGGTGGCGCATGAGCAACACCCATTTGACCATGATCAGGATCAGGATCAGCCAAGGTGCATCGTCCGTGGTTACGTTCCGGGATGTAAGTGCACGGGGAGCTACCAGAGGGTGGCACAGGGCCTCTCTTAAGGGACTGAATTTCCATTACAGCTGACGCATATCCCTCTATGAATGGCCTTATTGCCACAAGCTGTTGAATATTATTTGAGACGGCAAAAAGAAGAACAAGGATGAGCATTATTGTTGTGGAGTTGGAGTTGTTTCTATTGAAACCCATCTGGGAAATTAATGGACTAATGAAAGGATTATTGGTTTGGAGGAGTAGGTGAGGTCTGTGTTTGAAGTTCGAAGTTTGAAGAGGGAAGGGTGGTGGGCGTTTGAGAATGATGTGAGGAATTGGTGGTAACTCTGCGCCTATATTTATAAGCCATATTTTTTTATTTATTTTTGTTCTTTGACCATATAGCCGCTCTTCCACGCCTTTGAAGTCAAAGAGTTGAAGCTCGAGAGAGCCCCAAGATGAAGACGGTCCATATTTTCACTACTTTGGAATAAGTCCATATGTGGGATTTCATTTTTCCCACCCAAGCCAAAGGCAAACTTAGACTGCCACCTCCACCTAAATGACAAATCATATCAATTCTAGATGGTGCCTCAATTTTGTCATCCAATATTCACTTATTATTATTATTATTATTATTATTATTATTATTATTATTATTATTATTAGATAGTAGTCATATATATATCCCTGTATAAGAAAACAATGAGGGTTGGACTTTTTCTTTGTTGCATGCATGTCTTGTTCCCATTAATACAAATTTAGAAAATAATAAACTACAAATAAAATGGAATAAAATTTGAATTATGTCTCATGCATAATGGCAACATGATTTAAAACTTAGCAGAAAATATTTTTTATTATTATGCCACCAACTACTAATTAATGTATTATGCATATGAATGAATTATAATGCTAAGTTTTAAACTTAAGTAATTAATTGGAACATGGATTAAAACAATTGACTTGGTTTTGGTTAATTTTGTACTTCAATATCGTGCATATCTGTCTCAATTTATAATTAAATTATGTTATGAAAACAATCATATTTATGAGTATATATTATCACATAAAATTAAGAAATATTCTTCAAAATAATACTACTTAATTTGGTGTATCTTGTAGTAATTTCTTATGAAAAATCAAATATAAAAATTTTATCAAAATTTTTAAATGGTTGGGATAAAATTAAATTAAAATAATCTTCTTTATTTTTTTAAAATTTAAAATAAAAATACAAGGTAACTTTCCTCAAAAGAAAAAATATAGAAAAAAATGAAAATTTTGATTAATTAATTAACTAATTTATATTCAAATGATTGAAAATCTTATAAGACAGGGAGAAGGTAGCTTGTTATAATATCAATTCGGTACATGTTGAAAAATATAATTAATCACATAGCATCGTATATATGCTCAAGTCTTATTATTTTGTACCAAATTTGGCCCCATTATTTTGTATGTTGGCTCATTAATTCTATTATTATCCAATAATCTTGATTTTACCATATTAGTAAAGTTTAAAATGATTTGTCAACATAATATAAACTTAACAACTTTTTCATGAGTTTGGATTGAGTATATATAGGTTTAGGTCAAATTTTCATCAACCTGCATAATTAGTTTAATAAATAAATAATTTTTGGATCAATTTATATAACACGAAATTGGTTAGAATTGATCCATTTAGTAATATCGTTATTGACCTAATTATATTTTTAAATCATTTAACTTTGTTTAACTTATTTTAAATTTATTTTTAAATAAATAAATCAATTTAATTACAAGCATGTTTGATTAAAACATTAATCATATACACATATACAAGACTTAATTCAATTTGATTTTAAAGAAAAGGATATAATTAGTAAATAAGTTAAATGGATGACATAACAGTTACCTATTCAATAATTAGATAATATTTGAGTTTATGATTTTTACACTATTATTATTCATTTTTCCACCTTTACATAGATTTAGATTAAACTATGTAGTAAAATATCTAAATTTTGAAACTTCACGAATACGACTACTACTACGAATTTCCACCCTAGTTTTGCATTTCAACAACGTAGCATGTGGAGTCAATAGCGGTTCGGAGAGTTAACCAGGTTGCGTCCATGGTTGGGTTTAGTGATTGGAACCAGGTTGGTCAATTGACCGGGTGCCTCACCTCGTGGGTTTCGTCATTGAACCCGGAGGTCCACATCTTTAGTCTAGGTTTGTTTTCTACATTTAATCATTTAATCCAGGTCAGTCAATTTTCTTTTTTATTTATTTATTTTTTGTAATAATTAAGTCTAGATGGAGCATAAACCAACAAATAAATTATTTAAAAAAAACATTTCTAAAATTTACTGTTAGCCCAAGGGTTCTTTATGTTCTCATTTACTCTCTCTCTCTCTCTCTCTCTCTCTATATATATATATATATATATAAGCAAAAATCAAGTAATATGTGAATTAATATAATCTATTTTAATTTAGCAAAAATAAAATTATTACTAGTTTTAAATTTCATTGGTTAAGACCTCAATTGATGTATTCATTTAAAAAAAATTAGGGAAAAAATATAAGAAAAATGGATTTTGACTCACTAATTGAAAAAATATGAAAAAATGAACCTCAACTTTTATAAATCAGTTTTACCTTCATCAAATTTTAAATATTTTAAAATATATACACTTTTTCATAAATCAAATAATTATTTTATAAAATACCATTTTACCTAGTAATATTACATAAAATTATTAAAAATTAATTTGTAATTTTAATTTGATAAAAGTATCTTACAAATAAATATATTATAAATTTTTTATTATAAAATATGGTGTATAAATCATTTTGGAAAATTTCCCAAAATCCTCAAATGATAAATAAATTCTTTCTAATTCCCTTAATAATAATGATTTTATATTGTGTATTATATAAATTCAGTCACCTTCTTTTTTTTTTTTTAATAAAATTAAATAAAAAATTTATTAGTTTACATCAATAATAAAATAAGAAATTTTAAAAATTAAAAATACAATTAAAACAAAAAAATTAAATACAATTAAAAGCAAAAAAATTAAAATTTTAAAAAATAAAATATTGACTCTTATTATATTTCCAACTCTTTCCCAAATCCATATTTTTTTATTAGTGTGATTTAGCCAAATAAAAGTTAATATTTTATTTTTATATTTTTAACTTTAAAGTTTTTTAGTTTTAATTATATCTTTAATTTTTAAAATTTCTTATTTTATTAATCTCAAATCAATTCTCATATTAAAAAAAAATAAAAATTATTATTTGATGTTATTAACCTAACAAATAAAAAGTTATTTCAGAAAATAATTATCTGATTTATGAAAAAGTACATGTATTCTACAATATTTTTAAATGGACAAGGATAAAGTTCATTTATAAAAATTGACATTCTTTTTTTAATATATATATTTTAAAATTAATGAATCAAAATTCACTTTTCCTTAATTTCTAAGTAAAAGATTTCATTGTTTTCAAATTTTAATTGATTTTACACTTATTTGAAAAAAAAATGTCAAATTTTATTAAAAGATTTATTGAAATTTCTTTTAAAATATTTATTTCTGAAAAAAAATTGAAAAGTTTCTAATCAAACTTCTAACCACTTTAAAATTATTTTGATACATTATTTTTTAACCACTTTAAAATTATTTTGATACATTTTTTTTTTAATTCTTTTGATGTATTACTTTTTTTTTTTTTTTTTGCCAATATTTTGGACTAAAAGATAAGGACAATATTATATTTTGTCACCCTAACCAAACTTTCTAGCTCCGCCATTGTTTGTGTTATTTAGACTTTTATGGAGTTTTTAATAGGGATTCAAGTGGAGAAAGAAAGGAATACAAGAAGAAAAGCGTAAAATATAACAATAAATTAGATGATGATCAAGACAACTTTATACTGGCAAATAAATAAATAAATAATTGTACACGAATGATTATTTATGTTGACATGAAACAAATGGTTTTCCCACCATATCCTTCGCCTCCAAACGATGAGTCCCAAGCAGGAAAAGAAAAGAAAATGAATGTGTATCATCCAGTTTACAGGTTATATATGAATCTCCATTTGGAGCTAATTAATCCATCAGCTACATATCTACTACATGCACCTTCCCACAAAGAGCACTGCTTCCTCCACTGTCCCCAACAACTGATTCCTTTAGAAGATGATCAGGAGCTGGAGTTCTGAATCTGATCATTAGGCTCAGGAAAAGCAGGTGGCGCACGAGCAACACCCATTTGATCAGGATCAGGATCAGCCAAGGTGCATCGTCCGTGGTTACGTTCCGGGATGTAAGTGCATGGGGAGCTGCCAGAGGGTGGCACAGGGCCTCTCTGGAGGGACTGAATTTCGATTACAGCTGAAGCATATCCCTCTATTAATGGCCTCATTGCCACAAGCTGTTGAATATTATTTGAGACGGCAAAAAGAAGAACAAGGATGAGCATTATTGTCGTGGAGTTGGAGCTGTTTCTGTGAAAACCCATCTCGGAAATTAATGGACTAACGAAAGGATTATTGATTTGGAGGAGGAGGTGGGGTCTGTATTTGAAGTTTGAAGAGAGAGAAAGGGTGGTGGGGTTTGAGAATGATGTGAGGAATTAGTGGTAACACTGCACCTATATTTATAAGCCATATTATTTATTTATTTATTTATTTTTGACCATGTAACCGCGTTTCCGAGCCTTTGAAATTAAAGACTAGAAGCTCGACAGGACCCCCGTGAGAAAGGTAGTCCATATTTTCACTGCTTCGGAATAAGTCCATATGTGGGATTTTTACATACTCAAGTATATATATTTATATATTTAAAAATATTTTAATTTTTTTTCATTTATCCCTTTTTAATAAGTTAAAATAAAAAAAAATCACTTATCATAAAAATAAATTATAAATTTATTTAAAATATTTTAAAATATAAATAAAAAATTAAGCTTGTTGATTTATAAATCAACTCTTCATATTATTTAGCTTACAAATACTTATTTTAACAAAAATACCTTTATTTTTTCTTATAAAATTAATATTCTCTTCTAAAATTTACAAAAAAAAAAAAAAAACCAATATATTGAATTTATTCATGTAAAAAAAGTGAATTATTTATCAAGTTCAAACATGTGAAAATTTAAATTTGCAAATTTAACATCATTTTACCCATTTTAATCAAATAATATCTTAGAATTGATAAATAATATATCAATCCATGCGTGGACTCATTCCAAAGTAATGAAAAATGAAAATAGAGACCATTTTGTGGTTGAACGGTTCGTGTCATTGATTTCAAAACATGACATGCACCGGCGGTCAAGGGGCAAAAATCAACCATGTTTGATTTTATTTATTTTTTTATGTCAAACATCATTATTTTAATATTAAATATAATATAATATGTTTAAATTTAATCAAATATAATTTTCATTCCTATATCAATATTACTTGTTATCCATAGGTGTGTATTCTATTTTTTCAGCAGAGATCAATAGAGTCAAATATAACTTTTTTTTATGTTTGATTCTATTCTAAAAAAAAAATGAAGGAAAGTCAAATATAATTAAATTAATAAAAATAACTTATTAATTTTAAATATATTTTTTATTTTTCTTCTACTTTTCTTCTTTATTTTTTTTTTTTTTGTATTTTTCCTTCAAAGTTTCTAGAATTAGCATATATTTCAAAGCCATATAACAAATACACGGGAATACGTTTATCTCTCTCCGATATTTTTATCTCTCTCAATACACATTAATCTAATCAAATCGGTTATCCTAAATATAACATAATTAGGTAATCAAATTATATATGTAAAATCTCCAAAATATCACAATTTAGGATTATAAGTAGGCACCACACATTTTAACATGAATTCCTTTATTTCAGCTTATTGTAAATGTCTGCTAGCTCGGGAGCGAGGCGTACGTTCAGATTGTCATTGCTGGTGCTGGTGGTGCAGCCCACTTGCCAGGCTCGTTAATTGATAACTTATGGCTCCGTATACTGGCATCTAAATGCATTAAATGTCTCATTGCCATTGAAGAAACCATGACTTACATTTTATGTACGGTAGCTGCATCGACTCCATTACTAGCTATTGGTGTGCCCGTGAGTGCCTCTGCATTAGATATCAGACTTGATTCCCTCTTATCGATTGTGCAGGTTTATTGCACCATAATGTATTATGTCTTTAGGGTGCATCACATAGTTCAAAGTCGCGGTATCGGTCATTGACTTTGGAGGTCTTGAGGCACATCTGTCTCGGTATCTCGGATCGGTATCGGGTGATACGCAAAAAATTTTAATTTAAGAACTTAAAATAATTTTAAAAAATTATGAAAATTATTTAAAAAATTAAATACAAATAAGTAGAATGAAAAATTAATAAAATAAACTTCTATTATATTAAAATTATTTAAATTATAATAAAAACATACTTTTGGGATGATTTAAAATAATATTAAAAATCTCTAAAAAATATTTTAATTTAATCACTTGATAATAAATGTTTCTTGTTGAAGATGAAAATAATAAAAAGTAATTTTTTTATAAAAAATTGTTTAAATTAAATATTTTGAATTTAAAAAAAATATATATTTTTAACTATTAAAAAAATAAAACCATGATTCATCTTTAAAAAAATAAATATAATTTTTCTTATAAAATATATTCATTAATTTTAATTTTTATATAAATATTTATTTCCTATTTATTTGATATAAGTCTAATATTCATTATTAATTTTTTATCATTATATTTTTCATCAAATTATTTAAAACTCAAATTCCCACCAAATACTCATTATCTACTTAAAAAAAAAATACATATTATTTAAAACCTAAGTCCTCACCTATTTATCAAAAAAAAAAAAACTCAAATCCATATCTGTTAAATACTCATAACCACCATTGATAGGTCAAACACCCATTTCTCCCCACAACTAGCTCCTCCGTAGGCCCACTTTCTCTCTTCTCCCACTTCCATCAGCCACCTCACCGTCGTTCTCCATCGATAACAGCCGTGCTGGAGTCCAGCGACTCTGCCTCCTCCTTATGTCGCTCAGTTCCATCTCCGGCAAGAACTTGGGGGATTCGACCGGTGACCACAAGATGCAATCCATCTCTGTAATCTGTATTTTTCATTTTCATGGGTTTTGATTCTCTCATCTTCTCCACCATTTCTACTCCAAAATTACCTTTTTTTTCCATTACCAATAACCCAAATAGCTTAGTCTCAACATGATCTTGGAGTTGTCTCAACGTTTCCATGGGATTCACTCCTTCAATTCAACCAAGTTTGTTCGACAAAATATCCAACTCGGGTATCGGTCCGGTACCAACTATGGTCGAGGCGGATACGACTCGGTCGAGGCGGATACGACTCGGCCAAGTCGTACCGATATCAACCGAGATTTTGAACCCTACTGCATCATGTTGCGGATATAAGACAAACACATTGTTTAAGGAGCTAACCATTTATTATCCTTGTCAGTTTTATCTTTATTTTTAATCAGCTTGTCATTGCTTTCAATGCAATGCAGATGCCAAGGGGGTGTTCCTGTTGCTGCAGTGGCTAGTTTGCTGGCAGTAAGAATGTTGGGGGTTGGTGATCCTGACCTACAGCTAAGGTTGGGCGCCCCCGCCCCCGCCCCCTCACTATCTCTCTCTCTGCAGATTGCTTTGTTGGTAAGTTACAATATTGGGAAGCTGGGAATTTGGGAAAGCAAAAGTGGGAAGGAGGCAGTGGCCGTGGCTAATGGTTTTGTGTTTGTTTAAAAGTAAAATTGGCTAGTTATTTTTTTAAAAAAGAAAAAATTGGTATTCAAAAAAGTTTTCTTTTTTAAGGAGAATAATTTTCTCATATTTTATTATATTATAGAAGAAAATGTTAAAGAAAGTCAAATATAATTAAATTAAACAGTAAAATATTTATATATTTTAAATTATTTATTTTTCATAAAGAACCATTAAATAAGTTAAAAGAGTTTGAAGTAATATATAAAAATAATTTATTGATTTTTTTTCTTTCTCTTTTTCCTCTCTATTTTCTCCCTTGGCATTTTCATTCAAACTTTGAAGAATCAAACGTAACCTTAGGAAATATCATGGTATTTCAAAATCTTAACTATATCAATAACCACAAAAAAAATGTTATAAATTTTATATAAAATTAAAAAATAAATTTATTTTATAAAATTAATTCGGCTCATCTCCCTTGAGGTTTGGGTGAATATGCTTAACTAATATTAGTTTGAAATTTTATCAAATATCTTTCCTCATTTTATTTATTTATTAATTTCACTCGTTTTCCTTTCCACTAAAAAAATAAAAAGGTATGGCTAAGTACATTTAATCCAAACCTCAAAGAACTAAATATATTTAATTCGAATGAGAAAAATTAAGATTTATTTTATTAAGTTAAATAAAATTAAAAATAAAATAGAATATTTTATAAAATCTACTTATATCATCACTTTTTGTTTCCTTTTATTCTATTTTTATCATTTTTTTCTTATATGGTAATATTATCCTAAATTTCTTTCTAACTAATAATTTTTTTGAATAAAATTATGTTATTTTTATCATTTTGTATTTTATATTTTATTAAATAATTTTTTCGTGGTATTTTCTCTACCATCATTTGAAAATTTAAAAATTATTTGCATTAATTGGATTTATATTTTGTCTTAGCCCTTGAAGATAATGTAACTAATAAATACTTTAAACCATAAATGACAATAAATATCAAATTCTTAGTGACTACTACTTTATTGAAGTTGATATATGAATTCATTAAAAGTTTAAATATCTAAGACATTTAATATGTTAGAGATATTATTATATAATTGATAATTTATAAGTAAAAGATTTCATCACTTTCAAAATTTAATTGATTTTACATTTATTTGAAGAAAAAAAATATCTCAAATTTTATTGATTTTTTTTTAAATGTTATAAAATATAAGATTTTGCACCTTGTGGATGATCATCCGTAATATTTGTTTGTGACTCTCTATAAATGGAAGGGACCCCTAAGGAAATTTTATTCAGTTTTTCCTATGCATTTCATCATTTTTTTTTCTTGTTTTCTTCCACTTTATTATAACACATTATCAGTATGAATTGTCTCTACAAAATAAATAGAAAAATTTTCTCTCTTCTTTCTCACAAAAAAATATGTCATCAACTTATAATATGATTTTCTATTTTATTTATATGTGTGATAAAAGTACCCTTTGATTTTTCATTTCACTTATTTTACTTGAATACATAAATATGTGAAAATATTACTTAGAGAATATGTTTGTCTTTCTTGTCAAAAATCATTAAAAATAAAATAAAATCATGACCAGAAGTTATGAAAAATATGTGCAATCTTTATAACCAAAAGTTATAGGGCAAATTGCAAAATTACAAATACACAACCAAAAACTATGTATATGATTCATAATTATTTGTTTTTAATTATATGATATAACTAGAAGTTATACAAAACAACATTATATAGTCAACAACTATAAAATGATTAGTTTATAGTCTGAAGCTATGTACAAATTTACACAATGAATAGTTTATAGCTTAAAGTTTTGCACAAATTTACATAAAAATAGTTTATAGCTTGAAGCTATATACAAATTTGCATATTTTTGTTCTAACAAAATAATCATAGCCTATGAAAAATATTATATTTTAATTTCTATTTCGTGCTTATGCATTTTTACCATATTTATAATTGATAAATTTTAGATCATTATATTTTTAGATATTATTTACTTGAAATATTGTTAAAGCATTGTATTAATTTATTCATAGTTTATTTCAATAAATTGAATTTTTTTTTTATTAATATTATTTGACATATAGTTTTTTAGATAATGTCAAACCTTCCAAAGCTTGAATTTGTTGCTCTTGATATTTCGGGCAAGAACTACTTATCTTATGTTATGGATGCTAAAATTCATCTAGATGCGATGAATCTTAGAAATACCATTAAAGAAGGAAATGACTTATCCCTACACAATCATGTCAAAGCTTTAATATTCCTTTACCACCATATTGATGAATGATTAAAAAGTAAATACCTTATAGTCAAAGATCCTTTCATCCAATGAAATAATTCAAACCACCAAAAATGGAATAATTCAGAGATACAACCTGAAAATGGGATAAAACTACAAAGTAAACATACTCGTGAAAATGAATATTATAGATGCGGTATGAAAAGACATTGATTATGTACCTATCATACTACAAAGCTTTTGGTTGACCTTTATCAAGCTTCAATAAAGGTAAAAAGAAAGGAAGTTGAAATGAACTTCATTAATGGTGATGGCTTAGTGGACTTAACCCATTTAGATGTTTCAAACTTCTTTGAGGATCCTAATGGGAAAATTGACCATCTAATTGGTGATAGAAATGTTTGTTATGATTAAATGTTATTCTTTGCCAATAGTTTTATTATGTTATCATCTTTTGAACACATTGTTTATTATTCATCTTTTATAGTTTATTTCATATCTTATTATTCCTTATCTAAATTCTTTCGTTATTTATACTTGAAGATACATGGATCTCTCATATACCTTGATATATCACACGACATCTAATGTAGATGCATGTCTTGCATATTGTGCCACAACACACACAATCCTTTATGATAAAAAATATTTTTCCAACTTATCGTTGGTTAAGTCTAATGTTAATATAATATCAGGTCCTGTAGACTTGATTCAAGGCTCCAGAAAAGCAACTATTATTTTACCTAGTGAAACTAAAACTCACATTAATGATGTTTTGTACTCTGCCAAATCCAAGCAAAATCTTCTTAGTTTTAAGGATTTTTGTCGAAATGGATATCACATTGAAATTATGAATAATGATAGTAATGAATACCTTCTCATTACTTTGATTATTTGTAGATAAAAAAAATCATTCTTAGTCATGTGGGTTATAGAAAAAAATCCTTAGACCCATTGAGTCATATGCTTTCATGAACCAGAAGTTTTGTAACTTAAAACTTTTATGATTTGGCATAAACGTTTTGGCCATCTAGGATTATCTATGATGTGTCGTATCATCAACAATTATTTTGGGCATCCCTTAAGGAATCAGAAGATTTTGTTGCCTACTCACAAGGCAAATTAATTACTAGACCATCATTTACCAATGTTGAATCTGAATCTCCAATTTTCCTAGAATGAATTTAGGGAGATATTTGTGGGCCTATTCATCCATCTAATGGACATTTTAGTTATTTCATGGTTTTAATTAATGCATCTACTCATTGGTCCCATGTTTGTTTGTTTTTTTCAGCTAGAAATGTTGTCTTCGCCAGGTTACTTGCTCAAATAATTCAACTCAATGCGTAATTCCCTGATCACCTTATCAAAACAATTTGTCTTGATAATGCTAGTGAATTCTCCTTTAAGACATCTTTTAATTATTGTATGTTGGTTGGTATTGATGTTGAGCATCCTGTTGCTCATACCCACACTCAAAATGAATTAGATGAATTTTTTATTAAGCATTTGCAATTGATTGCGAGACCATTAGTCCTGCGAACAAAATTGGCTTCGTCTGCTTGGGGGCATGCTATTCTTCATGCTACTACTTTAACTCGGATTCATCACAACTAATCATAAATGCTCACGTTTACAACTTGTTTTACACTCCCAACCAAATGTTTCCCATTTACTTATTTTTTTGTTATGTTATTTATGTTCCCATAGTTCCACCTCAACATTCTAAGTTAGGACCTCAACATCGACTTGGTATATATGTTGGTTTTAATTCTCCTTCCATTATTCATTATTTTGAACCTTTAACATGTGGTGTTTTTAATATCCTCTTTGGAGATTGTCATTTGATAAAAATGTTTTCCCGCCATTAAGAGGAGGCAAGTCAATTCTAGAAAAATGGCAAGACATTACATGATATGTATCCTCCTTGTTTCATCTTGATCCTCGTACAAGGCAAAGGAAACTAGAAGTTCAGAGGATTATTCATCTGCTAGGACTTGCAAATCAGTTACCTTATGCTCTCATAGATATAAAGAAAGTAACAAAGTTACACGTACCGGCTGTGAATACCCCAACACATATTGATGTCCTTGAAAGACAATTGGAGAATGTCATAGCAAGTGAATTTAAGACATGCTTGAAGTGTGGTAAACCTATTGGCTCAAAGGATTCAGTTCTTAGAAAAAAATAAAAATAAAAAATAAAAAGGAACAACATATGAAAAGCTTGGCACTGTTAAAGAACTTAAAAATACGAAAATGTCAAATGATGAAATTCAACTTGATAAATAGTTAGCACTTGAAGAGGCACAAATTGATCAAATATAGATATCTAGAATTGAAGATATCTCAATAAGTCATAAGGAAAAAACAAGAAACTGTTGTGACATTATCATAGACAATATATTTGCATTCCAAGTGACTATAAACATCATGAGAAATGATAAAGATCATGAACCACAAACTATGAATGAATGTCAAAAAAGGAATTGTGAAACCAAGGTTTGGTTAATCTTGATTTTGATGATAATAAAACAAGGTTTAGAACTAATGATCATATTTCAAGTGTGATTAGGCAAGACGATTTCCAAAGTGACAATCACAAAGACAAATCAAGCCAAGGAGAAATCATGAAGAAGAAAACCACCTCAAATAGAAGAGTTTTTCAAGACCAAAGCTTCATAAGATCTCTTTGTAAGGTTGTTGGTGCACTAGGACTTTCATGCATTTCATTCTTTATTTATGCACCAAAATCATCCAAGAGTAATATTGCTTTAAATATCTTAAGAATTGGATGATTTCATGTTTTCAACTAAAACCTTATGTTAAATGATTTTCAAACTTGTGTTAAAAGGTTTTAAGTTGAAAAAGGTTGGGTGTTTGAGCCAAAAAAAAATGGCTTAACCGGTTCAACCGATCGACCGGTTGTGCTCGTCCGGTCGAGGATCGGTTGAGGGAGGCCAAAAAGTTTCTCTCTCTCCCAGTGACCTTCTCTTCCCGGTCAAGGTTGAACCTCAACCGGTTGAGGTCAGGTCGAGGTCCGATTGAGGTCTGGTTGAGGCCCAACGGTCACTTGCCAAGCATTAAATGCTAACGGCTAGTCAACTGGTCGATCCCTAGCTCAACCAATCGAACCCCCAACGGCTAGTTTGGCTTTTTTTCTTCTATAAAAAGGCTCTAATCTTCATTGTTTCATAAGTTTAACCTTCCCAAACCTTTCTTAATTATATTTGAGCCTTGGAAGAGTGTTTTTGAGTGCACCATTGTTCTACAACTTGCATATCCTTAGTGCACCATTTAATCCTAGTTTTTCTTGTATCATTTGAGTTTAAAGTTTTTGTACTAGGATTTTTTAGAGATCATTCATTTTTAAATCTTTGAGAGGAAGTTTCTCAAGTGTGGGGTATCACTTGAGGGGTTGTTCAAGAGTGGGATATCTCTTAAGAAGTGTAAAGGGTGCTTGGAGCCAAAAGTCCAAGAGAGTGAATTGGAATCATAATCCAATTGTATTGTTTGAAGGCTTGGTTTGGAAGCCTTGGATTAGTGGAACCTCAAGCTCGGGATTGAAGCTAGAAGAGAGTGAATGTAGGCCGGGTTGCACCGAACCACTATAAACTCTTGTGTTTGCATTCTCTCTGAAGGACTAACCATGCATCTCATGGATGTTGTTACAACCTATTTATATGGGTCTATAGACACTGACATATATATGAAAACCCCTGAATGATTCAAATTACCTGAAGCAACTAATCCAAAACCTCGAAACATGTACTCAATCAAACTACAAAGTACTCTATACAGATTAAAGCAATCCAAACACACATTGTATAATTGTTTGAGTAAGTATTTGTTAAAAAAAGAATATGTGAATAATCTAATTTGCTCATGTGTTTTAATCAAGAAATCAAAAATTGGGCTTACAATAATTACAATATATGTAGATGATTTAAACCTCATAGGAACTCCTAAAGAGCTCACAAAAAGGGCCAATTATTTAAAGAAGGAATTTGAAATAAAATATTTAAGGAACAAAATATTGTCTTGGCCTACAAATTGAGCATTGTTCAAATGACATATTAGTCAATTAGTCAACATATATAGAGAAGGTATTAAAATGATTTTATATGGACAAATTACATCCACTCAATTCCCACATGGTTATTCGTTCACTTGAAGTGAACAAAGATTTGTTTTGTTCTAAAGAGAAAATGAAGAATTGTTTAGTTCAAAAGTATCATATCTTAGTGCAATTAGTGCATTAATGTATCTTACAAATTGTACTAGACTAGATATAGCATTCTCTATCAACTTTCTAGAAAGATACAATTCTGCCCTAACTACAAAACATTGGAATGAGATTAAACATATATTGTGATACCTTTGTAGAACAAGTGACATGAGTTTATATTATTCAAAAGAATCAAAATTGCAATTGATTAGGTATGCAGATGCAAGATATCTTTTAGATCCTTATAAAAATCGATCTCAAACGGGTTATGTCTTTACTTATGGTGGTACAAAAGTATCTTTGAGATCAATCAAGCAAACAATGGTAGTCACCTCTTCTAATCATTCAAAAATTCTTACAATTTATAAAGCAAGTCGTGAATGTGTATGACTAAGGTCAATGATTCAACATATTCAAGAAACATGTAGACTACCTTCCATCAAAGTAATGCAACCAAGTTACATGAAGATAATATTGTTTGTATTGCACAAACTAAAGGAGGATTCATAAAAGGTGGCAGAATTAAGCATATCCCCCCTAAATTCTTCTGTACCCACGAGTTCCAAGAGAAAGGTGAAATTTATGTTTAGCAAATTCAATCATGCAATAATCTAGCAAATATATTCACAAAGGCGTTACATTCGACCACATTGAAAATGTTAAGGTACATATGACATCGAAATGCGAAGATTGAGAGATCTACCAATTGAAGTGTTGAAGAAATCATGATCATGTCTACATGAGGGAAAGAAAACTAATATGGATATATTGCACTATTTTTTCCTTCACCTAGGTTTTGTCTCATTGGGTTTTATTGGTAAGATTATTAATGAGACAGTTATCATATTTTTATGATTTTCCGAGGAGTGTCATAAAATATGAGATTTTATACCACTATGGTAACTTATGGATGATCATCTATAATCTCTTTGTGACTCCCTATAAAAGGAAGGGACCTCTAATGAAAGTCTATTAAAATTTTCTTGTGCATTTCATCCTTTCTTTTTTGTTTTCTTCTTCTCTTCCACTTTGTCATAACATTAAAAGATTTTTATTAAGAAAAAAATTGAAAATTTTCTAATCCGACTTTTAATCAAGTTTAAATTCTTTTGATATTATTTTTTACAAAATCGTTTTTTTTTTTTTTTTTGCCAATATTTTTGGCTAAATGATTAGGACACTATTATATTTTATTACGCTAACCAAACTTTCTGCCATTGTTTACGTGTTATTTAATTACACATATATTTCAATTTTTTTTTTTTGTTTCTAATTGATAAATAAATGGGTAAAAGTCTATGAAGTGCTATTTTATCTTCTTCGAATACTATAATCATTGAAGGAAAATCTATAGAATACGCAAAACACCAAAAAATAAAATAAAAGTAGAGAAAGAAGAGAAACGTAAAATATAACAATAAATTAGATGCCGATCGTGGCAACTTGATACTGGAAAATAAATAAATAAATAAATAGTTGTACATGAATGAGTACACGAAACATGCGCATGGTTTTCCCACCATATCCTTTGCCTCCAAACGATGAGTCCCAAGCAGGAAAAGAAAAGAAAATGAATGTGAATCATCCAGTTTACAGTTTATATATGAATCTCCATTTGGAGCTAATTAATCCATCAGCTACATATCTACTACATGAACCTTCCCACAAAGAGTACTGCTTCCTCCACTGTCTCTAACAACTGATTCCTTTGGAAGATGATCAAGAGCTGGAGTTTTGAACGTGATCATTAAGCTAAGGAAAAGCAGGTGGCGCACGAGCAACACCCATTTGATCAGGATCAGCCAAGGTGCATCGTCCGCTGTTACGTTTCGGGATATAAGTGCATGGGGAGCTGCCAGAGGGTGGCACAGGGCCTCTCTGAAGGGACTGAATTTCGATTACAGCTGAAGCATATCCCTCTATTAATGGCCTCACTGCCACAAGCTGTTGAATATTATTTGAGACGGCAAAAAGAAGAACAAGGATGAGCATTATTGTTGTGGAGTAGGAGCTGTTTCTGTGACAACCCATCTGGGAAATTAATGGGTTAGCGAAAGGATTATTGATTTGGAGGAGATGAGGGCTGTATTTGAAGTTTGAAGTTTGAAGAGGGAGAAAGGGTGGTGGGGTTTGAGAATGATGTCAGGAATTAATTGGTGGAAACCCCATGCCTATATTCATAAGCCATAATTTTTTATTTTTTATTTTTGACCATGTCCGCCCCTTTGAAATCAAAGACATGAAACTTGAGAGATTTATTTAACTACTTTGGAATAACCCCATGCCTATATTCATAATCTACTTTGGAATAAGTCCATATGTGGGATTTTTACATACTCTTAGTATATACATAATTTTTAAAAATATTTAATTTTTTTTTCATTTGTCCCTTTTTAATAAGTTAAAATAAATTAAAAATTACTTATCATAAAAATAAATTATAAAATTTATTTAAAATATAAAATTCATAAATAAAAATTTAAGCTTGTGGATTTAAATAGTAATGGGTTAAAAGGACAAAATAATCATATATTTATAAATCAACCCTTCATATTTTTTAGCTTACAAATACATATTTTAATAAAAATACCTTAATTTTTCTTATAAAATTAATATTCTCTTTTAAAATTTACAAAAAAATAATCAAAATATTAAAAAGTACTCATGTAAAAAAATAAGCTATTTTTCAAGTTCCAACATAAGAAAAATTAAATTTACAAATCTTAATGTCATTTTATCTATTTTAATCAAATAATTTTTTTAAATAATTAGGGTTTGATAAATAATATATCGATCCATGTGTGAACTTATTCCAAAGTAATGAAAAATGAAAATAGAGACCATTGTGTGGTTGAAAGGTTGGTGTCTTTGATTTCAAAACATGACACCGACGGTCAATTCATTCTTTTTAATAGATGAAGGGCAATAATCAATAGAGTTTGTATAGACCCTCATTTTGGTCTAGAGATAGGGGATAGTTTTGGAGCACATTTTTACCACCTTTTAGGAGGTGTTGGCAGCAGGTGTATGAGACATAGTGGGCTGGCAAAGACCTTTTTTGTGGGGAACCAACAGGTGACACATGGAGTAAGATTTAGAGACCGTTGGGAGTGAGCTTGGACAGAAAGTTTCATAAGAAAGTTGAAAAGAGAAGGGAGGAGAGAAAAAAGAAAGAGTGAGAGGAAAGGTGGTGACAGAAGGTGTCTTGGAGGAGATTGTAGAAAGGCCTATTAGGGAGACTTTGGAGAGGGAACTAGAGAGGGAGTGAGTTGGAGCAGAGAAAAGAACTGCAGGAGGCGAGCCGTGGGTAGCAAGGAGAAGGAAAGTTTACCGATCTTTGGAGGATCAAAGAAGCACCTTCAAGTATGGATTCTTTGTAGATTTCTTATTCATTCTTTCTCATTTTCACTGTTCTTCATCATTTCATCTTGCTACTTTAGCATTGTTTGTTGTGGATTAGGTTTTTTTTAATTTGAGTTCATTTCATACTTGCTCTATTTTATTCCCTGTCTGGTTTTCTTTTATTTATATGGATTGTTTTCTTTGAGCTTAACACTTGATTAATTATACAAATGCTCACTGTTCATTCCACCTGCTTAGATCCACTAAGTATAGCATGAAATGGGGTCTAGTTTAATGGATTGTTTGTTTAGAGCATGCTTTGTTTCTTAGGAACCCTTCTTGCTTTTGAAAAACTCCTACCATTGTTTTGAAAACTATTTGCAAGTTCAAATAGCTTTTGGAAACATGTTGGATATTCTTTATGCTCCAAGACCTCTCTCATGGGTGGTGACTATTCCTAGAATCATCCCTGATTTTGGTAGATATTGTAGTAATACTAGAGAATATGATCATGGATCAATTAGTTGCTAAGAGATCTTAAATTAATGAATGGTTAGCTTGTGTCTCAACAAGAGGACTCCAGTTCTACTCTAATGACCATCAAAGACAACAATCAATGCAAACTAGGATATGAAATTTTGTTATCAGAAGGAGTTGGGACAACTTCATCGGATAGGTGTTGTAGTGGTTCAGGAATTCATATGCTGAGGACTTCATTGGGATCGAAGGGGTTGTTATTTGCATATATTCATCTTCCTGAGGAAGTCTCACTTCAGTTAGGATTATCTCTCATGCAGCCTGAGACCTTTTTCATTCCACAAATAATTGTTCAAATTGATAAATGATAGTTTTTTCATTCATATTTTCATTCGTTCATGTATAGAGTATATATAGAGGGTATCGTCATTCTAAGAATGGGAAAGAATGATACAAGGAAAGAATGACATAAGGAAATAACAATTAATATCCTAATATCTCAACTTTCCTAATATCTCAATATTCATAATATCTCAACTTTCCTAATATCTAAACATTCCTAATATCTCAACACTAAATGATATAAGGAAATAATGATATAAGGAAAGCAATCCTAATAGCTCAACACTCCCCCTCAAGTTGGTGCATAGATGTCACACATGCCCAACTTGTCAAAAAAATTTTAGAACACTTGACTTGAGACAGCTTTGGTAAGGATATCGGCTAATTGATCTTCTGATTGAATCTTAGGGAATTCCACAATCTTATCATCCAACTTTTCCTTAATGAAGAATCTATCCACCTCGACATGCTTTATACGATCATGTTGTATTGGATTATGAGCAATGTCACACGCGGCTTTATTGTTACAAAACAATCGGATTGGTTGCCTAGATAGGTGACCTAAATCCTGTAAGAGGAGTCTTAGCCATAATGCCTCACAAAGTCCTAGAGCCATACCTCTAAATTCCGCTTCTGCACTTGAACGAGCGACAACATTTTGCTTCTTACTTTTCCATGTTACAAGATTACCACCTACAAAGGTAAAGTAACCAAATGTAGATCGCCTATCATCCACTGCACCGGCCCAATCAACATTAGTATATACTTCTATACTTTGATGATCAACATTTTTAGCGAACAAAATTCCCTTCCTAGGAGCATTCTTCAAATACCTCAAAATACGCATGACTGCATTCATATGTTGCTCTCCAGGATTATGCATGTATTGACTCACTACACTCAATGCATAAGCAAGATCTGGTCTTGTATGAGCTAAGTACATTAATCTCCCCACAAGTCTCTGGTATCTTCCATTATCGATTGATACTTGATTAGGCTCAACACACAATTTCAGATCTTCTTCTATTGGTGTATTAACAGGTTGACATCCCGACATTCCAGTCTCCTGTAAAAGATCTAAGGCATACTTTCTTTGAGACAAAAAAATTCCTTCACTTGATCGAGAAACTTCAATCCCAAGAAAGTATTTTAGAGGACCTAGATCTTTCATTTTGAATTCTCTAGATAGATAATTTTGCAGAGCTTTTCTTTCTTCAAGATCATTTCCTGTAACTACCATGTCATCCACATATACGATGAGTGTCGTAATCTTACCATGTTGCTTTTTCAGGAACAAAGTGTGATCTGAATTACTTTGACGATAGCCAAAAGCTCTCATTGACTTTGTGAACCTTCCTAATATCTCAATATTCCTAATATCTCAATATTCATAATATCTCAACTTTCCTAATATCTAAACATTCCTAATATCTCAACACTAAATGATATAAGGAAATAATGATATAAGGAAAGCATTCTTAATATCTCAACAATAATATATTGTTGGAGTTTGCTTTGATGACTAAGATGTTATTGGTTAGAAAGTTGTGAGAACACAGTTTGCTCCCGGTGGATCATTACCATGGGAAAGCTTATTAGGAGGAACGGGAGAAACATCATTGGGAAAATATTGGTTGGGGATTTGAATGCTCGGTATGAATTTCTGGTTTGAATGATAACTGCGAACATTTCGAGAGCTTCCCACCTGGTCATATGTTATCTACAAGCTTAAAGGTTGTGAATTTTAATTGCTACAAGTGTAGAATTTCATGATAGAGACACAGTTATGGTTGGAGAGAATCAGAATTTTTTTTATTTGCTAAAAGTGGAGTTCGATTCTTTAAATTTTCTTTGATCTTAAAATAATTTTCCGATTTTTCTCGATTTTTGATAAATATTAATGAATTTTCATAATTCCAAAATAATGGAATTTATGAGATTAATTCATGCAAAATCAATTGAGTATTAGTGGGGCTTGACACCTGTTATTGATTACTTGATTGACTTTGATTTGCTTTGTGACACATGTGATTATTCTGCACTTGTTTGCTAACTTTTGTTTTTCATGAAGCAATCAGCTCACTACTCAAGTATACACCAGACCTAATTCTTAGGATTTAGAGGGGTACTACAGTCTTTTTACCATACTTTCCCAACCGGTAACCTGACCCCTGAACCCAAACTCGGCTTTTCACAGACCTATTTTTCCTTCAAGAGTCACATTTAAGGTTTTTCTTTGTTATTTTGTTTTTCCTTTAAAAATAAAACAAAAATAAGTGGTGACTCCAAAAACTTTTCAAAAATTAATTTCTCAAAATAAAAAGCAAGTCTCGCCATTCGAGTGGAAACGCATGCCAAAAATATGGGGTCCACAAAATGGTAAGTGGCAACTCCAAAAACTTTTCAAAAATCAATTTTTCAAAATAAAAAATGAGTCTCGCCACTTGAGTGGAAACGCAATGCGAGAAATGCAAGGTCCACAATTTGATTTTTTTTTTTCATTTATGTCAAATATCATTATTTTAATATTAAATGTAATATAATATATTTAAATTTAGTAAAATGTAACTTTTATCCCTACATCAATATTACTTGCTATCCATGAGCATGTATTCTATTTTTCAATAGTAACCAATAGAGTCGAACATTAATATTATTGCTATATTTGATTCTTGAAAAGTATTAGGAAAAGGGAAAAAAAATTAATAAACATGATTTTTTTCATGTTTGATTATACTCTGAAAAATATTGAAGAAAGTCAAATATAATTAAATTAATAAAAATAATTTATTGATTTTAAGTATATTTTTTATTTTTCTTTATTTTCTTTTCTTCTATTTTCCCTTTTTATTTTTTTCTTTTGCATTTTCCCTCAAACTTTTCGGAACCAAACATAGTCTATATTTCAAAGTCATATAGCAAATACAATAAAATAAGTTTATCTCTCTGCAATTTTTTATCTCTCTTAATACACATTAATCTAATCAAATCGATTATCTTAAACATAAAATAATTAGGTAATCAAATTATATATGTAAAATCTCCAAAATATCACAATTTAAGATAATAATTAGGCACCACAGATTTGCAAAGCGTACAGATTATCATTGCTAGTGCTAGTGGTGCAGCCTATTTGCTAGGCTAGTTAATTGATATCTTAGAGTTTAAGTCCAAAATAATCCATTGGTAGTAAAAAAAAAATGCTAAGAATAGTACCCATCTCAAAATATTTGTCAAAGTAATCTTTTGTATCCATGTAAGCATGCACATGGAATTTTTATTTTTTTTTAGTGTAAAAAACCACGGTTAGTGACTATGGTTTTAAAAGTTTCAGAAATATTCTTAAAACCACAATCACAAACTGTGGTTTTACAATTTTCCTTAGAACCACAATTAGTAACTGTGGTTTTAAAATTATTTTTAAACCACCCCCGTTTTAATGGTATTGTGATTTTAATATTATTTTTAAAATATTATTTATCATAATAACCATAAAACCATAGTTAGTAATTGTGGTTTTAAAAATATCTTAAAAACCACAATCACAAACTGTGGTTTTACAATTTTCTTTAAAACCACAGTTACTAACTGTGGTTTCACAAATATCTTTAAGGGGAACTCATGTAACCATACATCAACTAAAAAAAAAATGAGATTTTAGAACTTTGTTTTTTTATTTTTTATTTTAGTGTAAATTATGGATGTACCAAAATTTCTTAACGATGTACCAAATTTCCTTAAAGTTCGTTTCGGAATGGGAAAAATTTATTTGTTTTATGAATTTTATCACATATGAATTAAATAAAATTATTTTTTTCATATTATTTTTAAATTTTAAAATAACTAAACAAATTGTTTATATTATTTTAAAATTTTATATTTTCATATGAAAATTAATACCAATGATAATGATTTTAGATTATTCCTTATTAAGTATGATTTGAACTTATGTCTTGGTTAAAATGTATGATTTTTTTAATTATATGAAAGAAAAATAGGTTATGGTTGTAACAATTTGTTTAGTTAGAATTTCTTTCACTTAAAATTTAGGATGCATTTGAATCTGATTTGTTTAAATTATCAAGGAAACAAGTGAATAACATAACATCACTAATTTGAATTAACATTTTATATAACCTTAAATGTATGAACCAAAGTATTATAGTTCTACAGACATGAAAAAAAACTCTCAATGTGTCCCACATGATGGAATCTTTCTCTTTTGTTGTGAACATCTTTTGTAGATGGCCATATTTGTTGTATTCATCTGTACTATCTAAAAAGCCTCCATCTCTATAGACTGTGACACGTCATTTACATGAGCTGTCAAGTTAGATGGGACTGATGAAGGTAGAGCACGACCTACACGTGGAGCTCAATGTCCTCTAGGTACTAGTACATGCAATCGTGCGACATGAGTTGTCCTCTCAAGAAAGGGTAGAGGTGTAATGGACTCTATAATAGGTGGATGTGCAATAGACTCAGTAACAGGCAGGGGTGCATCCAATGATATAGATGGCTGGGGTGAAGGTGGAGGTGGAGAAGTCTGTATAAATGTAACATGAGGGAAGAAAGGTAAGTCTAATGATATAGATGGCTCAACAAAGGTAAGGGTAGATGGTATGGTAGTCTCGGGTCGAGATGAATGGGCTAGTAAGGATACATCAGGGGAAAAGAGTGGGGACTCTAATGATGCAGATGGCTGAAATAGAGGAAAGGTAGATGTGACTGGTGGATGTGAGGGTTGTACCAAAGTAGATGCTAGAGATACATGTCACTGACCAGCTCGACGACCACCTCTCTCCTGACCTCTAATGGGTGGTACCCTAACAGGCGTAATCAATGATGGTGGTCTCATGGATGGCCCTAAAGATGTGGATGGCTCTTGTATCGAGTGTAAGTGATGGTTCTCTCCTATAGCATGTAAAACATCAATAGCAATTCGGTGAGTTTCCTCTAAATCATCTAAAATAGCCATTTGCGATACAGTAGTGATCTATATAAGAAAATGAAACATGAGGCATTTGCATATAATTTAAGTTTAACATTCATTAAAAAATGGTTTTGTATTTCAAATGGTCTCACCAATAACTCGGTGGCAAAAGTTGTACTATGGAACCTCATATGACCTCTATACAAAACAGGTGCGATCAAGCGTCGTGTGATACGTCGATACCACTGCATATATGGATCATAAAAATCCATGGTAGTAATCGCAAGTGGTGTTGTCGCAATACGCTAAGAACGAGTAACCCAAAGAGAAATATAATGAACATGGAATGTCGCCCAATCATACTGATGTCGTCCTCACCTATCTAATAAATGTAGTTCCATATCTATCAAACAAGGTGGAGGTATCCCTTCTTGCATACGAAACTAGCATAAAACTCGCTCTAGTCTATGCCACTCGATAATATCAAAGCAAATTAGAGGTGACATAGTTCGCCAAATCTCTTAATCAGCTTGACATATAACCGGAAGATGTACAATCAAATCTATTGTATATGGTTCCCATAATGCCTGTAATTTAAAAAAAAAAAAAATAGTCACATTGATGGAAAATGTTGCAAAGGTAATCTTACACGTCAACACTTTACCCGATCCTATGTCTGGGCATCCAATTGATCTCGATAGACTGTCAACACATGTGGTGATGGGTTATGAGACCAAAACAGAGGTACTCTCCACCTATGGCCCAATGGATCAACTGGAAGTGTCTCATCTAGCAGTAGATGATCACGTAAACCATCAACTACATCATCATGTAAATGTGGGACTACTATAGGTATTAGAGAACGACCAAAATCAGGTCGATCCACATGAAGTCTCTCCCATGACCAAAACTACAAAAGCAGATAGCATTATCAAAATTAAACAACTTACAACAATAATGTAAGTCAATTAATTAGAATAGATAGTTATGTCGAAATACCTATAATAGTGTGGTAGGTTCATAAATCTTTATGGCACTATCCAAACTCGCATGACATAACTCTCTATATAGGTATGCCAACACTGCACTGCCCCAACTATAGTGAGAAATCTCAATGAAGTCTCTCAACAGTGGAAGGTAACATAATTGTACATGTGTGCCAGTCTTGTTTGCGAACAATGCTCCACCCAATAGTGCTAATATGAAAGCATGAGCATAACGCTGTAAAATAACATCATCAACCCCTACTGGTGGATATGAGAACTGCTCAAGCAACCATCGTGTTGATATAGCTGACTCTCTAATCTGAGATGGAGGTGGGACCACACCTAAAAGCTCTGAACATAGTAGTGATCAATCTATGTCACATGTGCCAATGATAGAAGATCGATGAATACATGACCCTAGAATCATGGCTACATCTTGTAAAGTAACAATCATCTCTCCAATAGGTAAATGAAATGTGTGTGTCTCGGACTGCCATCGCTCAACAAGACTCGTGATCAATGGCCAATCTAGTGAAATGTGTCCAACACGATATACACTATAAAAACCAAACTACATCACATATCGCCGAATACAAGGGTTCATCTCCCACTCTTGCATGAATGTCCATAAACATTGTCGACATGTCAATACCCGATTAAGGTACAAAAAATACTATTTCGATTAAATAAGAACTTAATTAAGGTTTATGATTATGTTTTTACATACATCTATATTTATATATACATATATACCTAACCAAAATCCACTAATTGAGACCTATGTCAATCATGTAGCACTAAAATAGAGCAATCTAATGGATTTGGATCGGATCTGCCCTCTCTATGCTCCATTACTATATTGTCATAATAAACTAATGTTAATATTATAATTTAAACAATTTCAATAGAGTCTCCTCTATAAATAGGGTATTCTCCAAAATACAAAGAACCTGATTAATCAAAATATCCGTCTGCAACCAATATCAATATCCAAGTACAAAAATGGAAAAAAAAATGTCATAAACTAATATTCACATCCAAATTTTAAAAATTTCAGCAGAGTCTCCCTTATAAATAAGGTATTCTCCAAAATACAAACAACCTGATTAATCAAAGTATTCATCTGCAACCAATATCAACATTCAAGTACAATAATGAAAAAAAAACTGTAATAAACTAATGTTCGCATCCAAACATTAAAAATTTTGCCAGAGTCTCCCATATAAATAGGGTATTCTCCAAAATACAAACAACCTGATTAATCAAAATATTCATTTGCAAATGATATACTATTATAAGACTAATAATTTTTAATATTACAATTTTGAAATTAACAGTAAAGTCTCTCTTATAACATAGGTATTGTCCAAAATACAAATAACGTAATGTCAACATCCAAAGCTAACCAAGGCCAATGAAAAGTTAAACACAACTAAATCATTCATGAACTTGTGTCTATGTTAAAGGAGAAATACAATGTCAATGACACATCATGAAGCCCAACACCCATGTTCTTATTTGGATAAGAACAAAGATTGTGACCACTTTGTTTGCACAAACCACATGTAACCAAGGTTTTACATGAGCTTTGACCCAAAAGACTATGTTTTAAAAAAAAATTCATAAAATACCCCGTTTTCTAAAATAATGCCCAATCTAATGTGTGTGCGCCATGTAGATTACCACGTCATAAAACCGTAGTTGGTAACTACGGTTTTATTTTTAAAAAATAGTTAAAACCGTAGTCACCAACCACGGTTTTAACTTTAAGTTTAAAACCGTAGTTGGTGACTACGGCTTTGACTATATTTAAAAACAGTCAAAGCCGTAGTCACCAACTACGGCTTTAACTTTCCTTTACCTTTTCCCCCATTCCCAATTAGGTTTATTCATTTTCCCAATTACCTTTCTAAAATTTACAATCTAAACCTCCAATCAAAATAATTTTTAAAAAAATTGAACATTCACATGATTTAAAATTTGAACTTAAAATATTGGTTTTAGGTTTAAATTTAAAGTTATGATCACCAACTACTATTTTGACTATTTTTATAAATAAAAAAATCAAAAATCATGATTACCAATTACAGTTTTGTGATGTGAATACCCACATGAATAAGATACACATTACATTAAAAATTATTTTGAGAATAAAATTATTTTATGAATTTTCTGTTTTAAAGAAATCATTTTTGCCCAAAACTTCCATTAGTACCCAATAAGAAACATTTTTCTTATTATCAATGAATTTACAAAAATATTCCAAAAGCATTTTCATCTATTTACCAAAACAATTAAACTAAATAGTGAATTGATTGGGAAAACAAAGGTATTTTCTTTCTACAATTCTATATTTTAAGAAATGGAAAAACAAATTCTTTTAGGTTGACATTTTAAGTTTAACATTTTAAGCCTTTCCATTCCATTTTGATCCCATTTTGAAAGGAGAAAAATGGAAAAAAAAAAATATTTTTGTTGTATTTAAGTAATTTTCCAATTATTTACCTACTTGAAGTCATATTATATTTTGTACAAGTGCATAATTGCCTTTAATTTTTACACAAAGTTACAAAATAATATAATATTATATAAAACAATATATTTATAACTAATTATATTTATATTGAGTGTATTGCCAAATATTTTAATAAAATTATCAAAATATTTTTTTATATCAAATTAAAGACATCAATTATTTAATTTCATATATTACTATTATTTAAATAATGAGATCAATTAAAGTTAAATATTTTTATTACACCACTTACATATTTTTAATCAATATAAAATCAAAATAATATAATATTTTATTTAAAAAAATTAAAGTTAAATATATATATATAAATATATATTTATATATAAAATTAAAGTTAAAGTCATAGTTGGTGACTACGGCTTTGACTATTTTTAAAAATAGTCAAAGTCGTAGTCACCAACTACAGTTTTAAACTTAAAGTTAAAACCGTAGTTGGTGACTAGAATTTTGACTATTTTTAAAAAGTAAAACCGTAGTTACCAACTACGGTTTTATGACATGGCAATTTACGTGGCACAAACACATTAGATTGGACATTATTTTGAAAATGGGGGTACTTTATGGATTTTTTTTTTTAAAAACATAGTATTTTGGGTCAAAGCTCGTTTTACCTTCTCTAACATCCATTTCATTGTGCAAACGAGTAGATTTAGGTCATCCACCTGACACACGTTTCATTGAATCTACAGGCATAATAACTAGACCAACATATGGCGGCCACTCGTACTCATTGTGTATAGGGTTAAACAATGGTGCCCAAGTGCTAAAATACGATTGCATAGTATAATAATGTTGAACAAATGATCTAAAATCAATTAAACGAAAATGACATGCCGCTATAATATGACTACATGGAAATCCATATATGAGTGTTTTGCCACATTTGTATCTATGCTCACGTAGGTTAACATGATATGTTCACCCACCAGATGATGTCTTTTTACTACCCCTACTAGCCTTCACATGAAACAGTGCTTGGAAGTGGTCATACAAACCAACCTCATGAAAACCTGTTTTCACAACATTTGCATTAATCTTAGCATCAACATAAGGAGTGTATTCACCTGAAGCAAGTCAACTAGCACCATGTTCTCTTCTTACAGCAAAGTAACTATTAACTCGATAGAATGTCAATTGAACAAATGCAGTGATAGGGAAGCTTTGAGCCCCTTTAAGCACACTATTGAACACTTTTGACATGTTTGTAGTCATTATATCATATCGTCGACCTCCATCACGTGATAGTGCCCATTTCTCAAAGGGAATAGCCTCCAACCAGCTGAGTGTGTCTTGATTAATTCTCCCAATTGTATCCATATGCGTGTTGAACTTTTCTACCTTAGTTTCTAAGGCGGCTCTACATCAAAGTTGTTTCAAGCATTTTTCCTTAAAGCGAGTCATAAAGTTGCTAGCAAGATGGCGCATACAAATCCAATGATATGCATTTGGATCAGACCAACCAGGATAAATATTAGCAAACGTAGCCATAATGCCCAGATGACGATCAAAGATAACACAAAGACCTTTCTTTTGAGTTACTCGATTCCTAATACATGCCAAAAATCATCCCCAACTATTAACATTTTCACCCTTAATTAATGCAAAAGTGAGAGGAAACAATTGATTATTTTTGTCACACCCCATGACAATCATTACAGTGCCCTTATACTTCCCATACAAGTGTGTACCATCAATAGTTAGCACAGGACGACAATGCTTGAAGCCCTCTATGGAAGGATGAAATGCCCAAAAGACTCACTAAAATACCTCTTCATTTTGCATACTACATGGGAATGTTTTAGAAATTACAACACATCTTGGATTTGTTTGCTCTAAGGCACAAAAAAAATGTGGCAGTTTAGCGTATAATTTATAGAAATCACCAAACAAATTAATTAATGTTTTACGCTTGCCTTTTGAAGCCTTAATGTATGAGATCTGGTACCCGAATCTTTCTACAACACTTGCTTGAATGACAGCCACTAAAAGTGTGAATTGTGTCTTAATAATTCCCTCTATATGGGTGGCTATCAGGTTCTAGTCTAATTGATGATAATCTTGGTTCATGCAAGGATTGACACATGTGTGCGGGCTACTATATTTGTTGATCTCAAATAAAGATGTCACTTCAACAACCGTAGCATGAAGTCTCTAAGGACATTGAAACTGTTCAATTTTCTTGCATCTTAGGACCAACAATTTCTTGTGGATGACAAAACGATATACTCTTGGTGCGAATTAATAGAGTACATCTTTACAGCATGTTGCAAATCTCCTTTGGAATGAAATATTTGGTTAACTATGAACTCTCCAATTGGATGTCCAATCATTTGGCACAACATGACCAATATTTTCAACATTTTCAAACTGTGGTGATGGTGCCAAATGATATTGCATTGGAGATAATTCAATTAGGTCCTCTAAATCCTCTATATCTGGATTGTTTGACAAGTTACATCATTCCCCATCCACAGCCATATATCTCATTTGTTCCCTTTCAATTGCCTCACGAACAACTAAAAAAGGCGAGCTACGTTCCTTATCCTAATTATCATCATTATGAACATCCTCAACTCCTACACTATCATCATCACATTGTCTTCTTTCTTCATCTTCCTCATCCTTTTCTGATCTATGCTCAAAAGTAAATGGATTTTGAACATTACTAGTACCATCATTTTCACCAAGTAACAAAGGTATGCAATTACCAATTAGTGAATTCATTTGTAAGTCAATCGGTACTTGTTCAACAAATAACTCAACTTCATCCATCCCAAATCTGTTATGCATTTCTAACATTTGAGCTACACCATTATCATTCTTTACTAGGCAAGGTTGGAATTTATTCCTTTTTTTCATAGGATACTTACAACTAAGAATTAATTGAAAATGTTCTCTATTGATGTCAGTGACTTAGTATATCATTTCCAACAGTTGTTCATATGTTGTCCCAAGAGACACGTCAATAGTTTCAACCACAACTCTATACCCAAGATAATCAACATCGGTTTGTGTTCTCACCATTTTCCCATTACAAAAACAAACTATTGTCACCTATAAATTAAACATAGTTTACCTATAAAAGATGCCAAAAAAATCAAATCAATTTCATTTTTAACCACAAAATTACACAATAGAAAACATTAGTAATAACATCAATTTGTAATGAAATAACAAATAACAATAATAGGGTATGCTATTAACAATAATCAAATAACAAATAACTCCTTAATATCCAAATAATTCCATGTTTTTTATTAATACTATTTTCTTATTATTTATTACCATTAAAATTGAATAAAATGTTGTTATTTTTCCGTTAACAATTACAATGTCGTTGTTTAAGCTACCCATATTAAGTGGAAAAAATTTTAAATTTGTTCAAAAAATGATTTTATATAAGTTTCAAAAATGGATGTAAAGTGTACATATTCAACAAAATTAATAGTTATGACTAAAAATATTTTAATATTTTTCCATTAAAATAATAATAAAAAAAACGGAATAGACAGATTAATACACTTTTGCTTATCTTTAGTTAATTTTTAAAATTTTCTAATTTAATTCAATTTTTACAATTTATAATTTAATAAGTTAAATTTTAAGTAAAAACTAATATTTTTCTATATATTAAATTTGTTTTTAGTGCTTTTTTTTTTGTTAATAATTTAACATTTTGGTAATGGTTTTACACGTAATTAATGAAAATTTTATAAAATATAATATTAATAATAATATTTTTAAAATATAATTTTGATTTGTTTAAAAGGGAGGACTAAGTGTTTTTTTAGATTTTTTTTACAAATATTTTACGTTTTCATATGATATCATCCCAAAATCCATTTTTAAGACTTATTACCAATTGAATAAAATTTAAAATAATTGAAAAAATAAATTAAAATATGCCCAATAAGGCCATTTTTATCATTTATATCCTTCATTCTCTCAACTTCTATACAATTTAATAAGTCCAAAAATAGTAATTAAAATATTAATTTCTTTCTTTTTCCTATTAAATATTATAAGATTTGTAGGATTTATGTACAAATATATCATCCATTCTTAAGTAGTAATTTAACCAATTTCACTTTTTAATTATCTAGTTGGCCACAATGAGAAATCTAAAATAAATATTAATGGAATATAGATAAATCTAAAATAAATATTAATGGAATATAAATATTAAATAATGGGTGTGATAATAAAAAATTTGTCACATGCTTAGCAATCACATTTATAGCTTGAAAATAAATGAAATTTAGGGCCTGTTTGGTTGCTGTTTTTTAAAAATAGTTTTTAAGAATAGTTTTTGGTTTTTTTCAGAAATAAAATTGTATTTGGAAACTGAATTTTGGAAAAAAGTTTTTGTTCTTAAAAATAGAAAAAACATGTTTGGTTGAGTTAATAAAAAATGTTTTTTATATCAAATAAAACAAAAAAAAGTTTGGAAGTTGGTTTTTTTTTTTTTAATTTAATGTTTTCTTCATAACTCTTCTCTATTTATAGAAAAATATATAAATAAAAAAATCAACAAAAGATAATAATAAGAGGGTGATGGATTTGAATGGGAAATCAAATTATATTTTTAGTTTTTATTTTATTTTAAATTTTGATAATATGTTTTTTTATTTTAATTACAATAAATAAGAACATGAAATATTTTAATAACAAACAACTAAATATCATACTAAATGAGGATTAATGATAAGGTAATCATTTTCAATAAATGGTTAGATTTTTTAATAAAAAGAAAAAAATAAAAGGTTATAATTTAAATTTAAAACTTTTGTTAGCACTCTAAATTGATTGTAGAAACATTAGATACAAATATTTAAAGGAAATATTGACAATTATGTAAAATCAGACATATTTTATTATTTTAAATATTGGTAAGAAATATTATTAATTAAAGGATTTATGATTTATAAGGATATATTTATTTGAAATTTTCTTAACATTTGCCTTTTTTATCTCCTATTTTTTACTAAATCTTATCCCTCCAACATCTTTTCCAATTATTCTAATTTTCAAAATAAATACAAAATTATTTTAATCATAAAAATAATTTGATAATTAAATTAATCTATAAATATGAAGCCTTTTCAATATGTTTATTTTTTAATATATATATATATATATATATATATATATATTTTTTCTTTGATTAACTTAATATTTTAAAGATAAAAAAAAAATATATCCAATTTTCAATTAATTTTAAAAAATTGTGTGCATTTTTTAATATAAAAATTATTTGTTTAATCATTTTTATTTTTCTTTTTTTAATAAAAAAAATTAAAAATTAATTTTTAAAAAAAAAATTAAAAAAAAAAAAACTCTTTTTAGACCTACCCCTTACCCTAATTTTTCATCTGCACCCTCTTCTTTCTCTTGAAATCTCTCTCATTCGTCTCTCTTCTCACGATCTCTCCCTCTCGTTTCACATAATCCAAACTCATTTCTTTCTTTTTCATCTCAACACCTCCATTTCCCCAATCCTCTTATCTCTCTCATACACACATATATTCACCCACCTTCGTTGTCCATGTGAAGTTCAGATTGCAGCATTGTCACCATTACCAACACTGTAGCTGATAAATTTAGCATTTGGAGAAGGAAATTTGGAAAAGAAATTTTTGAGATCACAAATTTGAGGGTTTGTGGGTTTGTGGGTTTGTTCTCTATGTGTGGATTTGGGATTTTATTGAATTTGTTGTAAGATACATTTTTTGAGGGTTTGTTATTTGTTCTCTATGAATGGTTTTTTGTTCTCCGCAAGTGTTTTTTTTTTTTTCTCCATGATTTTCTTGTACTTTTTTTTTCTTCCGTTCACACTATAGAAAACAAGAAAAACAACTTGAGATTGTTCTCCAAAACCACCAAATTAAAAACAAAGAAAACAAATTTAAAAACACGAGAAACAATTGTCAATTGTGTTTTTGAGTGTCTTTTGTTCTCAAGAACAAAAAACAATTTTCGGAAACAGAAACCAAACAAGCCCTTAATTTTTTTTAAATTTCAAATGGTGTTTCTAATGTTTCGTTTTCCTCCGTTTGGTTGGTAAGAAAGCTATGGAAAATGAGGGCAAAAAAACTCATGAACCACTTTTTCGATTTGATTCTTTGTTTATTTTCGGCATTTTTAATGTTTCATTTTCCTTTGTTTGGTTAGTGAGAAAGCTAAGGAAAATAAGAGGAAAAAACCCATTAGCCACTTCTATCCTCAAACCCACTTACCCAAATATTTGCCTATTATTTTACCCAAAATTAAATTGATTCAAAAACTTACCTAGCCATTGCAAGACATTACTAATGGGCAAGGAGGAAAATGTCGCGATATTTCGGTGATATATCGCCGAAATATCGTGTGTCGAAGGGTGTCGACACGATTTTTCTTGCATAAATATTGGCCAGACAATTTTTCGGGATAAATCTCGAGAAATCGGCGATTTTTCCTCGATATATCGCCTGGTCAACGCAGGTCAACGGAGTCAACGCGCTACAGTGAAAGTCAAATGTGCTACAGTGTCCCCCGCTACAGTGCACCCTTATGATATAAAGTGCATTAAACATATATATACTTAAAGTCCTTATATAAAGAAAATGTTAAAAGAATATTTTAAAGAGCAAATTAATTATAATTATTTTATAATTAAAAGCAAAATTTTCTTTTAATTAATTACCAAAAATATAAAAATTATATAATTTTCTTCATAATGTTTTTAATATCATTAATAATTAATTAATTATTAAAAAATTATATATATATATATATATATATATATATATATATATATATATATATTATAATTTATTTTATATTGTTTAATACAATTGAATTAAATGGATCATATTTTAATATTAATATATATTTTAAAATTAGACATATTGTAATCAAATATCATAATATTATATGTAATTTAATAATAAATGTACACTTATAAAATTCATATTTTTATCGATGCATACAATATTATTATCAAATATGATAAATCATGTTATACATATATCAAAATTTTCAATAAAATAACTTTAAAATGTCTATTATATTTCTAATTATATTATTATGAGGTTTTCTTTACATTTTCACGAGTTTTTAACAATTTTAAGCACCAATATTTTTTTCCAAAATATCTACCGATATATCTCCGATATATCCAATATATCTCCGATATATCCGTAAAATCGAAGTACCGATATATCCGTGATTACCGATATTTTCATCCTTGCTAATGGGAGCTGTTAGTGGAACTGTTGGTGGGAGTCACAGATGGTGGAAGCCACAGATGGTGATGAGAGAAAATAGGAGCTACAAATAGTGGGAGCCGTAGACAATGAGGAGAGAAAATAATAGTTAGGGTTTCAAATAAAAATAGCTTTGGGATAAAAGTATGTTGAATGGTTTCAGATGAAAAAAATGGTCTTAGAATAAAAGTGTGTTGAATGGAAAAAAAAAAAAAAAAAAGTCAAAGATAGCTTGCTGATGTGGATTCAAAAGAGTAGTTTGACAATTAGTTTGAAAGATGCACTATTTTGGTTTTTTTTTTTTTAAGTAAAGACTACTTTGGCTGCAAACTCGATATCTTATGCCTCGTATACTGGATTTACATGCCTTAATGCATTAAATCTCTCATTGCCATTAAAGAAACTTTAACTTGCATTTTAGATATGGTAGCCTAGTAGCTGCATCGACTCCCTTACTAATTGGTGTAATTATGTGTGCTCCTGCATTAGATGGACTTGACTCCTTATTGATTACGCAGGTTTATTGCACTATAATGTATTGTACCTTTAGGGTGCATCATGTTGTGGATATCAGACAAACACATTGTTTAAGGAGGTAACCACATACTATTCGTGCCAATTTTATCTTTATATTTAATCAGCTTATCAATCGGTTATTTCAATGCAATGTACACGCCAAGGGGTGTCCATGTTGCTACAGAGGCTATAAGCAATGCCACAAATGATGGTTTGCTGGCAGTAAGAATGTTGGGGATTGGTGATCCCGATCTACAAGCAAGGTTGGGCTCTCTCTCTGTCTCTCTCTTTCTTTCTCCTCTCTACAAATTGCTTTGTTGAGCTTCATCTATCTCACTGTACTCTTTCCATGGATACTGCATTGTTGGACTTTCTTTTCTTGCTCCATGGGAAAAAGAAGACAAATCCCATGTACCGATCTGATATTTATGTTGTGGGAGGAATGAGCTATCACCAAGAAGACAAATGATGATGTCTTTGTAAAAGCTGAGAAGTTAGAGAAATATGGCTGAGAGTCCTACTTGAATCCCTAGTGCTGGCATAGTTTTGGCAATTTTTTGGCCATTCTATTTTTCTCGGAAAGCTCATACACTTACCATTAGATGATTTTGAGGTTGGAATAAAATCAACATCAACAAAGACCATTAGGATTTAGGACAATTGCAAAAACATCTGAGAAAGATATAGCAATGTTTAAGTTACAATATTGGGAAGCTGGGAAAGCAAAATTGGGGAGGAGACAGTGGTGGTTACTGATTTTGTGTTTGTTTAAAAGCAAAACTAGCTAGTTATTTTTTTCTAACAAAAAAATTGGTATCAAACCTTTCGGGAAAGTTTTAAGAAAAAAACAATTTTAAGAAAAATGATTTTCTCATATTTGGTTATATTATAGAAAATGGAATTTAGATTGAAATAGAAATTTCAAATAAAAGAAATGAAAAAAGAATCAGCTCAAAAAATAGAGTTTGGCTAACACTTTATTTATATGATAGTTTGTGGTAACAAACTATACAAGTGGTAGCAACAAGGCAATTGAAAAAAAATGAAAAGGAAGACCCTAACTAATTACACGTATTAGTAAGGGCAAAGCACTTAAGCAGTGCTTTATCATCCCCCGTAAGCTGATGGGGTTGGGAAAGACTGTCAGCTTGTTCTTGAGACTTTGGAAGTGTTAGGTAGGAAGGGGTTTGTTCAATATGTCAACCACTTGTTCTTTTGATAGAGTGAAATGAACTTGAAGAGACTTGTTACAACACTGTCTCGAATAAAATGAAAATCAATTTCAATGTGTTTGGTCTGAGCATGGAGAATAGGATTAGCAGTGAGATGAGTGGCACTGAGATTATCACAGAGCAAATCAGGGGGCGACAGAAGAGAAAGATGAAGTTCAATAAGAAGTGTTTCAATCCAAATTAACTCAGCAGCTACATTAGTGAGACCATGATATTCTAACTTAGAACTAGATCATGAAACAACACGTTGCTTCAAGGAAGACCACGAGATGAGATTTGAGCTGAGAAAGCAACAATGGCCACTAGTACTCTTCCTATCATCGAGGCAGCTAGCTCAATCAACATCAGTAAAACATGTAAGAGATTGGCCTGATGATTGTTGGAAGGAAATGTCATGACTAATAGTGCTCTTGAGATACCATAAGATGCTTTTAACAACCTTTAAGTGAACTATAGTAAGAGAATGCATGAACAAACAAACTTTATTCACAACAAAACTAATGTTTGGCCTAATAATGGTGCAATATTGCAATGCACCAACATTACTACAATAAGACGTAGAATCAAACGGCACTTTACCATCATACAATAAAATAGATGCAGTAGAAGCCATGAGGTGGAGATAGGCTTACATTCAAACATTGAGGCACGATAAAGGAGGTCAAAAATATACTTCTGTTGAGATAAATGCAGCATAAAAGCAATAAAAGTCACTTGGATTCCCAAAAAAATCAGATAAAGCACCTAAATCCTTCAAGGCAAAGTGTTGATTCAGCTAGCAAATAAGGAAGCCCATAAACTGAGAATCACTACTCGTGACAATGATGTCATCGACATAAACCAAGAAAATAGTAATGGAGGAGCCAAAATGAAGAACAAATAGAGATGTATCAAATTTGGAGCTAGAGAATCCCCATTGAAGTAAGCAATTGCTAAGCTTGTTGTACCAAGCACGAAGGCTTTATCTTAGACCATAAAGTGACTTGTTGAGCTTACAAACATGAGTTGGAGCAGTAGAGGAAATAAAACCAATAGGTTGCTCCATAAAAACATCTTCAGCCAAGTCACCATTTAAGAAAGTACTGTGAACATCTAACTACTTTAAAGACCAAGAGAAGGTAAGAGACAAGCTGAACACAATCCGGATAGTCATAGGCTTAACAACGAGGCTAAAAGTTTCAAAATAATCCAACCCATGAGTTTGATGAAAGTCTTTAGCCACAAGGCGAGCTTTGTAGCATTCCATTGACCCATCAAGTTTCAATTTAACCTTGACAACCCATTTATAGCCAATAACCTTTTATTCAGGTGTTGGGGGAACCAAAGTCTAGATGTGGTTGTTCAAAAGTGCTTGAAATTCAGTTTTCATAGCCTGTTGCCAATGAGCATGCCTTGCATCTTGGTTATGAGTAGTTGGTTCAAAGAGATCCAACTCAGATGAAGCACCATATTAAGCAAGTAGGATTTTAGGCTTATAAATTCCAACCTTGGAGCGAGTAACCATCGAGTGTGTATTGACAGGGCCTTGCAAGTCAACAGTAAGATTGATGGGTGATATCCCTATTGAGTTCAAGGTCTGAGAGTCCTAAGAGGAAGAGGAGAATGATGAGTAAGAGGATAAGGGATTATGAGAAAGAAAGAATAGATAAGAAAATGAAAGAGAATGAGAAAAATAAGTTGAGGATAGAGAAAAAGCAAGAGAATCATGTTGGTAAGTTGGAGAACAAGAAGAATGAAAAAAAAAAAAAAAAAGACAACTCATTGAACACAATATGGCAAGATATGTAAACATGACTAGTGTCCTTTTGAAAGCAAAGGTAACCCTTATGATAAAAGCTAAACCCAAGGAAGACACGTTCAATAGACCGAAATTGGAGTTTATTTTTATTATAGAGCCGAAGAAAAGGAAAACAAACACAACCAAAAATACAAATTGAGACATAGGAAAGCGAGAGTGATAGAGCAATCAAATGGTGTTTTGTTGCAAAGAATTGGTATAAGAAGCCTATTAATAAGATAAATAGCATATTGAAAGGCGTAATGCCAAAAAGATAAAGGTACAGAGGCATGAGCAAGTAAGGATAGGCCTTTTTCAACAACATCATGATTATTTAGTTTAATCCTCCCATTTTGTTCAGGAGTAAAAGGACATGGATGAGATGAATGATACCTAGGTTGGTAAGAAACAATTTCAGGGGTCAAAATTCTCCACCCCGATCTGTTTGCAATGTCTTAATGGTTGTGTTGAATTGTGTCTCAATGAGTTGTTTAAATTTAAAAAAGTAAGAGAAGGTGTCACTTTTATTATTTAACAAGTAAAACCAAGCGAAGCATGTATAATCATCAATAAACAAGAAAAAATATTTAATACCAGTGACATAAGCAATAGGAGATGGTCCTAATAAATCAAAATGTACTAAATCAAAAGGTTTCATTGCTTGAGATTCTAAAAGTACAAAGGGTAAACGATGGCTCTTGGCCAATTGACAAGCAAAACAAAAATGTTTACAATTCGAAAATTTCAAATTGCAGGATTGTAGAACTTGACGAACTACTTTAGGAGCAGGATGGCCAAGATGATTATGCCACAACACAACTTGATTTTGTTGAGACAAAAAGGCTTAAGCAGTAGGAGTTGGAAAGAATTGAGTTGGGAAAGATGAAGACATAGAACTGGAAGAGAGAGTGACAGACTAAGCAAGTTTATAAAGACCATGATCAGGATGGCCCTAGAGGAGAAATTGTTTCGTTTGTTGGTCGTTCAAAAGAAAGTAAGTGGGGTAAAACTCAATAAAGGCTTTATTGTCAGCACAAAGTCTAATGACACTAGTGAGTTGTTTAGAAATCACAAGAGTATGAAGCACATGATTTAAATGTATGGGTTTCATAGGACTATGTAATAGAGCATGGCCAATATGAGATATAGCAATTTTCTTACCATTGCCTACTACAGCATGATCACCACCTGAGTATTGCATTGCATCAGTCATGTGCCCAAATTTAACGGTAAAATTGTGTGTGGCCCCCTAATCCATACTAAGAATTGCCAAGTGATTGAGAGGAAAAACATGTTGGTGCAATAGAAGTGGTGAGCATTGCTAAGATTGAAGAACTCGTTTGGCCAAGACCATTTGGATTGAAGGTTGTTGCATTTGGGAAAACTGGTGGGTGATAATTCAGGTTTGTCTTATGATAGCAATTACGAGCAAAATGACCTGATGTGGACCCTGCATTTCGGCTCATGCGTTTTCCACTCGATGGCGAACTCATTTTTTATTAGAAAATGAGTTGGAGTCGCCACTTATTTTTTATTTATTTAAAAGTGTGACTCCTTATTTAGAAAATGTGGTCTATGAAAACCGAAAATGGGCTCAGGGGTCAGGTTACTTATCGGGAAGGTATGGTAAAGATCGTAGCACCCCTCTAAGTTTCTAAAAATGGGTCTCTACTAATGAAATGAAGTAATCATGGTAATCGATAAGGAGATCAATGATAGTCAACAAGATCACACACTGTAAGCCATAGCATGCATGGAAAACGATCAAAGCGATAGGGAATGCGTACCTGGACAACAAGCCACTATACGCTATCAAGAAAAGAGGTTAGTGCACAATTAAGGAATAATCTTGTGCATGTCATAGAGCAGAATAAATCAATCGTGCATGGCAATCAAATCAATCAATCATTCAATCAATCAATTATAAAATCACGTATGTTGGGCCCCCACCAATGCCCGATTTATTTCTGAGTGAATCAATTTTGTAAATTCCATCACTTAGAATTACGAAAATAAATTCACACTTATTTTAAAATTCGAAAGTGGCTCGCCAGAAAGAAAATGGCAGCCAAATTTTATTGAAAGATGGGACTTTTGGTCCTAAAAATTCTAAGAGTGAAAGATGAGAGAAGTTGGGATTATTTGAGAAGTTGGAATTTGGAAAATCATTTGAAAATGAGGTTAGGAAATTATTTTTAAAATGAAACAAGGATGGAGAAGCAGGAGGGTGACACGTGGCCCAAATAGCCAAGCTTAGGTGCGTTTTGTAAACAAGAAGCATGCAAAGTGGGCCCAAAATTCTTTACACTCACACTGAAAAGAATCGTTCTTCTGGGCTCAACCCATCTTATACTACTCCATTTTGTTTTCATCATGTGAACTGCTTTCAACTGGTGCACCTCCCCTATCGCCATTCATATCTTTTTTTTTCCTTCGAATTGTTCTCAGGTAATGAATCCACATCCCGACCATTTACAAGGACTTCCATTTCTGTAGTTTCCCCTGATTTGCTTTCAGGAGGCAAGTCCCTATTCGCAACATGTGAATCGGCAGGCCTATCAGTGTCCATGGGCTGGTGTTGGGATGTTGAATTCAGCTGACTGTTTTGCTCCTCCCATCCACCCAGGGATGGTGCTACTTGTTCTGAATGAGCCGAAAACTGATCAAATTGATGGCCCATTAGTCGAGCCTGATATACCTGATGCATTTTGAAATTAACAATGCCACTCGTCTCTTCAACACCACTGACAAGCTGGACTAGTCCAGGATCTACAACATGTCGATCTGTAAATGATGTAGTTTCATTCAAGTTTAGGGCAAGATGATATAGTCTTTGAAACAGAAGTTGAAATGTAGGCTACAGTTCATAGCATTGTTTAAACAGAGAAAAACGAAAAAACACATAGAGACCAAGTCGAGCACGAGACATGGCAACAACCAGTCTTCTAACATCACGAAGGTGACCCACGAAACGAGTTCGAACAAGAGACAGTAAGATAAAATCATTTTACTGACCTTGAAACTTATCAACTGTAGTAACCTTACCGGAAGGACTTATGAAATCATATGGAATGCGTCGTCTGTTGATGACATCATGTATCAGTAGTTTCTAGCAGCATGGATTTTAAGGATTTCCATTCTGGATTGTTCATTTGGCAATGGAATTTCTATCTTCCTATCCAGTCGCCTAGGACAAAGAAGTGCAGGGTCCAGAACATCAGGTCTATTTGTTGCCATAATCATTTTGACCTTCCCAAACTGATCAAATCCATCCAGCTAGTTGAGCAACTCCATGAGTGTTCTCTGAATTTCACGATCAGCACAAATTCCCTCGCTGAAACGACGCTTACCAATGGCATCAATCTCATCCATAAAAATGATATAGGGTTGGTGATCTCGTGCATATCCAAACATTTCCCTCATCAATCTCGCTCTTTCACCAATATATTTATCAATAATGGCACTTGAGACAACCTTCAAGAAGTTGGCATCTATGTTGCTCGCAATTGCTCTGGCTAATAGTGTCTTGCCTATTCCAGGAGGTCCATAGAGAAGAACACCCTTGGGAGGCTTAATGGAATGGGGATGAATAAGTTTAGAAAGAGAAATGTGATGATATGCATGGGGGTATAGAAGATAGGTGATACGTGTATGCATAGAGATGGGCATAAGAAAGTTGAAGAATGAGTATGAAGTGGGTGTGAATGGCAACCATGGGTGCACAATCCTAGCATGCATGCGTGAGAAATGAATACATGAAGGTGGTGAGCAGGTTTGATGAGCATGAGGGATGACAACGGATGAGTATTCAAAAGGCGTGGGCCATGATGGATGGTAAGGTTATAGTCACGTGGAGGGTACTAGTGGGTTTGAAAATGGGTTGAGATGGGAAAAATGTGATGTAAAGAGAATAAGTTAAAAATTTTGCAAAGGCTTGATGGGATCATGCATGCGATGAGATGGGTATTGAACAGAACCCAGAAAAAATGAAACTCAGTGCGCCATTACAGCCATTCTACCCTCAATCCATCTTCAACTGAACCATGTAGACTTTTTGTAGGGATCGACTATCCATGGGCTGCATAACCAATTGATTGGAATAAATCCCAAGCATCTTCCAGATATTTTTTCTACAGGCTCCATACATCCCATGAGACTAGAATAGGTGAGGAGATTCTTGACATTAACTGCATTGGGTTGGACTCAGGCGGCACAACCTTGGGATACTTCACATCTCTGCTTTGAGGCATTTGTATATGCATTCCAAGTTATTCTCTGCTCGAGCATCATCAATATTCCTCATTGCAGATTCACATGTAGCTGGATTAGACAAAAATATCTCCATTTATATTGATATTTCTCAAGCAAACCTTCATCATCAGATAAATTCCTTTCCGCATGACTGCAATCACCAGTCCACTGAACCGAAGATTTTGCCCGAATAGCTCCCAAACACAATTTCAACCAATACGTTAGAGCCTCAGTTCAAACACTGAACTAAACTCTCAAACAAGACGCCATGGAAATTTCCGCAGAGTGATGGCCATGGCACTTCGCTGGCTGGATGAACTCCAACTCAAGGAATGGGCAATAAGGCACATGAATCCCAGAGGCTTTGCTACTGAGCTCTTTCAAAGACATCCCAATGTAGGCAACCAACCCCAAACATGATACTCATACTAAACATATCAGAGACGAAAGACACAGTGAAGGAAAACAGAGCATGTGAAAGAAGAAATAATACGATTAAATCTAGCTCTCTTCCATGAAAATCACTGAGAGTTAAGAACCGGTGGGAAGTTCTTGACTGATTTTAACACACAAACAAATAGCATAATCATAATGTAACACATACAGGAGAAAGCAGAGACTAAGCAAACGGAAACTGAGAAACAGGTTTAACACATTAGACAGCCAAAATAAGCATCCAAATGTTATGAAGAAACATCGAATGACTGAAATAATGGAGAACTTAAGGTGTACAAATAGCTAAACCTGAGCGATCTTTTCGATCAAAAGTCGTTTGGTTCTCAGCAAGCCGCAACCTCTCTCCTCTGTTTCTTGCTTCTTCTGTGGATCTCCAGGAAATGTCCTCCCCACCCCCCCACCCCCCTCTCTCGTCTGGACCTCTCTCCAAGCCAAAAACTTCCTCTTCTCACTCAAAGAACACCTCTGGAATCTCTCACCCATCTCCTCTCTAGCTTGCCGCCCAAGTAAAACCAATACCCTCTCAAAAAAAATCTCTAGCCAGCAACAAAAAGCCTACCCCCACTTGCTCTCGTCCAGACTTCTCTCCACTCTGCCAAAATCTCATTTCTCTCTCTTACGCTCTTGCATAACGACCTCAATGCCAAAAAAACCTCCTCCCCCTACGTGTCATCCTCCTATAGCTCCTCAAAAAGCAATGTTGATTCTCTAGCAGCCATCCACAAGGTGACACGTGGACTTCCAGGGTTGTGACATCTGGTAAGATAACCTGCAAAAAAAAAAAATGAACCAGCCCCAAATGGGGGTCTACACCTGATTTGCCACAAATTTGACATTGAGGTTTAGAGTTATTATAACCTGGTTGACGAGGCTAAAAAGAAGAAGTGGTATAGGGTGTTTGCCCAATAAACCTAGAAAGCTATTTGGGCGAGGGTGTGAAAATTCGTTATACTGGGTGGTTTGATGTGAGTATGGGAAGAAGTTAAGCATTTGTGGTTGTTTGGGATAATGTTGGTAATGATTTTTTTGGTTAATCTTCTTGTTTCCTAGATAGGTAGTGACATTAACTTGAGGAAAATTCAAGTTCTAGTCCATAGACCGCTGAGAAAGCCTGTACTCATAAGTGTGTAGCAAGTTGTGAACCTCTTGAAGAGAAGGTTTATTAGATCTATTGTGAATAGAAGTGACAAAACTGTCATACTCTTCAGGTAATCCCTCTAAAATACAAATAAGCTTATCTCTGTAGGATAGAGGTTCTCCAATAACAGCAACTTAATCAAACACAAATTTAAGTCTAGACAAATACTCAGATAGAAGAATATCAATCTTCTTGATTCTCTATAGTTGAGAGTTTAAACTCATTACCGTGGCTATGGAAGGCAATTCATACTCTTCATTCAGTGATGCCCAAATGTCACGAGCAATAGAGTATTAGACAATTCGCCTAACCATCCCTGGAGTTAGAGATGAATAGATCCAACTCATTACCAACCGATTCAAATGCTCCAACTGCACAAATTCAAGATTTACTTGTCAACGAGTTGCATCGAGATATTTGGGTAGACTAGATTGATGAAATCTTCCAGCCCATTTGTTATAATCACGTTGAGAAGCTAATTCTTCCATAGCAACAGATTCATCTCGTCCAATTTGATAGAGAAGGGGTTTAAGAAAAGGATGGTGAAGGTAAGGTCATTTGGGTTATTTGTGGAGCTGGTTATTTGTGTTGGTGTTGGAATTGCTTATAGAAGTAGGAGAAAAAGTTGACATGGTTGGGTATCACCTGCTCTGATACCAAAATGGGATTTAGGTTGAAAAAAAAAATTCAGAGAAAAAAATGAAAAAAGAACCAACTAAAAAAAAAAAAGTATGGGTAACACTTTATTTAGATGAAAGTTTGTGGTAACAAATTGTACAGGTGTCAGCAGAAGGCAACTGAAGAAAAAAAAAAAGAAAAAGACCTTAACTAATTACACGTATTAATAAGGGTTGACCACATATTAATAAGGGTTGACCACTGAAGCAATGTTTTACCAATAAAAAATATAAAAGAAAGTCAAATATAATAAAAATGATCAATAAAAATTTTATATATTTTAAATTATTTATTTTTTATAAAAAATTATTAAATAAATTAAAAGAGTTTGAACTAATATATAAAAATAATTTATTGATACTAATTCTTTTATTTATTTTCTTTCATTTTTTTTCCTACTCTTTTTTCATCCCATTTTCTCCCTTAGCATTTTCCTTCAAACTTTAGCCTTAGGAAATATCTTGAGTATTTCAAAACTTAACTATATCAATAAAATATTAAAAATAAAATAAAATATAAAAAATAATTACATTTCAAGCACCACAAAAAGAAATTTAAATTAAAAAAAATGTTATAAATTTTAAATAAATTTTTTTAAAAAAAATTACTTTATAAAGTTAATTCAACTCACCTCCCTTGGATTGAATATGCTTAATTAATATTAATTTGAATTTTTATCGAAACTCATCCCTTATTTAATTTATTTGTTAATTTCACTTGTTTTCCTTTTCACTCAAAATAAAAGAGTATTATTGAGTATATTTAATTCAAACCTCAAGGGATTTAATATATTTATTCCAAATGAGTAAAATTAAGCTTTATTTCATTAAGTTAAATAAAATTAAAAGAAAATAGAATATTTTACAAAATCTACTTAATATCATCACTTATTGTTTCCTTTTATTCTATTTTTATCATTTTTTTTTTCTCTTATCTTGATTTTTTTTTCCTAACTAATAAATTTTTTAAAATAAAATTAATTTATTTTTATCATTTTGTATTTTATATTTTGTTAAATAATTTTCTCATGGTATATACTCTACCATCATTTGAAAATTTAAAATTTATTCACATTAATTGAATTTATATTTAGTCTTAGTCCTTCAAGATAATGTAACTAATAAAATACTTTAAACCATATATAAATGATAATAAATATCAAATTCTTAGTAACTACTTATACTTTTAAGTTAATATGTTAGAGATATTATTATATAATAGATAATTTCTAATTAAAAGATTTCATCACTTTCAAAATTTAATTGATTTTACACTTATTTGGAAAACAAAATTCTCAAATTTTATTAAAAATTTATTGAAAAAAAATTGAAAATTTTCTAATCAGACTTCTAATCACTTTAAAATTCTTAATTTTGAGGGTTTTTTTTTTATTTTTTTGCAAATTTTCTTTTTTGGCCAACATTTTTGGTTAAATGATAAAGAGAATATTATATTTTATCACGGTCGGCCTCCGCCATTGTTTGTGTTATTTAGATATTCAAGTAGAGAAAGAAAGGAATACAAGAAGAAAAAACGTAAAATATAACAATAATTACAAACTGATCAAGAATACTTGATACTGGAAAATAAATAAATAATTGTACATGAATGGTTATTTATGTTGACATGGAACAAGTGGTACGTTTTCCCACCATATCCTTTGCTTTGGAACAATGAGTCCCAAACTCCATTTGGAGCTTATTGACTCATCAGCTACATATCTACTACATGCACCTTCCCACAAAGAGCACTGCTTCCTCCACCGTCTTTAGCAACTGATTCCTTTAGAAGATGATCAAGAGCTGGAGTTTTAAACGTGATCATTAGGCTCAGGAAAAGCAGGTGGCGCACGAGCAACACCCATTTGATCAGGATCAGGATCAGCCAAGGTGCATCGTCCGTGGTTACGTTCCGGGATGTAAGTGCATGGGGAGCTGCCAGAGGGTGGCACTGGGCCTCTCTGAAGGGACTGAATTTCCATTACAGCTGAAGCATATCCCTCTATTAATGGCCTCATTGCCACAAGCTGTTGAATATTATTTGAGACGGCAAAAAGAAGAACAAGGATGAGCATTATTGTTGTGGAGTTGGAGCTGTTTCTGTGAAAACCCATCTCGGAAATTAATGGACTAACGAAAGGATTATTGATTTGGAGGAGGAGGTGAGGTCTGTGTTTGAAGAGAGAGAAAGGGTGGTGGGGTTTGAGAATGATGTGAGGATTTGGTAGTAACATTATGCCTATATTTATAAGCCATAATTTCTTCTTCATCCGTGTTTCCGTGCCTTTGAAATCAAAGACTTGAAGCTCGAGAGGACCCCGTGAGCAAGGTAGTCCATGTTTTCACTACTTTGGAATAAGTCCATATGTGGGATTTTTACCTACTTTTTACCTACTCAAGTATATACATAATTTTTAAAAATATTCAATAATAATAATAATAATTTATCCCTTTTTAATAAGTTAAAATAAAAAAAATTACTTTATCATAAAAATAAATTATAAAATTTATTTAAAATATAAAATTCATAAATAAAAAATTAAGCTTGTGGATTTAAATAGTAATGGGTTAAAAAGACAAAATAATCTTATATTTATAAATCAACCCTTCATATTTTTTTGTAGCTTACAAATACTTATTTTGACAAAAATTACTTTATTTTTTTTTTATAAAATTAAATTCACTTCTAAAATTTAACATACCAAAAATTAAATTTACAATTTTAATGTCATTTTATCCATTTTAATCAAATAATATTTTAGCATAATTGGGGGTTGATAAATAATATATCATTATCAATCAATGTGTGGACTTATTCCAAAGTAATGAAAAATGAAAATAGAGACCATTTTGTCCTAACCTCTATAGTTTAGCTATTCAAAAAAAGTGTTGGCAGCAGACTTGTGGCAGGAAGGTAAGGGAACTCCAGTAATTTGTTGCCTAAGTTTAGAAAGAACTTTCAGGATTAGGAGTTGGTCTCTAAGTCTTTGCTGCACGTGGACTTATTCCAAAGTAATGAAAAATGAAAATAGAGACCATTTTGTGGTTGAAGGGTTGGTGTCTTTGATATCAAGAAGCGGTCAATCGATTCTTTTAACGGTTGAAAGGGCAAAATTCAATAATGTGTGATTATTATTATTATTATTTTCTACTTTCCTTTTATTTTCTTTTTTTCGTATTTTCCTTCAAACTTTTCGGAACTAAACACGGTCTATATTTCAAAGCCATATAGAAAATACCCGAGAATAAGTTTAAGCCGCTATAAAACCAATTAATTAGTTGAATCTTAATCCACTGAATTAATTGGGGGCAGACCAAAGAAAAAATATCCAGAAGGACAAAGGCATCTCCCTCATTACATAGACTTATTCCAGAGCGAAAATATGGACCCAGTAATTGGTGGTTCAACTTCAAAGTTCCGAGTCATTAATTTCAAACCACATGGCTCGTCAACTCAATGCCCTTTTAACTGAGAGTCATGGTTTGAGCAGGTCTAGGGTTGGGCGGGTGATTCAAACCAGGCTGGCCAATTGACCGCCGTGGGGGCTCGCACCCACCCCTTGGATTTTACTTTTCAATGTTTCAAAACCAATCTTGATTGCCAATTTTTGATGATTTGAATAATATGAATTATTCAAACCATACCCTCTATGGCACTATAGAATTGACCCAGGAGACCATAAGACGTATAGTCCACATGCCTAAGCCCAGGATGTCACAAATGGTTCTAGGCCTTTTTCTCTTGTAGCTCGGCCTCGCTCGGCCTGGCACATGCCCAACATGAATTCTTCCCTAATTAAAATATATATTTTGATTACACATATTTGCAAGGATTAGTCTATCATTTTTAATTAAGTTTAAGGGGAAATTTTTAAATTTAATTATATTATATACTTTTAATTCTAGACATGGTGGGAAGAAGTGGCTACACGACACGTGTCTCATTACATGGGACCAAGATGCCATTAAAGGGCATGATGTACGAAATCAACGAGTGTCTAACCATGATAAAAATAATGAAAGGAACTAATAAAAGAAAATAAAATGATAATAATATTTGTCAAAACTAACAGGGAGTTTGAAAAATCGTAATATTTATTATTTAATTATTTAAATTGACTTTAACTTAAATTATACTTAAGTTATTGACATAAAACTTATTACTTAATTTTTATTTTAAGTATAAAAGTTGTTTAATAAATTTAACTTAAAACTCTTTCTAAATCATCAAATTGATATATTTATCATCATAAATTATAAATACGGCAAAGGGGTTAAGTAATTTCAAATCTTAAAATAGTAAATTAGATTGTAGAGATAATTATGATAAATAAAAATAAAAATATAGACTTAGAAATGATTAATTGTTTTTACTTATTACTTAAAATAGTGTTTTATTTTAAATCATATCATTGAATTATTTTATTAAATATATTTAATTTATTAAATTACTTAAATTAAATTATTAAATCACTTTAAGTGTTATTAACTTGATTTATCAAATCCCGGAAATAGGAGAACTTATATAACATATAAACACATGGAAATCCATTGGCATAGAGCAAAAGTCAAAGAAGTGATGTCCTACGTTTATGCACCACCTGCCAAGATGTTATTATGGGACTCATTTCACTATAGCATAATAAATGCAATTAAACCACCACCATCTTCATACCATAGAAGGGGTGGACCCCCTTTACGGATCGACCATGGCTTGCAAATTTTGATCTCACATAGGGGACGGTTCAATTTTTTAATCACACTAATCATATAGAGGCCAGAACTTTAAGGTTTATTCCATATTAATTACATAATAGCTAGAGCCTTCGCAATGGATGTGATAGAAATCATTCTAAGTAGCGTCTGCCCGACACCTTCATTTATTACCTTCCCGTAAACGATCCTCTAAAAGCAAATGATAAAAAAAAAGGGTATCAAGTCCATAACAAAGTACAAAAAATAATTCATCGATTACCTCTTGTCTTGTCTCTATGGTTAACTTGATTATCAAATAAGGGTCCACCTAATGGATCTATACCTTTTCATATTTTTTTTTGTTCTTATTGATATGCATTGGGAAAAGGCCACCCAATTTGACCAAAATTAAAGGAATATGTAACAAATTGATGTAGTCTATAGGAATTCAATATACCGGTCATTGCCTAATAAATTAAGTCATACTCTAACTTTGAACTAACATTAGATACTTATGTGGTGACTATACTGTCATGGATCAAAAAACGGATGAATAAAATAGAACACATATTTCAATGAGAAAACGAAGAGACAATGTGTTAATTCGAAAAGTTAAACAAATATAATGAAAAGATCGATCATTACAATAATGTCCACTAGGTCAATGGGCATCCAAGCTCCTAATCGATCAATTGATATGATTTTAGTGTAATAGTAAAGAATTAAGAGAATACTCGCATAATTATCTTTAAAATTGAATTTCAACATAAACATTTTGAAAATTGAATTTATAGCACTAACATATATTATTTTGGTTAAATCTAACATTCTGAAACAGACATATGACATAAATAATGTTAGTTTATAGATATGTAAAAAAATAAAAAAATAAACGAAAATGTAATAATAAATAATTAACCCTGTCAAAATAAGTTGGAGCAACAAAATGTTTTCCAAATCAATAGTATCCCATGTAGGGAAAGTGAAGATGAGCATGAATGAGTTCATGGCTTGGGCATGAAAATGTGAAAGGAGTGGGCCAACACACACCAAGAGGTTCACATGGCAAGTGCAGAATAAGCAGAGGCATAATTACAATATAGAGGGAGAGATGGCCAAGGCAAAGGCATATAACATGAAAATGGAATATGGGTGTGACATTTCACACCCAAAAATACATGTGAAGGGTGTCATAAAAATCATAATTCACCATAGACTTAGCTGTCATTTGACTGCAAACCTAGTCATATATATATAATTTTTCATAAGGGGTTTTGGGTTTTGGCACCCACTTCAATGTCCTACATTGGGACCCATCATCCTCAAAATAATAACTTCAGTACCAAAAAAAAATATGAACCTTCCTATTCATCTCACATTCCAAGCATTGTTTAGATGCTTTCATATTTTACCCTTTTCATTTTCAGCCATTCACCAATTTTGCTTTTCCATCACCACAAGTTTGAATTCATTGAAGATTGAAGTTTAGTTGTACTTGTTCCAAGATTTCCATGCCAATCTTTTTGGGTGAGGAAAGTTGTGGGCATGGACATAGATTCGGTTCCCCACCCCAACTACTTCCACTTTTTTTTTAATTAATTAATATTTTCCTTTTATTTTTATAGAGAAAGTAATATATAATTTAAATTTTTATTTAAAAAAAAAACATTTTAGTGTTTGAGAGAAAAAAAAAATCAGCATTTGGTCGGTTTAAAAGTGATTGGATTTTTAAAAATATCTCAAAAATAATTTTTGTGCAATTATATTTTTCTATTGCAAAACATTAAGACATGGTTGTTACTAAAAATATTTTTATTTTTATTTTTTAGATTTAAAAATAATTTTTTGCAAAGTGTTTCAAGCAAAAATTGAAGATAGAAAGTATTTTGAAAACTTAAGCATACTCTATTTTCATATAAAATAATTTCTATATTAAAAAAATTATTTTTCATTCCTAAAATTAATAGAGAACTAATGTTTGAAAATTATTACCAATTAAGTCCTAATATTTTCTTTTGAGCTTCTATGTAATCAAATCGGGTTGGAATTGAAATTGGGTTGTATATTTATACTTTAATTGACCCTCAAGTATACCCCATTGATCTAATGTTGCCTTAAGTGTGAGTAAATCTATTATAGTTAGGAAATTAAAATTTGAAAAAAATTATTTTATGTATGCACAATCAAATTAGATTTTTAATGGTTTGAAGAAGGATATTGGTACAATCTTTATTTTATCCTTTAAGTTTTTTCTTTTCTAACTATTATTGGAGGGCTTAAAGATGATCTTAAATAACTTAAGTTAATCTCTTGCTTAATTTAGTTTAAGCGTTGATTTGGGTTTTAGTGTAATTGAAATTTTGGTTTGAGTTGATCTTAGCATCACTCAAAAGTTAGTATGACTTAGACCTTGTTGTGACTTAACTTTAATATGATTTGGATCTTGGCATGACTTAATTGGTTTGAGTGTCACTTGAACATTAGTTTGACTTGGATTTTGGTGTGATATAAACCTTGACTTGACTTAGGTCTTGATGTAAATTGAGTTATGTTGCGTGACTTGAGTTTTAAATTGACTTAGGCTTTAATTTGATTTAGTCATTCACATGACTTGAACTTTAACTTCACTTGGGTCGTGATCTGATTTGAACGACTTGATTTTAAGCAATTTGATTTTTAAATTAAAGAAAACTTTTGTAGATTTCAATTTTAAAGTTTTTTTTTTTTTTAAATAAAAAATTTGAAGAAGTTTTGGATTTCTCTTGAGAAGCTTTCCTCCAACTCATATTTTGAATTGTTTTCTCACTTGTCTTTTGACTTATCTTAAGAGGTTTAGAATTAGTCATATAATATTTGGATAGTTTTATAATTTCTTAGAAATATTATTTATTTAAAGAGATTTGAAAGACTATATTTGATAATTAATTTCTAAAAATATTATTCTTGAATTAAAAATAACATTTAAGAAATTTTGAAAGAGTAGATTAGGTAGTGTTTAATTTTTTTCTTAACAAGACTTGACAAAGAATCTTAGATGGAGAAGTGTGCTTAATATTTGGACATGGTTTAATGTAGCCTATCATAAAAGAAAAACTTTAAGACTAAATTAAGACAAGCATAAAATGAGAAAGATAATTTATATAATTTATTTTAAATATTTTTAAGAAATTGTGGTAGATACACATATACTTGTTATACTCTTTTACCATCCTTTTCTATCTCAACTTGCTCTAATATCTCTCCTTATAACTTTATAAATAGATGTTGAACATGAAATTCAACCCCATCAATCAAATATATGACCCAAAATTAATCATAAGGAGTAGTTCAATTTGTTCGGTCTTGGATTTGCTTCCCAATGGTCACCAGTTTTAATCCTCTCAGAACCACTAAATGATTTTCCAAATCATTAACTTCAGGCCCGGGTTATAAAAAAAAAATATATATATATGACCCAAAATTAGCCAACTTTGATAACGTTTTTCATATATACACATTTTTTCCTTTTCACATGGGAAGAAATTAATTAAATTCTCATAGGATATGACAAAAATATTGACCCATGCATGCCTTCACAAAGATATTTAGGATATAGTAAAAGAATTCAGGGATACATCACCCACTATATACAATACAATTATTTGGTTAGTGAAAAGGTCCAAAAAGGAGGGGCCCAAAGGATGAGAAATGAGTAGAGAAATCAAAGAGACACCCCAACCACCCATCATGTTATGGTAGCTGGGAGCATCACCTACCTTTCATGATTTCATTCCACTTTTGACCTTTTCTTTTTCTTTCCAAAGTCTTTTTGGGTGGGGGAATCCACTATAATTAGGGGACCCCCACCCCCCTCCCCTAAAAAGTAAGACACCCACCCCCAACCATGCCATGTTGTTCCATTCAATTTACATCAGACCTCCATAGGAGACAGGAGATAGCTAGGAGAAAGGACATAGCTCCTCCTCCCCCCAACCTTATTGGGTAACAGCTATGCCTATATTCAATGATATGTCTGTGTCATCACTTTGGCCTGATATATGAATCAAGCATGGGAACATGGATAGGTCACACCAAGTCTAGGGCACTATCATTAGCTCTTGGGACCAATGGGGTTTTCAAAACATAATATATATGTATATGAAGTTACACTAAATGAATCTGATTATATTTATTATTTTTAGTCAATGTTTTGTTGTAGTGGATTTTGAAAAGTTATTCTTCTTTCTTCTGTTTGAACAGAAGAAGTGGTCAGGTGCAGCAAGACAAGAGTAAAAAGCTCTTCTCACTTTATACCATTAATTAATGAATATTTTATTTTCTTTATTATTGATGTAAATGGTAGGAAATGATTTTTTTTGTATGAAGGATTGTTAAAGATAAAACAATTAATTAATATTGTTAATATTTTTTTATATTTTTTATTAAGAGTTTATGATTTATTAAAAAAAAATCATATTACTTTTTGTAAAATTTTATTTTGAGTAATATAGAAAATTTATACAACTTTTATATCATAAACATTTTAAAAAATGATGACTTAGAACTTGGTAATGATTTTTGAGAATAATTTTTCAGTTTTTAAAATAAAAAATTGGGAAAACAAGTTTGATAATAAAAAATTGTTTTTACTTTTCTATTCTTAAGAATATAAAATATAGTGTTTATAAATAACATTTTTAATTATTATTTTTAATTATTTTCACCTACTAGATATAAAAATTGTTTTAAAAAATAATTACATAAATATGTAGAATAATTAAAAATAAAATATTAGATATAGAAATTATTTTTAAAACATATTTCAAAATATTAAAAACAAATTAAGAACATTTTAAGTTTCTAAATAGATTTATATAACAAATTTTAAATATTTTTTTGAAAATCCGTTCTTTAATGATTTGTAAAGAAAAAGTCTGTTTTGAAATTTAAATATTTTTAACTTATTTTTAATATTTTTAAAAATAATTTTTATGTCTAGAACACTATTCTACAATTATTTGTAAAACAAAAGTTTGTTTTAAAATTTAAAATAGTTTTAATTTGTTTTTAATATTTTTAAAAATAATTTTTATGTTTAGTGTTTTATTCCTAATCATTCTATATATTTATATAATAGAAAACAATTAATAGATATGATTTAATTTTTTTTTTCTATTCTTAAGTATAAAAAAACAAAAAGCAGTATTTGATTATTACACGTGTTTTCTCAACTTCTTGTTCTAAAAAAACATAAAATTGTTTTAAAAAACAGCTCTCATGCTCTTTCATTTTAACTCTATTTTCTAATTTATTACTAAATTTATTACTTTATTTTTTATTATAGGAAATCTCTACTAACGCTTTTGCATTTTTTTTTTTTGAAAAAAACTAAAGCATTAAAAGGCAATATAGATATATAATATAATAATTAATATGTCCGAAACAAAATTGAAAAAAATAATTTCCAAAATTGATGATTTTCAATAGGAAAAAAACGAGGAGGGGGAAATAATAAAAGTGGAGGATTTTGTCCTTGGATGTATTGTTGTGCTGGGTATGACTCAGAGGTTGTGTCTCTATCATCAATCACGTGACCCACTGCATAGAGAGAGAAGAAAACCCCAAAAACCCACTGATCGGCTACAGAGTGTGTGGTATTTGGGAAGTGGGTGTGGTGGTGGAAGAGGAGGTGGTGGTGGAGGTGGTGGCAGTGTCATTTGTAAGTGTAAGTAAGTAGGGAAAAAGCGAAGGCATCTCTATCTCTCTTTAGTCTTTTAGTCCTTTTAGTCTTTGTTCACTTTGCAGTTTGCAGCTGTTGTTTCTCGGCACCTCTGTTCTCTGCTCAACACTTAAGTGTGTGTAGAGAAAGCTAGAGTGAGAAAGTGATACATATAGAGGGATATAGAGAGAGAGAAATGCAGCAGCACCTGATGCAGATGCAGCCCATGATGGCAGCCTATTACCCCAGCAACGTCACCACTGATCACATTCAGCAGGTTCCTCTTCTCTTCTCTCTCTTTCTTCTCCTTCTCTCTCTTTTTTTTTTGCCTTTTTTTTGGGGGAGGGTTCTTTGTTCCTGTTTTTCCCTTTCTTCCTGTTTGGTTGCTGAGAAAAAGGATATGGAGGAAAAGAGAAGAAAAATGAAAACCTGGGTTTTGTATTTCTAGTTTGTTTGTTACTTCTTTGTTTTTGTTTTGATTTTCCTGATGAGAAGCTAAACCCAACTGGGCTAAGTAGTCGTGTAGCTTCTGTTAGGGTCAGATGAGCGGGGGCAGTTATTTTCTTGGGTATATCCATCCTCAAATGTGAAAAACTTAGAACTTACCTAGTTCTGATTTCTTTTTGTTTCTTGCATTTTCTCAGCAACCAAACGTTGCCTTTGGCTTAACTTCTGGTTCGTTCTTGATTTTCTCTATTTTTCTGAGTTTTGCCAATTATTGTTTAATGGGTATTTATAGTTTTGGTTCTTCCTCATGGCCCTGGAATGCCCTTTTCCAATTTTTTTGAAGTTTTCATGAGTGCTAATAAATGGGTATTGATGGTTTTGATGTTTGCTCATCATCCTTAGTTGTGATGTTTCGTCACCATCACCAAATGGGTTTCTTTTTCCCTTTTTCCAATTGGTGTTTATTGTTGAAAATTTTTGTTATTTGGTTTAATTTGGTGCTTCTTTCAGATCCTTGTCTCTTTCTTAGATTTTGGTTTGAGGGAGAGATTAGTAGTTCCTTTGGATTTTGCTCATCTTTTGCCCACTGGTTACTGTATTTTGTTTTGGGTATGCACTCTTTGTTAATTATTTTTTATTGTTGGTGAATGTCATGAGCATTATCTCGATATTTTATGTCATCCCTCCTTTATCATTTGTAGCTTATTTTAATAGGATGTAATGTTATTGTCTCGACCAGCTTTTTTGCTTAGTGTCATTTTGATTCACTTCCTACTCTTGTTTTTTGTTTTTAAAATCTGAAAATAGTAGTAACTTTTATATAATATATACGAATTCTTAAAGGTTTATATTGAAAAAGTAATGGTTTTAAATGCTCTGTAAAAAAGTTGAGGTTACTACCTCAAATTTTAAATGTGTCAGGAAATGATTTTTAAGAACATAAGGTAAATCCATACTTTTTGTACAATAAGTTTTCCTTTCATATAGAATTTGTTAATACTTTTTCCTACTAACTGAGCTGGGAAGTGCTTAGTTTTAATAAGTTAATTTTTTTTAGGCTTTTATTTTTACAATTTTCATCACAAAGCATTTTCCTTCCATAAATGAAAAAGACAAAAAAAGTGGCCTTTCCATGGATATTGTTTCATTCATTGTGTCCTACGTAACATTTGAATCTACATGTTGGCACTTGGCAATACCTATCAAAAAAAAACATGTTGGCACTTAGCTATGTATTGGCAACTCATTCCAATTATTAGATGAGAATAGATGAAGTTCATTTGCTGATATCCTAAGAATGCTCTTAATTTAAGCAAGTGTCATGGAAGTGGATTCATCTAAATGCAATAAACTGAAATACACAATGAAGTTGATTCAGATCCTGTGCTACTCAATAGACACAATTTAAATTGTCATGGAATTTCCAGTCCCCATGAATGAATGCGTATACAATCAACCTCAAGCAGCACCTGCAGTTTCATGGCTTAAGCTTGGTAGTTTATATAAGATTGTCCCTAGACTCTGGCATGGCTGATGAGGCATGTGTATGATGAGCCAAATAGTTCTGAAAGTAAAAGTAGCCTGAGTTACAACTGTAAGCAAAGGTGTTTCTTGGTCTTGTCTGGTGAGATTCTGAGGCTTTTGGAGGGATCAAATATTGACCTTGTGAACTGATTTGGACCTTCCACTGGTTGAACACTATTGTCAATTTTTTAATTTTTTTTCTTCATTACCATATGAAAATTTAGTGAAAACATAACTTAAATCTTCATTGCCTTGTGAATTACCCTTTTAACAACCTAAACTTTTTTTTTACTTCCAGTGATGGATGAACATGTTTGCTAACGTGAAAATGGTCTTCTACCTCTTCATCTTTGTTCCTTTCCTAGGCTGGGACAACAATGGAGGTTATTCCTCAGTTCCATGAGTTTGAATTGTGTATGACGAATAGAATAAGTACTCTTACCTGTCAACTGGTCTTCTCAAGACTCATGGTAGCCTTCTCTCCTGCTACCAGTTGGCCTACCAGGAATGTTGGATCATTTCTCAGGTGACAATTTAAGTAAAATAGTTTCATACTTTTTAATTCATAAAGTTAATGCCAGACAGTCAGGACAAATTTGGTAGTTCTGGTTCTAGTCAAGGATTTAAACGGGAGATTTTGGATTGTCAAATGTATATTAGATGTTGCAAAATCTATGAATAGAAGATTAGGTCATGCAATTACCCTTCCCATCTAAGATATACCAATCAGGATGATTTCATAATTTTAGACCATTTGATTCTGTAAAAAAGCTCATCTGCTTTCAACCCTACACCATGCTGTGGGCTACATGCATGGTTAAGAGTGCTTAGGACTTATGTTTTAGGTCTAATCTTAGATATGATATACTTTCTAAAAGATAAAACTAGAATTATAATTAATTTGATAAACATCTATAATCATTAACATTTCTAAAAAGGTTTCATTTGGTATGCTTGTCCATAGTTTTCTGTATGTGACATTTATATCTTCCTCAAAGTTAAGTGAAGCTTGATGGAATTTTTTTATGTTTTGTTATATCTGCAGTGGAAGCCTCACTTATACCCTCGTGTGAACCTAGCAATAGTAATCCACAGTTAGGCGGTTGTAAAATTGTCTTTTCTACTTTCCCTCAAATCACTTCCCTGTGTGTAAGCTCCCAAATCTCATCCAGATCCAAAATATTGTGTCTCAAGGAAAAATTGTCAATTTTAAGGCTGCAGTTTATCAAACAGAATCTCAAGATACCAAGGAGATATCATATATGTCTATGTTCTCCTCTATTTCTCTCCTAGACAGCAATAATTGAAAATTTTGTCAATATATGGATGTGAAGGGCATGTTTTTTGTCTTTATTCAGCTGCTTTCCAACCCTTTTTCAGCGCTCTTTGGTAGCTCTTTCCTCTTGTTGTTTCCTCTATTTGAGGAAATGAATATTATGTAATATTTTAGTGCTAATTCATATGTTACTTTTTATTGATTGATTTCTATATATGCTTGTTGGCATGAATTTTGACTGTTTCCATTTTTTTTTTCATAGGCAGCATCAATTTTTGACTCTAAATAATGCACTGTTGTCTCTATTGACACTTCCTGAAATTTTATTAGATATTGTGATACTAATTTTTGTCAACTTTTTCCAATTCAATCACTATCAAGAAATTGTCATTCCTCTCGTGCTATCTCCATGTTGAGATCCTGATACCTCTTTAAATATGAGATTTAAGTCTTTTCCTCGGTCCTAATTAATAAGCAGGCTATAGTAATTGATTGGGTCTTGTAAAATAAGTTAATGTAAAAGTGCATATCTTAAACTAACAACTACCTTTTTGTGAAGCTTCAATCATCGCTATGCATTATTCAATTCACCCTTTGATTCCTTGTACATGCTGAGAATAACTGTAAATGCTACTACAGTTTAGGTGTGATGAATGACCTAGCATTGAAATAGGCATTTCTCTACTGTTACCTCATGTTTCCTGGAGGCTATCTTTTAGAGAAGTTTGAGCCATGGTAGGTGTTTCCTTTAAAAGACTAATTGTGGCTTATGCTCTGATGCTCACCTCTAGATGAGACACTATTAATTACCCAGAGGCTGTAGCCTCACTACAGGGTAATTGAGGCTTAAGCTTTAACACCCTGTTGAGGCTTAGGCATCAACACCCTGTTGCGACTTACAGCATTGAGGCTATAGCCTTGAGGCTGTTAAGACTTAAGCCTCAAATATTCAATGAATTTTAACAGGTGTTGAGCTTTTGTGGGCCTTTGGTATATCTTTTATAAAAGACTTAATGTCTTAACCTTCTATTTTTAACTGATTTTAAGCTTTTATTCTATAGCTCTTGGGTCTTGGTTCTAGGATTTGTTGGGTAAACTTTTTATGAAATAAGGGCTTAGTTAGCCCACCTTTGAAAAAAAAAAAGGAAAAGTTCAGAATAAGAAATAGAGGAGTTAGCTGTTGTAGTGGATCGATTAATATGTAATCTTTGTCTTACTATTGATATAAAACAATAGCAGAAATGAAATTAAAAACTATTGAAAATGATAAAAAAATTAATTTTCTTACTATGAATTTTATGGTTTTCTTATTATTCTATTTTATGTGGTTTTATAAGTATTTTTCTGATTTTTTGAGGGTTTTTTTTTTTTTTTTTTTTTTTTGTGGGTTTTGTTTGTTTGTTTAAGTTGAGGCTTATGCCTTGTTTTGTCTCAAGACTTATGCTTTACCTCATTTGGGCAAAATGTGTGGAAGTTGTCTTTTGCCTTTTAAAACATTGCTTGGAAGGGGGAGGACTGAAATCTCTGACCTCTCTCTCAGCTGAGGGGAGTATTCAACCACGGATGGGTGGAACGCGGGGAGAAGATGGAGCTGTCAGGGGTGGAAGAAGTTGGTTTGTGGTGGAGTCCAAATCCTTTGAGATTTTGGTTGAGGATTTGGGAGGGAAGCTGAAAGGCTGCATTTGGGAGAGAAGCAGAGGTGTTTCTTCATGGATTAGATTCGGGGAGGTTAGTTTACGATGCTTACTGGAAGGAGTAGAAGCTTGTTGTAGAGAGGTTGATAACCGAAGTTGGGTTATTGGCTGGGAGGAGGGGAGTAGGAAGTATAGGTTGGAACGTCGTTTAAATGAGGCAGGAAGGTTCATTCTCTGCTCTATCCGTGATCTTGAATAAAAAAAATACAGCATTATCTTTCCAGAAGGGAAGGGACAGTCTATTGGGTGGAATTCTCTGGCCGAGAGGTTGAGAAGCCTTGGAGTGGTCCCGGTAGGAGGCTTAAAGGAAATCAGAGTTCCAGAGGTTCTGTTGAGGGTGAAGGGGGGCCCGAAGGTTCTGTGGAGGGAGAAGGGGGTGGAGATGAAGTCATATGCAGGTGCTGTTAAGTTGAGCCCGGGAAGAGTAGGCGAGTCAGTTTGCTTAGAGGTGGGGGAAAGAGAAGTGCGAGGAAGATTAGAACAGATGAGACAATGTCTGGTGGGTTGGTGGGGTATTAATTCAACTCCTTTACCTGAGTTGGAATATGTAAGGAGTTGGACGTATCAATATTGGGCTTTAAAGGGGAACTTAGGGGTTGTTGTGTTAGGCAGAGGACACTTGCTGTTTGATTTTGAGTCGCCAAGTGAGGCTGAGCGTGTTCTAGCAAGAGGCAAAAGAACTATTAAGGAGAATTTTATTATTTTGGATAGATGGAACCCAGAGGTGGGGTGCCTTTGCAAGGACTCCATTGTTGATGAGGCTTGGGTAAGGGTGGTCAGGCTCTTGCTTCATTTGTGGAGTCATGAGGTGTTTAAAAGAATCGGCGATGGGTGTGGAGGCTTTGTTGCAGTGGATGAAGATACTATTTCTTTGTCTGAGCTGCAGTGGGCTTGGATCATGAAGCGCGCGGAAAGGGATTTACCTAACTTTGCTCATGTTGTTATGGGGTCGGGGTGCTATTCTCTTCATCTGTGGTGGGAGTCTCCACCTTGGTTCAAGCAAGTGGTGCTGGCGGGAAGAATCTGCGGGGAGGACAGTCCAAGGGTAGGAGAAGAAGATGGTGGAACTTCACGCGCTGTTTGTTGTGGGAGTCAAAGAGAGAAGGTGGAGCAGTTAAGTTTGCAGCTGGGGGTACAAGACGTGTCGTTTGTTGAAGGTAACCCGCCTACCCTTCCTGTTGAGGTCTCTGGTAAGGGACTGATGTGAGGGGTAGGGTAGGTATTTCTGTTGGACTTGGGAGAGGGGGTAGGGAGTCTTCATTAAACAGTTCAGGTAGTTTTGATTTAGGGTCGAATGGCTTTTGTTGTGGGTCTAATGGATTGGGACTTGGGGAGGCCCAGGGACTATTAAAGGAGCTGCAAGTGGGCTTGGGTCGAGTCTTAAGGCCCATCAACCTAAATGGTTTGAAAGGCTGCAACGAGGGGGTGACGGGTGTGGGCTTTGGGCCCGAAGGGGATGAGTCAAAGGGAGGAGGGGTTTTATTTAGGGAAGAGCCTCCAATTCCTCTCTCTGGAGCACAAAGTGAGATTTTGATTAGCAAGGTGAGAGGCGTAAGCAGAGACGACGACCCTCTTGTTGTGATAACGAGGGTTGCGATGCCATTGGAGGCCCTTGAGGTGGTGGAAAGGGCGTCGATGACTGACGAAGCATTGTGTGAAGAAGCTTCTAGGTACGTCAAAACTCTTTCGTTCTCTGTGGGGGGTTGGGAGCTCTCTTCTTCTACTCTTTCTTCTGGGTTCGATTGGGTGGTGTTGAAGGGGGGCTTTCGATGGATTGGCCTCCGTGAATGATGGAGAGGAGCAGATTCCTTTGAGTATTATTCTGGCTGATGGCAGCACTAGGGAGATGGCCTCTGAGGGGGATAAGACTATGGCTGGAGAAGGAGTGGGGGGTGAGTTTGAGGAGTTGTTGCAGGATCTGGAGGGGAAAGGCTGTCGATGGGACGATAGCTATCTGGCGAGGTTCAACAAGTTTCTGGGTTTTTCTACGGAAGGATTTGAAGGTGAAATTTTGAATTTGCTTCTAAGGACCAAGAAAAGAAGAGAGCAAAATAATAAGGGAACCACAATGTCTACTAAGTTTGATCGTGAAATGAAAAAATTAGAGTAGTCCATTAATTATAATGGTGCGAGAAATGAGAACTCTTTGGTTAGAGAAGGTGGGGCTAGACTCTCGACCATTAGATGAAGTTACAAAATTTTATCTTGGAATGTTAGAGGGGCCAATGACAAAAATAAAAGGAAGATAATCAAGGCCTTGATCAGGTCGCAAAGAGTGGATTTGGTGTGTTTGCAGGAGACTAAAATTCAAGACATGACCCAGGGGATAATACACGGTCTTGGAGTGGGAAGATTTTTAGGTTGGGGTGCAGTGTGTGCAAGGGGGGCAGCTGGTGGGGTGGTAGTTATTTGGGATAATAGAGTTTTGGAGTTAGTAGGTATGGAAGTGGGCCTCTTCTCAATCTCGTGTCGTTTTAAAAATTGCGAGGATGGCTTCTTGTGGATCTTTACGGGGGTTTACGGACCTACATTGAAAAGATACAGAGAACTGTTTTGGGAAGAGTTAGGTGCCATTTGAGGGTTGTGGATTGATCCTTGGTGTATTGGAGGGGACTTTAATGTGATCGGATTTCCCAGTGAGCGTAGTAGAGAAGGAAGAATAACTGGGTCCATGAGAAGGTTTTCAGAGGTGATTGATGAGTTGGTTTTAAGAGATTTGCCTCTTTAGGGGGGGCCCTTTACGTGGAGTGGAGGGCTGAATGGTCAATCCAGGTCAAGACTGGATCGCTTTCGGATATCAAAGGATTGGGAGAATCATTTTAGCGGGGTGACTCAGTGTACTCTCCCAAGGCCGGTATCTGATCATTTCCCAATTCTGTTAGATGGGGGTGGTGTGAGGAGAGGTCCAATTTTCGTTTCGTTATGAGAATGTGGTTAAAGGAGGAGGTTTTTAAGGAGCTGCTAAAGGGCTGGTGGCAAGGTTTCAACTTTAGTGGGTCTATAGCTTTATCCTGACAAAAAAATTAAAGGCTTTAAAAAACAATTTGAAGATTTGGAATAAGGAAGTGTTTGGTAAAGTGGAGGTGAACAAAAGGCTGGCTCTGGACATAGTATCTTTTTGGGATGATCAGGAGCGGCTAAGAGCTTTAAACGAGTAGGAGTTAGAGGCTTGAAAGGATTTCAAGAAGTGGGCGCTTATGGAGGAAATTTCGTAGAGACAAAAATCAAGAGAAACGTGGTTGAAGGAAGACGATAAGAACACAAGATTCTTTCATAGGATGACAAATTCTAACAGAAGGAGGAATTGTTTGAAAAAGATTAAAGTTAATGGTATCTGGCTGTCAGAAGATCAAGAAATTCAGAGGGGTGTGGTTAGGGCCTATCAGAATTTGTTATCGGATCCTGGTGGCTGACACCCTAGTATGAATAGTTTAGAGTTTAATGGAATTGGGGTTGAGAAGGCAGCCAGGTTGGAGGAGATGTTCTCTATGGAAGAGGTGTATTTAGCCATTTCAGAGCTGAATGGGGACAAGGCGCCTGGTCCTAACGGGTTTCCCCTTGCTTTCTAGCAGTTCTGCTAGGATTTTGTTAAAGATGAGTTAATGGGTTTTTTCAAAGATTTTTTTGAGAGGGAAAAATTTGTCAAAAGCCTGAACACCACGTTTCTGGTTTTAGTCCCAAAAAAAGGTGGGGTTGATGATTTGAGTGATTTTAGACTCATCAGTTTGGTGGGAGGTCTGTACAAGCTGCTTGCAAAGGTCCTAGCTAATAGGCTAAAGAAGGTAGTGGGAAAGGTGGTGTCATCTACCCAAAATGCATTTGTTGAAGGAAGACAAATCCTCAATGCTGCGTTAATTGCTAATGAGGCCATAAACTCTTTGTTGAAAAGGAATGAAAGTGGTGTGTTGTGTAAATTAGACTTAGAGAAGGCTTACGATCATATTAATTGGGATTTTCTATTGATAGTGATGCAAAAAATGGGTTTTGGGGAAAAATGGGCTGGTTGGATTAGTTGGTGTATATCCACTGCTTTGTTTTTAGTTTTGATTAATGGCTCGCCAACGTATTTTTTTCAAAGCACTAGGGGGTTAAGTCAAGGGGACTCCCTTTCCCCTTACTTATTTGTGATAGGGATGGAGGCCTTAAGTTGTCTCATTAACAGAGCAATCAGGGGGGGTTTCCTAACAGGCTGCAGGATAAGGGGAAGGGGTGCCAATGGGATCCAAGTTTCCCACTTGCTGTTTGCTGACGATACGCTGGTTTTTTGTGAGGCTTCCCAACAAAAAATGACTTTTTTAAGTTGGTTGTTAATGTGGTTTGAAGCCATTTCAGGGTTGAGTTTCAATTTGAATAAGAGTGAAATTTTGCCAGTGGGAAGAGTAGAGAATGTAGAGTTATTGGCTTTTGAGCTTGATTGCAAAGTGGGAGCTCTTCCTTCCACTTATTTGGGGCTCCCATTGGTTGCTCCGCACAAGTCAGTGGTGGTTTGGGATGGTGTGGAAGAGAGGATGCGGAAGAGACTAGCCTTGTGGAAGAGGCAGTTCATTTCTAAGGGAGGGATAACTACTCTCATTCGGAACACTCTGGTTAGCATGCCAATCTATCTCATGTCCTTGATGCGAATGCCAAGAGTTGTTAAATTGAGACTAGAGAAAATCCAAAGGGACTTTCTTTGGGGCGGGGGAGGGTTGGAGAAGAGGCCCCATCTTGTAAAGTGGGCTGTTGTTTGTTCAGATAAAAAGAATGGTGGATTGGGGATTAGAAATCTTTCTATCCTCAATAGGGCCCTTTTGTGCAAAGAGAGTTGGCGCTATGCGGTTGAAAGGGAGTCCTTATGGAAGCTTGTAATTAGTAGGAAGTTTGGGGAAGAAGGTGGAGGGTGGAGTTCCCATGAAGTTAGGGAGGGCTATGGGGTGGGGTTTTGGAAGGAAATTAGAAAGGAAGGTTCCTTGTTGCTTAAAAAATATTACTTTCTCTGTGGGGGATGGTAGAAGGGTGAGATTTTGGAAGGACATTTGGTGCGGGAATAATTCCCTTCGTGAGGCTTTTCCCTCTTTGTTTGCCTTAGTGGATTCTAAAGATGCGTGGGTAGCGGATTGTTGGGATTCTTTGGGGCAAGAGGGGGGAGTGGAATCCCCATTTCTCTATATCTTTCAATGATTGGGAGGTGGAGGCGGTGGAGAGGCTCCTTTCGACCCTTCAAGGAAAGAGTCTAGCTGTTGGTTTGGAGGACAGGGTGGTGTGGAAAGAGACGAAGAATGAGTTTTTTTGTTAAATCCCTTTATAATACTCTTGATACTAGCTGTGCAGTCCCGTTTCCGTGGAGCATCATTTGGAGCCCTTGTGTTCCTACAAAGGTGGGTTTTTTTGCTTGGGAAGCTTCATAGGGGAAGGTCCTAACCCAAGATCAACTCAAGAGGAGGGGCTGGAACTTAGCTAACAGATGCTTCCTGTGTTGTGCTGAAGAGGAGACGATAAATCACATCCTTGTTCATTGCTCCAAGGCGAGGGTTTTGTGGGATCTCGTGTTTACTTTGTTTGGTGTTAATTAGGTCCTTCCGCTTACGGTTAGAGACACTCTTTTAGGTTGGTTTGCTTCCTTTTTGGACAAGAAGGGTAGAAAGGCTTGGCTGACAGCTCCTCTCTATTTATTTTGGATGATTTGGAAGGAAAGAAACATGATAGTTTTTGATAATGAGGATTTGGTGATTCAAAGAATGAAAAATTCGTTTGTTTGTAATCTTTGGTCTTGGGCTGAGTCTTGTTTAGATGTAGGACCCGTTTCTTTAATTAACTTTGTTGATTGGTTGGGTTCTTGTTGAGGGCCGGTGAGTGTTTGCCTTTTTTGTTTTTGCCTTTTGGTGACTCATGTATACTCCTTGTATGCTTCAGGTTGCCTTTTAAGCACCCTTTATCTAATATATTTTCTGTAGGTTTATCTATCAAAAAAAAAAAACATTGCTTGGAAGTGGAAGTTGATAAAGGTATCATTCACTAATTGATTATAGCATGTTATGAAAATCAGGATACTTTTTTTTTTTTTTGATAAGTAAAAGAGATAAAATTGTATTGAAAAGAGCCGCCAAAACAGCAACTCAAAATGAGGATACTAATATGCAAAACAATTTAACTTCACCGGTTTGTTTGATGAAACATCCAACTTCTTGGGGGATTAGTATTCCTTTTCTCTTTAAATACATTTAAAAATATTGTCGTGTCAAAATGCAAGGTTAAATGCATTATTGTAAAATCCATCAATGTTGTGGTTAAATGCATTTTTGTGAAATTCATAACTATTCAGATAAACATGAGAAAATTGACATGAACGATTTCATTTTTCTTCACTTAGCAAAGTGAGCTATGTAGGTCAACAATTTCTGGTGGTTTTATTCGGAAAAGAACCAATATTTCTGTTCCAAAGGGATAGACTACTCTGGTACATGTCTTTCTGAATGAAGTTCTGTTGAAAACTCATCTTATGAGAGTGATAAGTTGTAACACAATCCAGCCACTTGCATGTGTTGCTGTAGTTTGTGAGGAATTATTGAGTTCATCCAGTTATGAAATCAATTCTGATGCTTTGATCCTTTACTGCTTGTTTGATATTGTTGGTGGAGTTCCATCAAGGGTTTTCTTAGGGTCCTTTTGAAGTGCCTTGGCCTGGGCTTTGTCATAAGTAAATTGTTTCATTGTGGTTTACCACTTCATATCTTTGTAACTTGGTTGCATAATTGAAGTTAATAACTAGAATCTATCCCTCTATCCATATTCTGCAAAATTAAAATAATTAGCTGCATAACAAAATAAGGAACTTCATTTTTTAACTGTTCTGGGATTAAAATTAACTAACTAGGGACATCTATTCAATGAATGATTCTGGCTAATATGTTAGAAATGCTGCTGTGTGGTTTGGGCAGTCCCTTGCTTCAAGATCTTAAGGTGGCTGATAAGGCTGCTACCTCACTAATGCTTTTCCTAATCCACCATTTTATCTATTGAAAGATATGATAGAGATAATATTCTTTTACAGGTATGGCAGGACAATAGCAATTAGATTACTTACAAAATGGAATAGCTAGTGGCTGATGTGCTTCTTCTCTTTGTTGAAAAACAATTGTTGGAAACACCTTGTGTCCCCTTTCTTAGGAAAAAGTTCCTCCAAGTTGATGGACAATTGGCCTTCTTTTGTAAATTTTATGTTATTTTTCGGCAAAACCCTCTGAAAATTTCCCATCAAATTTTCCATAGCAGCTGAGCATAAGCAATAAAACATGTTATAGAATTTACATTTTTTGTAATTTCATATACCTGCTGTTATATTGAGTTGAACGGTATGATTTGCCTGAGTAGAATAATGACCTGAGTGTTTAAACTATTGAAGTTAAGGCATGGACTAAGGTAAATCATTCAATTTTACTAAGGGATTTGTGACTTTTCATGTTTTGCACTATTAATTTAAGATTTTCAATTTGAATATTTTGTTAACATGGGGAAGAAAAAAAAAAAGCTCTATTGCTGCATTAGTATGATTGATGTTTTGGGGGATTTTTCAGTTAGTTCTAATATAGTCACATCTTTCCTCCAAAGATAAATATCTGTCTAAATCTTTTCTGCCACATAACACCCATTTAATCCATTATTAACTCTACCATTGTATATGTCTTCTAGCCTCATTTTAATTTAATTTTTTTAATATTGGCTTGCAATTTATTTATTTATTTTTTTTTGTGTAGTATCTTGATGAAAACAAGTCATTGATTCTGAAGATTGTTGAGAGCCAGAATTCAGGAAAATTGACTGAATGTGCAGAGTAAGTATGCCTTCTTGGTTTTCATTTCCTTGTATGTTATAGTTTACTTACCTCAAAAAAGATTGTAGCTTTGCATAAATAATCAATCTTTTTCTCTTTGCTTGCAATTTTTCGGTGGCACAATGTCAAGTAGGCTCCAATGTTGTATTACCCTGTCTTTTGATTTGAATCTTCCTTGCGAATTCTCTGGTCAAAGGCATGACTATTGGTGAAGTAGCAGACTTGACATAGCCAGAAAAAATAACAAAGAAACAAACTTGTAACCACATTATTTAGGCTTTCAAAGAGAGGGAAGTTGTCCTCTTAATCTTTCTAGTTTCTCCTAAGATATAAAGTATGACCCTCTACCTACTCTACTCTCCTTGTTGATTTAAGATTTGGATCCCTATGGCTCCCATTGATCCAGGATTTCCATATTCTCCTAAAAAAATCCCTCCCACTCACCATGTTTATAAAAAAAATATATATATAATTAAAAAATAAAGGACCAATAACACAAATGTCACTAGCATTGAAACCTGCTATGAGATAGCTGTCCAGCAGCAGGCACAAAGCATTTTGACATGATAACATCCACAAGTAATTATAAAGTCTCCAACAACTCAAGTCCCCATTGTAATCAAGAAGAAAATATCCCAAATACAACTACTTTAAACCAGAATCCAGGTACAAGAACACAGTTAAATATCCTGAGATTCTATTCCATCAGTCCTTGCTTGAGCTATCTATGCTTGAAAGGTGTTCAACAAAGGATTAAACTGGAAAGGCTCATAAGAAAGTAGTAATGTAGTGCATAAATAAATAGAGTCGAGTGTTTAAATTAAATTTTGAATGTCAGGAAATATCCTTCTTGAGATCATAACATATCAAAATGTTCAAAACATGTAATGTATTTCATGTAAGAAATTCTTGATTTTAGAAAAATGAGAATCATATACATATTAAATTTGAAAATATGCAAATTATTGCTCTGATTTATGATCATGCCAAAGTTAAGGTGGAAGCTTAGTTTTATCATAGTGCAGCTGGAACCAACAATACTAGTACTGGTAGCCTTCATCTTAACTTCTTTGAGGCTGGGATCTAATTCATTGTATCTCCCATTAAAGGGACATGGAGGTCAACATTTTAACTCTTGTCAACCAAGGCCTTAACTAACTGGAGTTGAGAAAGCAGTTTTTAGATAGAACATGCTTGGTTTTAAACATTTAATTTGATAATTTCATTTATTTTCAAAGTGTCTACTACAAAAATATTACGAATCATGTAACTCACTTGATCCAAGTAAAATGAACGAGGATTCATATCAAATTACTTTGGTTTCTATGGCCTTTTGACAATTTTGTGGCCTATAGGGGGTAGGGAGGATGCTGTTTTTCGAGGATTTTCATTCAAAGGAGGTTTTTAGGCGCAGCTTCAATGCCGCTTTCCTGGCTCTCATTCCTAAGAAGGGAGGGGTGGATGACATTAAGGATTTTAAGTCAATCAATCTGGTGGGTATATCTGTAAGCTTGTTACTAAGGTGCTGGAAAATAGGATGAAGAGGATGCTTGGGAAGGTGGTGTCAATTTTTGAAAATGTCTTTGTGGGAGGTAGGCAGATCCTTAATGCAGTGTGATGGTTGATTCAAGGAAGAGAAGCTCTAGGGTTGGGTTAGTTTGCAAATTGGATATAGAAGAGGCTTACAACCATGTGGATTGGAGTTTTCTCCTTTTGTTGATGGAAAAAATGGGTTTTGGTGTTAAATGGAGAAATTGGAGTCAGTTTTGTGTCTCTTTTGTACGGATGGCTGTTTTAGTTAATGGTTCCCTTAGAGTTCTTCCTGTAAGAGGCTTGCGCCAGGGTGATCCTCTCTCATCTTATCTTTTTGTGTTAGTTATGGAAGCTTTGAGTGGTCTAATCTCGAGGATTGAGTAGTGAGGGTTTATACATGGCTTCAAGGCTGGGGATAGTTGGGAAGAAGGTTTCCAACTCTCCTACCTCCTGTTTGGGGATGATATTCTTCTTTTTGTGAGCCCAGTTTGAATCAACTAAGATAATGAAGGTGGATTATTATTGGCTTTGAGGTCATGTCAAGTTTGAAAAGTAACCTTCAAAAGAATGTGCTCATTCTGTGGGGGATATGGAGGAAGTGGATAGTTTGGCTTCTTTGCTTAGGTGCAAGGTTCGGCGGTTTCTCACTTCTTATCTCCGTTTGCCCTTGGGAGTGCCTCACAAGTTATGGGATGTTGTTGAGGAAAGATTTAGTAGAAGATTGGCCTCTTGGAAGAAACAGTATTTGTCTAAGGGTGATAGTTCAACACTAATTAAGAGTACCCTCTTGAGCCAACCAATCTACTTTATGTCATTTGCTATTTCTAAGAGGGAGAAACATATTAGGAAAGATTCAAAGAGATTTTTTATGTGGAAATCCTTGGAAAGGCAACAAGATGCACTTAGTGAGTTGGCCTAAAGTTTGCAAGGAGAAAAAGTTTGGAGGTCCGGGTATTAGAAGATTGGAGATTCTCAATCGGGTCTTAGAAAATGGTTACGGTGGTTTGCTCAAACTGGTTATGGAGGTTTTTTCTTAAGCAGGGGAGCTTATGGATGAAGATCATTAAAGGGAAATTTAGGGAAATGGAAGGTGAGTGGATCTCTTGTGAGGTGAGGGAGTATTTTGTTATGAGTCTATTGAAAGATATTAAAAAAGGTTGGAAGGATTTTAGCCACATAATAGTCATTTAGGTTAAAAATGGTGGAAGAACAAAATTTTAGAGGGACAACTGGGTGGTGGAGATCAGTCTGAAAGAAGCTTTTCCTCTACTGTTTAGCTTAGCTTGTCATAAGAATGCCACAATTGCAAACCTATGGGAAGGAGGCAAAGGTTAATGGTTGTTTCCGTTTAGAAGATCTTTCCATGATTAGGAAATGGAGGGGGTCTCCCAATTTATGAAGCTTATTTATATAACAAAAGTCCAAGATGTAGGAGAAGATATCTTGATTGGGAAAGAGGTTAGGAAGGGCTTTTTTAGTGTAAAGTGGTACTACAATTCTTTGTGTGTTGAATCTAGAGTGGAGTTCCTTGTTAAGGAAATATGGGGTTCTCATGCTCCTTGGAGATCTTGTTTTTGCACTTGGGAAGCAGTTTGGGGAAAGATTTAAGCTATTGACATGTTAATGAAGATGGGGGATCGATGGCTGAAAGATGTGATCTTTGCAAAGAGAGAGCAGAGTCTGTTAATCATCATATCTTGATTCATTGTGAGAGGACAAAGAGGTTATGGATGTTATATATATATATATATATATGTATATGTATGTATGTATAATGGCAATTTTGGTTTGAAATGGGTATTTCTAGTGCTTTTGAGGAATTTGCTTCTTGAGTAGAAATTTATGGGATTGGATAAGAAGAGATGCCACGTTTGATAGATGGCTACCCTATATTTATTTTATTACATTTGGAGAGAGCATAATTGAGGAATCTTTAATGGTGGAGCTCTTAGATTACAGGTTGAAGGAGAACCTCATTAGAGCTTGAGGTGGTCATAATGAAATATTCCCCATTTTGGTACCATGATCATCATTATCAAATACTGACATGAGCCACTCGTCTATAAAGATACCCTTGATAGCCACTCGTCTGGAAGTTTTGTCAATGCTTGGCTCTTAGATAGTCTTGGCTTTGGGTAGCTGTGATTTTTTTTTTTTGTGTGGCTATTTTGGGTTGTTACCTGTTGGTTCTTTGTTTGATTTTTTATGTATACTTTCTATATACATGGGGTATGCCTTCTTTTTTTTTGGCGCTCTTTTAATAGATTTGCTTTGTTTGCTTATAAAAAACAAAATATCAAATTGCTTTCAAAATTAGAGGAAAAAGATGATGCATTATTCTCCAGTTACTTGAATATGAACAAATAAAGGCTAAAAAATAAGGAAAATTAAAAAAGGATTCAAATCCACCTATGGAAAGATCAAACAAATCAGTTAGACTTTAATTGTCCTTGGATTAATTTAAATTTTATTTCTTGTCACTTAATAAGTTCATCTAAGGTCTAAAGTCTTTAGTAGTGGTCATTGATATCTAAATCCAATGTTTTGGAGTTAAGAGAACAAAGCGGAACAAAAAAATTCTCTTTCTGATCGATCGAGTGGGACGATCAAGCTTCTTGTTGGCAAATGGATCCACATGTAGGCTCAGGGATCAAGTTAGGCCTTTTCAACCTAATTGATCCATTCAAACTCTTTCCCATCTTTGTTTTCCATTGCTGCCTCTTAAGATGCTTGGGTTTGGGATGTATGGGAGAACTCAAATGGGGTAGGGCCTTGAGACCCTTGCTTCCTAAGGCAATTTCATGATTGGGAGTTGAAAAGGTCAAGACTCTCCTCAAAAGGCTTCAAGAGGGATCAATTATGAGAATTGGTGGGGATATGTTGGTTTGGAAGGATTCCAAAAATGGGAAGTTTTCTTCTTTTGCTTATTTTGGTGTATTTAGGGAGAGTGCAACCAAAGGATCTTCAAAGATGAAGGATTGTCGGACCAAAGGCTGAGGGTTCTCTTTTTCAAATCCCTTGTGGAGTGGTCCAAACAATTGTTGGATTTGGAGATCCCCTTTCATCTGATTTTTCTGTTGTCTCTTTATTGTGACTAGTTTTACTTTTTTCTAGGTTCCTTCTTTCTTTTTTGGTGCTTGGGTTGTTTTTTTTTTTTTTTGTGTATACTACCTATCTACATTGGGTGCACCCCCTTTTTTTTGGCACTTCTTAATACAAGCTTTTGTCTATAAAAAAAAAAGGGAAGTTTTTAGTCAAAGCTTTCCAAAATTGGAAGACATGTTTGGCAATTGCTCTTCGTGTGTTCTCAAATTGGTGTTTTTAGAGAACAACTTGAAGTTGTTTTCCCAAGTTTTCTACACTATTTACAAAGAAAAAAACATGGAGAACATCCAAAAAAAAAAATGGAGAACAATGAAGCCATTAGTGTGATGTGAAGATTTGAAAATTGAAAAGATGAGACTTGTTTCTAAAAAAATAGGGAGAAAGGGGAGGATTTTTGGCTGTGTTTCTATGAGTGAGATGAAGAAGGGGTTATGGTCTTTGATGGCTTTGATACTTTTTCAACGGGGTTAAGAGCTATAGGTGGTGGTAGATCTAAGGAGCAGGATGATGGATGTGGGAGGACTCCTAGGTTTTCTCGCTCGGATAGGTCTCTTTTATGGTTTATCAAATGAAAGGAGAACTTGTGCGAAGTGAATGAGCCACATGGACAATAGGATTGGGTGCCTAACGGTGTAAATTTTGAGATGAACAAAAATATGAATTGAAGATAAAGGTAGAAATGACATAAGATAAAAATAAAATTTATTTTCATTTTGCAAAGCAGTGTCAGTGGGTTTCCATATTAAAAAGAAAAAAAGAAAAAAAGTCTTCACTTTCTCATTTGGCTCATTCTCTAGAGAAATTAAGGGTTTGTTTGGTAACTATTTTCAAAAACCGTTTTTTGTTATGAAAAAATAGGAAAACTCGTTTGACAATAAGAAAACAGAAAACAGTTTTTTGTTATTAAAAACAAAAAATAGAGTGTTTTTAGATGATATATTTTAGTTGTTTTCACTTGTTTTGTGAGGGCCGTTTTAAAAAATTAATTATACAAATATGGAGAATGATTAAAAATTAAGTACAATGTTTAAAAGTTATTATTAAAACATATTTAAAAACATAGAAAACAAGTTTAAAATATTTCAGGTTCCCAAACAAACATTTGTTCTCCAAAAAATCATAATTGTTTTTGAAAACAATCATCAAAGAGGGCCGAAACCTGTTTCCTCAAGTGATCTGCCTTGTGCATTTCACATGTCCTTGCCTGTAAAGCTTCTTGCCTGTGCAAAAGAAGGAAATAAACTTTCTTATGTTATAATCACAGCTGTTAACTTATCTTAATTATAACCGGAAATTCCTCTCTTGTGTGATATTTTGTGGATTAGATCTGCCTACTCTTTGGGTCATTTTGTCTCACACAAGTAGTAATTGAGAGCAACTGTGCCTTTTCAGTCCTCATGTCCAATTTTATATTTCACATAATTTGTAAGATTTTTGTTACTTGAGTTCTCTTAGTAAAGCTTCTCATTCTCTCAGGTCCCATGAATGATCTATACTCTATGGATGATGATGCTTGTGTGCATTGTGGGTTCGTGATGTTATCTAAAGAGTTTCGTTGTAAATTTTGTTGTTCTTTATAGGCTGTGAAGAAAACATGACAAAGAAAGAAGCTTTGGAGTTTTTTATATTGTGCTCTTAGCTTTCCAAACAGGGAATTCATGAACTTTCTTTAATAAAAACTCACTTCTAATTTAAGGGGAGAAAAATACACAGAATGATACTTGCAAGCATCAGCTCAATGTTGTTTGTCATCATTGAACAATCTAGACGCAAAAGAGGAAATTCAGTTCTTAAAAAAAATTTCATTATTGAAGACAGATTAAATAATAATCTTCACCTATATTTTTTTTTAATTTTTTATTTTTGATCATAAACGAAGAAGATTATATTAATAAAAGAACAAATACAGGAGAGAAAAAAGAGACAATAGAAAGAGAAAAAAACGAAGGGAAGGATGAGAGGTCCTTCCTACACAAATACCAAGGAAAAACACCCAACAATAGAACTCTAAAAACCAAGAGAAACCCCATCAATCTTCAAACTCTTGAAACACAAACCCCAATCCAATTGAGTTGTAGAATGCTTAGAGGGACTCCTCTAAAAGCTTCAGTACAAGAAGCCCATAGAGAAGAATAAAACCGGATCAAATCCCAAACCATCTCTTCCGTTCTCCCTTTATCCTCAAAGATCCTATTTTTTCTTTCTTACCACACCATCCAAATCAAAGTAAGGCAAGCAATTTGCCAAAGTGTCTTGTCTCTTAATGAGTTCCCCAAGCCTTTAAAAGAAATAACCAACATGTCCTCAAGGCTCCTTAGAGGGACCCAAATCAAACCTACTAGATTGAACAACCTGTGCCAAAGTCCAATGGTAACGGGACAATGAAGAAAAAGGTGGTCAATCGACTCTTCATTTCCTTTGCAAAGAATGCACCATTGAGGACAGAGGGCTTTGTAGGGTCTTCTCAATTGCAACTTGTCATTAGTGTTTACCTTCCCATGTGCTACTAACCAAGCGAGGGCCTTAACCTTTGAAGGGACTTTTGAGCTCCATAAAAATTTGGCCGGAAGGAACATTAAAGGATTTGAAACTTTTGACAAGGCACAGAAAAAAAATTTCACTGAAAACGAGCCTGACAAGGACAAAGACCACACTCTTGAGTTTGATGAAGAAAGGGAAAAAAGCACAGAATTAAGGGAGGACATTAATCTCTGAAGGAGATCAATTTCTGAATCCGTTAGATTGCGGCGAAAGTTAAAATTCCAAGACAGTGGTAAGGAATTGCCAAGGACATTTGAGACAGAGAGGTTTTTCACAGAAATAACTTTGTAAAGATCAGCAAATTGAGAGCACAAAGTTTGGTTTCCCCACCAAAGATCTTCCCAAAACCGAATTCTCTCCCCATTGCCCACCACTAAGCGGACAAAAGAGGAGAACTCCTGGAAAACTTGAGCAATAGCCTTCCAATGACATCTGTGAGACCATCTAACCACCGTGTTGGCGTCCCATCCATTAGGATGTGTCCCATATATACTCGCAATAACCTTATGCCAAAGACCGCTCCTTCCTCTAGGGAACCTCCAGAGCCATTTCCCTAAGAGGGCAATATTTCTCATAGAAGTCTTCCCAAAGCCCAGACCTCCCATCTCCTTTGGTCTACTAACATAGAGCAATCTTCACCTATATTAGGCTCCTTATCTCCTTAATAAACTAGGATGTAATATAGAGCAATCTTCAAATACTGAGATCTATTCAACTTTCCCCTTTTCCTTACCAAATAGTTAAGCACTCAAATTAATTACCCGAAGAAAGTCTGAAATTGAAATTAAAAAAAAAAAAAACACTGAAAACAAATCAAATTAATAAGTGAAAAAAAAAAAAGTTTCAGGGTTGGTGATATATAAATATATCGTGTCGCTAATTGTTTCATCATTTGGATCATAGGACCTAATAATTTTGATCAAATGACACTCATAATACTCTTTTGAGAGATTGTTTTTTATCTGTTGATGCCTGCTTCCTCAAACATGGTTCTAATTGGTGTTGTACAGGTGCATCTAAGACTAGTTCCCAATCTGTCCGCATTTTGGATTAATTCATGTGTGGTGCAAATTTTCTCATGCCTTACTGCATTTGTGTTTCCTTTAAATCTGATGGTGGTCTTATTTTTAACTTCTAGGCAACACACCATGTATGATCTATCAATTTGCACATTGGCTAAAGAATGAAACAAAATAGTAGCTTTATGAATATAATTGAAATAGTGGAAATTCTATATGTAAAACTTTCGAGATTTATGATTTCCAGAACTGCATTAAAAATAGACTGCTTGTACCGTTGCTTAGAGGCCCACCTGCCTAACTTTCCTGCAGATTGGGACAGAATTTAAAATGCATAGGTTGAACCTATTAGAAGAGTTGCTGAACCTTCTTACCTTTTTTCAGGAACCAGGCAAGACTACAGAGAAACCTCATGTACCTGGCTGCAATCGCTGATTCTCAACCCCAACCACCCACCATGCATGCTCAGGTACGTATTTCATTTCCGGAATGTAAACTTGTATATTTAATGAAGGCTGTTTGCCGCATGGTTAGTGAAAGGATGCTCAACCATATCAACTCAAATTTTATTTACAATTTTTTCATGTTCAAAACTGCCCTGGATGGATTTTCTAGTTTCCTCTGCACTTATGAACTGGATCATGGAGATTACACTGCTGGAAATTGTTTTTCAAACCATTTTGATAAACTTTTGTTCTCCTATTTGCTAACATGTGAATCTGTTTCAGTGCAATTTTGAGTGAACATTGGTAATCAAATTTTATTTCTTTTTATAATTTAATCATTTAAAAGCTTTTCATGATGATTCGCATGGATTTTATCTTTACTCCCAAATTGCTCATAATTCCATATTGTTCTGAGTAGTTCTGAAGAACAACTCATGCTTCCTTTTAATATCAACTGCTTGTCCACTGTCGTACATTTCACTCTTCCAAAGTTATTCCTGAAATATGTGGTGGGTTTGTTCTGTCTTATTAACGACTCGGTTCTTATTTTGTCACCTGACTGGTCCCTAAATCATTGATGCTACTGTGCTCAAAACTATGAAATCCCTAAAACAATCCATTACTACCCTGCAGTTCCCTCCTAGTGGCATTGTTCAGCCAGGAGCTCACTACATGCAGCACCAACAAGCTCAACAAATGACACCACAGTCGCTCCTGGCTGCACGCTCCTCCATGCTGTACTCCCAACAACCATTTTCGGCCCTGCAACAACAACAAGCCATCCATAGCCAGCTTGGCATGGGCTCTGGTGGAAGTGCAGGACTTCACATGCTGCAAAGCGAGGGGAGTAATCCAGGAGGCAATGGAACACTGGGGACTGGTGGGTTTCCTGATTTCAGCCGTGGAACTTCTGGAGAAGGCCTGCAGGCTGCAGGCAGGGGAATGGCTGGTGGGAGCAAGCAAGATATGGGAAATGCAGAAGGGCGAGGAGGGAACTCAGGAGGTCAGGGTGGGGATGGAGGTGAGACTCTTTACTTGAAAGCTGCTGAAGATGGGAATTGAGAGATAAGAAATGAAGCTAGTTGTCTGTTAACATCTGAACCTAGAAGAGTTTAGTATGAAAAGACCAACTGATAAAAATGATGCTTGAACAACTTATGTGATGCAAAACAAGGTGGACACTTACCCTTTAGACCTTGGGTTTGATGTTTTTTTAAGTCGTGAGACAAATGCATCTTGTGGTAGTGCATCATGTAAATTGTAGGTTATATCCTTATGTGCCTTGATTTTTGTTCAGCTGATTCCTGAGGTGCCAAAGTTATCAAAAAGTGCCAAGGAAAGGCGATCAATCGACCGATTGGCCGGTCGCCTAGTCGACTGGTCTAGGTATATATATAGAAACTACAAGAGATGGGTGATGCTATATTTTCTAACCAAATAAAACTAATGGTTTTCATAGTATAAATTACATTGCAGGTTGGGTAACTTGTTTAGATGTTTGAGTAGGGCTTTTGTTAGGGGGAGGGGTTTTCTCCGATTCAATCAAACCCTAACAGGTTAGTGAAAACATTTCTTCTTAATTGTGATGAAACTCCACGTTTAGATGAATTTTTAATCTCTGTCCCTAATGATTAGATCATATATCATCTCCTTTGTTAGTCCATGTTATAACTTATGAACCATGGATGCCAATCTTAACAACTCTTCATAAGACAACTTGGATTTAAGCATGGCCTCAAAAAGAATGATCCTACCCTTTTCATCAACTCAAATCAAGTTTAAATTTGATCTTCCAATCCAATATTTAGGCATAAATCCCCTTTACTATTACTTTATACGGATTATGCCTAAAGAAATTATTGTTCAATATGAAATTTTTGTTAGACTCGTTTCCATAAGTTGCGTGCCATATAATGACAGTATTAACTTACAGAAAAGTTATCAATAATATGAGTTGGGCAGAGCCTCGTAACCTGTGGATGTAAGCTCATGGGTTGAGAAAGGTTGGCTTAGAGAGCATCTAAGTAGGAATGGCAACGGGATGAGTTGTCTCATCCAGTCTTGTTTATTCAAAACAATTCTCATCCTTATTCCATTTAAAAAATTAAATGGGATGGGGCGGGGCGGGTATGTCTCATATCGGTCCCATTTTTTTTTTTTTGAATTTTTTAAAATTACTTTTAAAATTTTTAATTACATTAAAATAAATATATTTTATAAATAATTAAATTATTATATTTTTTATAACTTATTTTATTAAAAATATTTTATTATTATCTATATATTAAAAATAGTAAAATAAAAATTAAATTAAATTAATTTTAAATTTTAAATTAAATTAAATTTTATATATAATCAAGACGGGGTAGGACGGGGTAATACCCAAACCTGTCCCGGGTTTTTTATAATAAAAAATCTAAAACCCGTTTATTAAAATTGAACCCCGTCCTATTAGGGGTAGATCGGGTATCTGAAAAAATCTGTCTCATTGCCATCCCTACATCTAAGCATCCCACATACGCAAAAAGTTGAGGCTAGAGGCCTAGATTTGCATGTATGATGATAGCTTTACATATGATGAGATTTGTTCTCACCTCCGTCATCCTGGTGTTTGGAACTGTTTTAAATTTGCATAATATTTAAATACTATTTTTGTCCCCATATGGTATATATCATTGATGTCTAAATAAAAAAATAAAAAAAACAACGCTTGCCGTATCAAATCCCTTGATTATAAGATTGGGGAGAAAAGCAAACAGTAGGAGCTAAAGCAGAAAAGTTGAAGCAAAGCAACATCCGAAATGCAAATAAAAGATCAGATCAGATCATGCAAAAACACAAGGAAATTGAAATCCGGGGAAGCCATCCGAAGCTTCTCTCCAAATGAAACCTTGATCCAACATGGGGGTGGAGCTGATGGGATTGATGGCTGAAGTTGAATGAGCTGCATCATCAACATTATTAACAGCACTCCATGCATCCATGCTTTCAGGGTTGGAGTTACACCCAGTGAGCTCCTGAACGATTGCTCGAAACTCGGAAGCGCTGCTAGCTTTCACCTTCATTGGGCTCGAAATGTATGTTACCTTGATGCCCTTTTTCTTACCCCTGCTGCCTCTGTGGCTCCTGGGCTGGTTCTGAGGGTTTCCCATTTCCATAGATGTGGCTCTAGTGGCTCTACTTTAGCATACAAGGAGTCTCTGCTCTGGAATTTATATACTTAACAGTGGTGACCTTCCAAGAAACAATGCAAGGGAAGAAAAAGACAAACATGGAGAAAATTAGAAAGGAAGATGACATGAAGCATCTGCATCCTAGGAACTTAGGACTAAATTTCTATAATGTCTGCGTGACCCCACCTATATATATATATATGCATGTGGTCCAGGTTGAAAGCTTCATTTAATCATAATATTGAAAATCAAAGTGATTTCTTACCGTTCACTTCAAAATCTGTAGTAAACAATCGTCTCTAGTTGTAGCAGCCTATCCCCACCTCTCATCTTTGCCGCTGACGAGGATGATAATGGCCAAAACCATTTCACTCCATTCTGCTTTAGACAAAGTCTCTGGAAGTAACCAGGAAATTTGAAATAGAATATAATTTTTATCCTACAAAATATCAAGTCATGTACAACTTTTGAATTCTATATCACCAAAGTTTTCCGATCTTTATTTTCTAATTTTATTTTTACTATAGATGCAACTCGGTCAGATTGATTAGATTGATTGGATTGATTAGATTGATGGTTAACTTGAACCTAATTAATCCGAGTTTAACCAAATCTAAATTCCAGCTCATAAACTCAACCTAAGTTTAACCCAACCTCACTTATCTAAATTTAGGTTGAGTTCGGATTGGTTAGGTTACGTTTAGATTGGTTAAGTTGATCCAGTCACATCATTCAAAATCCACTTGTAATATGTTTTAAAAAACTTTTTTTTTATATATATATTTATATGAAAATTTAAATAATAAATAAAACAAAATGTTAAAGATAGCAAAAAAAAAAATTATATATTTTTCTAGAAGAATTTAAAATATATGATATAATATAATTTCATATTTAAAAAAAAAATTAAACAAAAAATGAGTATTAATATATAGAATGATATACCTTGTAAAAACATTAAATCGAGTTTGACTTAGACTCAAGTTATTCAGATCTTGATTTGTGCTTAAGTTAAATTGAACTTGGTTTAGAAAAATCTAATTCAAACCTAACTTTATTTTTTAAAATGATTATCTAAATCTGCCTAAAGTTAAATTGGGTGGGACCAGCTGCCTAAATTACACATGTAATTTTTAATATGTTCTTCACACGTCACATGTTGATGTGACATGGAATAGAAGCATTCAATATGAAACCAAAATATATTTTTGGGTATCATATAAAATTAACATGTGACATTTATCTTGTAATTAATTCCAATAATATGGACGTAGTGGAAATGAAGAAAATTCAAATTAGAGAGGGTATGGACTCCAAGTCAATGAAGTTGCAGGCTTCACTAAAAAAGTAAAAACTAAAAAGCACGTGCTAGAAGCTACATGGTCAAGGGTCCTGGGTCCAAGCTGTCCCCGTCACTTTCTCTAGACAATGGTGACTGGAAATTGTTAACTAACAAACACAAACATCACTGAGGCCAGCAAGTACCCACCAACTATGAAGAAGAATCCCAGAAAATTAGATATAGAAAAAGTTCTCTCTTTATGCATATAACCTTTCTAGGCAGCTCTAGACTGTATATTATATTAGTCTACCATCCAAATTTTATAATTATATAACTTAGTGTCGGTAAACATTTGAATACACTTCTTATTTTTTATTTTTAAAATAAAAAATAATAATTAATTTTATATAAAATGCAAAACTTTGGTACACTAATATAAAACAAAAATTGTTTTAAAATTTGAGTTATAAATTTTTTTTATTAGCTCAAATTTTAAAATTAATGACACTGATTTTAAAATAATTCTATACATTTTCTATATGTTCAAATTTATATAGAAGTTTTTTATTTTAAAAATAAAAGAAAAAAAAACCAAGCCACTATATTCAAAGGATTGTTTAGATTTATTTTTATTTTTTATTTTTAGGAACAGAAAATAAAAGTAACTTTTATATAAAATATATAAATTTTTAAAGGCTTCATAGATTTAGGTAATTCAATAAAGACTGTAATACACTCCCTCCTAATTAGAGGGATGATTTATCCTAGATGTTGGGATAAGTTTCTCATATTGAGTTCATAGTATATGTTATGCATACTGGACTAGACCTATGATAAATCATGATGCAAGGCTATCAAGTATCACGATTTATTTATCAAGCTCCTATCCTTCATTCATTCTATATATATTGAGATGATATTAAGTATGTGTTGAAATTAATGGGAGACTTTAACTTCTAGGCGAATCCTAAATAGTCATATATCCCTATAAATTATATCATTATCAATGAAGGTTGGTAGCAATAGATATTTTTAATAGAGACCCCATGATATCTTATGGAATTGAGACAGTGTGTTCATTTAAATAATCCAAAAGTACATATGATTTATTAAAATATCTAGTTATTAAAATTTTTTTACTGTAAGTATATACTTTTTATATAGAAGTTTTTAATTTTAAAAATAAAAAAGAATATATTTGGACAAAACCTTGCCATCGGTTTTGGATATAGAAAATAATAATAATTTTTATAAAATATATAAAACTCTTAAAGACCAACATAAAAATGTAAAATTTTTAACATCTTATTAAAATAATTAAGGTATTAAAATATTTTTACTATTTAAAATAATGTAAAAGAAAATAAAAAATAAGTTTAAAGGTAATAAGTTATTTTATATACTATTTTAAACTTTTTTTTTACTTATTTAACATTTTTATATAAAAATTAAATAATTTAAAAATATAATTTTTTTAATAGTTTTAATTATATTTAACTTTTTTTTTATAATACAATCAAATGCGATAAAATTATATTTTTTTAACATTTTTTTTTTGGGGAATTACCCTTAAGGGTAGGCTGGGGGAATAAATGACCAATGAGGGTAGGTAACTTTGATAAGTCTTGTAAAGGGTAAGGTCAAATGATGATAATTCCTCCAAAGGACTTATTTTATTTTAATGCCAATACTACCCTTAAGTGAAAAGCAAGGAAAGTGAAAAGCAACGGAAAGTGAAAAAGTGTTTATTCTCCCTTTCTTTAACCTATCTGGAAAAGAGTTTATTCTCCATTTCTTTAACCTATCTGGAAAAGAGTTGTAGAAGAAAAAGGGGAAAGGAAAAAGGTGCGCACTTCAGGTCATTCTCTACAACCGATACACAAAACTTGTGTTTTTTTTTTGTGAATCTAACAAGAAATCCATTAAAGGTCAATTTTTTTTTTTAATACAAAAAAAAAAACGTCAGTTTATGGAAAAATAAATAAATAATTTAAAAATCGGATTGAATGAAGGAAAAGTTAATAATTTTAACAATGTAGCTGTAAGATATTAGATCTGAAATATTGAATGAGGTTTTCAGAAAGAAATTACATTTTTTTTTAAATGTGATTTAAATTTATTATTTTGAATTTTTTTATATTATTTAGGTCATATTGAAGATGTGTTTTTATTTTTAATTTATTTGCTGGGTGGGTTGTTTGATATGATTATTATTGATTTCCATTGAAAAGGTTTGCACTTTAGTTTTGTTGTTAAGACTTTTTGACATGATTGAAGAAAAAATGTTCTCAGTTGTTTCATGCTTGTTTGGGACCACTTTGTTTGTGTATTTATAAACATATTTGGATTGTCATTGAAAACCGAAATCCCCTTTGTACGAGACCACTTTGTCTTTTATTATGAATTTGTTAAAGAATTAAGATCACTATATTTTTGTTATAAATTTGTTACCTTTTTGTATAAGTATTATTTTGGTATGATGAGTCGAATGCCTAGTAGTTTGAAGGTTGTGTAAAAGAACCATTATTTCAGTTATAAAGTATAAGTACAATACAAATGCAATATAGTTACAATGAAAAAATATTAACATTATGATACATTACAATATACCAAAATGACAAAATATTGAATTATTTTTTACTGATTTGGCATTTCTAGGCTATCATGTTGTATTCCTATCATAAAGCATCCTTGCAAGCCAAAATTATAAAAAAAAAACAACAACAAAAATACACTATTGTAATTTCAATACATGAAGTTGTCGATGATAATCCAATGATGGATAAAAAAACTCTATAAAATTAATTTTTTTTATATAAAAATATAGAGGTATAATAAAAATACAGTACAATTACAATACAAATACAATAACATTACGATACATTACGATAAGGTAAAATTTTGAAAATGTCAAATTTCTTATGAAACTGGGCAATTATGGGTTCTTTGGCATATCCCTAACATGTATAATATACAACAAATATTGTTATTTATTATATAAAATATGTCTCTCAATTGATTATAATTTTCATTTGTTTATTTTGTATTCGTTGTTCAATTTTCATTGATTATAATATTGTGAAATAGTTGTTGATGATAATCCAATGATGGATAAAAAAAAAATCTATAAAATTAATTTTTTTTATATAAAAATATAGAGGTATAATAAAAATACAGTACAATTACAATACAAATACAATAACATTACGATACATTACGATAAGGTAAAATTTTGAAAATGTCAAATTTCTTATGAAACTAGGCAATTATGGGTTCTTTGGCATATCCCTAACTTGTACTTTATGACCTTGTCCTGTACAAAAGAGTATATAATATAATATTAAGAAAAATTCATGATCATAAAAAAAATATATATATATTTTATTCACCACAATATAATACATTTGCAATTGCACGAGAAATTCCACGGTTACTCCATAATTGCATAAACTTCATTACAAATATGCCACAATCCGTTCTGCAAATAGTAATTAAGGAGATTATAAGTCAATTGGGTATCAAATTAGTAAATTTATAACCTGATTTGCTTTCCATAGGGTATCAAATTAGCCAATTGGGTATCAAATTAGTGGAATAAAAATCTTCCATTTCAATTTGTCTCCAAAAATATATCACCCCTCACACAAGCAAAATCAAATCAACCTTTTCAATTGACCATACTGCTTCCACCAACCAAGTCAGCCCAAAAAAAGAGAAAAAAAGCCAACCCAAAAAAAAGAAAATCAAATCATACTTTTCAATTTACTGTAAATGCAATTTTATATTATAATGTGTCACCAAAGGTTCAAAGACAAGGGTTCTGACAAGGGTGGTTTTGGAGGTGGAGGCGGAGGTGATTCAGACAGGGGTAGTTTTGGAGGTAGGGGCCGTGGAAGGAGGGATCAAAGTGGTGGCTGGAACAACAGAAACAATTCTGGTGAGAATAATAAGTCCTTTGAATGGAACAAAGAGTCAAACAATAATGAGGAAGGGTGGAAAGGTCATGATGGTGCTGTCAGTTGGGGCCAAGGAGGTGGCGATAAGGGGCCAAGGAATTGGAATTCTGGGACTGGCAGAACTAGCAATCAATTGAGGGTAAATTAGTCTAATAAAAATATAAGGCCTTCAAAAGAATTATCAAAGTTACCTACCCTCATTGGTCATTTATTCCCCCAGCCTACCCTTAAGGGTAATTCTCCCTTTTTTTTTCCTTCCTCGTTACTTTCGAGGAACCAAGTATGACCGATTATTGCATGGATTCCAATATCAAAAAAAGGTTAAAGGAAGAGGGAAAAAAAAATGACATGATTTTTAAATTATTAAAAAAGGACAAGTCAGAGGAAAAGTCGGCACCAAACAAACAGGCTGAGATGAGCTGCTGCCACGCCACGGTGCCACCAAAGGAGACTGATAGCCTTTTTGAGAGATTTTTTTTTTTGCCCCCTGAAAATACGTGAAAAAATAGAAAATAATTTTTTTAATTAATAAATTATTTTGATATATTATTATATATTTATTTCACTATAAAAGTTAAATAAGCTAAAAATATGTAATTTTTTAAACTAACTTTTATTATTTTTATGATAAAATCAAACATGAAAAAAATTATTATCATATTTTACTTTAATTCTAACTCTTTCTCTCATCTATGCAAAACCTAAAAGAAAACTTTTTGTTTTTTGTTTTTGTTTTTAAGGTGTTTTTAGTATTTGGGAACATGAATAGAAATAGAATAAGAATCGAAGTAAAAAAAAAATTTGGGGAATCATAATCCTAATAAGAGTGAGATTTAGGTGATGTTTGGTAACTGTTATTAGAAATAGTTTTTTAGAACAATTTTTTAAAACTATTGTTGTACGATGTTTTGTAAAATAAAAATCTATTTGGAACTTAAAATATTTTTAACTTATCTTTAATATTTTAAAAATAATTTTTATCTATTTTTAATCATTATATATATTTGTATAATTTTTTTTAAATAGTTAAAAAATAGGTAAAAACAATTAAAAAATATTTTTTGAAAACATCTTGTTTTTTGTTTTTGAGAATAGAAAATAAAAAATAGTTTTCTAATTATTTAATCGTATTTTTTAGTTTTTTCATTTTAAAAAATAAAAAATTATTCTTGAAAACAATTACAAAACACATCGTTAGTTTTCATATTAATACATTTTTTATCCTCGTTTTCATTATAAAAAATAATTCTAACATATTGATAAATAAAAATAAAATTAATTTTTTATTTAACACCTATAAATATTTGTTTTAATTGAACATAAGTCCATAATCAATCCAATAGGAGGATTTGAAGAGTTAAATTAGAGGCATTTGGAAAGGTGAATGGATAAGTAGATATTGGTAGTCAAAATTAATTTAAATATGAAGCATAAATTATTAAATTATATTATTATTTAGATTTGAATGTCAATCACTTTCTTTTGAATGTTGGTGTTCAAAAGGCTTCCAGTCTATTGAGTGGTGCTGGGCTTCTAGTAGATCTGCAGAAATTTCAAAGTTTCAATTAGAAAAAAAAAATCATTAAGATGTGATTGATTGCTTGTAATAAAAGAAATATCTACATAAGAAATTATTTTTAAGTAATATCTTTTTTTCATTTTTTTTTGAAAATGTTTAGTCGGAAAAAATTTATCTCTTGGAGGGATAATATTGATTAAAATGATAAATTTGCACTTGACTTGACTAATTAAATTATCATTATTATTAAAAGCAGCCCAAAGGCTTAATAAATTCAAATTAATGAAATAAATTGCTCATTGCCTTTGAGATATTTTTTTTAGTCTTTGCTCATATCTTGGAGATATTGTAAGGAGATATTTTTATAAGTCCAACATAAAGTCAAAGGTCTATTGTTTTGTTGAATGGAAGAGAAATAAATTTGGTTGGGAAGATTATCTAGAAGAATATTTTTAAAATGGAAAGAATCTTCATACATAGATAATAAATGTCAAAAAATACATATCTAGGTGATAACGACGCATGAACCATCCTCATCCTCAACCCATTTAGAGTTTTCCAATGGGTTGTGTCGGTTGACACGACTAATTTAAAAATCGTGTTGGATCGATCCGACCCATGCAAACCAAATAGATGACCCAACACGACCTATAAGTCTGTGGGCCAATCGTGTTGTGCTGTGTCGACGAGCTGTGCTAACGGCCCATGACCCATGGGCTACTATGTTAAAAAATTTAATTTAATTTTTTAAGTCATTTTGTCTTAATTTTTTTTATTAAATGAAATTTCTTTTTATTACTTTAAACACCTTTAATAATTATACCTTTTATTTTTTTATACATCTCTAATAATTATATTTTTATTTTTTATATTTATATTTATCAAATTTGTAATTGTAAAATTTATAGAAATGTTAATTTTTTGTTTTTAAAAATGATTTAAAAAATTATATTTGAATTTTTTAAAATCAAAATAACAATAAATTTAAAGTAATGGAATACAAAAGGAAATAAAATATAAATATATATTTTTCAATATTTCAACAAATTACATGAAAAAATAGAGAGAAAAAAAAAATGTGAGAATTGCATTACTATAGTTTGAGTACATCCTAACTAAGTTGACACGTACCCAACTATCAATCATATGCATTACTCAACCTTTAAAAATTAGCTACATTTAATATATTTAAAGGAAATGAACAACGTATAATTCTTCAATTATCATATTCACTTTTGTCTTCTTATTCAATCTTCATTATTCTTTTTTCATTTTCATTCTTCATCTTCAATCGTCATCAATCTCTTTAACATCATTGTTTGTATTGAGATCAAATTTCTTGAGGTTTTTTTTTTTAAGTTCATCTTTCAAAGTTTGGAGTCCTCCTATCTCCTACTATATTTGTAACTATATAAAAAGCAGATTTCCATGCTACAGTAGAACTGGTGGAGTTAGTAGATCACGTGTCATTTTAGATAGCATAGGAAAAGTGGATTCATGAGATTTCTGCCAGTTCATAATATCAAATTTTTTTTACTTCATTAAGGGATAAATATGAACAATAATCAGTATTTAAATATTTTGAAAGATCCACCCCTATTTGAAGGACCAACTTGTCGCTTTCCCTTAGCTAATTGCATTTAGAATGAATCATTCCCAAATGCAGATAGAGTTATAGTACTTAAAGAGACTATCATATTTATTCTCATAATATTTATATAAGTTGTTTAATTGTTCATACATCTTACACTTTGGTTTTATGGTTGGTTCATACAAGTACCTATGAAATTTAAAATGTTTTCTACACTTTCAACCTTAACTTGTAGATTCATACAAGCAACTAAACAATAAAGTGGTGGAATGGTCTTCTAATATTTCAAAAAAAAAAATCCATTTGTACACATATTTCACTAAAAATGGGATATTTCTTATATTGTTGAAACATATCACTCATGTTACAAATACATGTAAGTACTATACAAGGTGTAGTGTTCTATACAAAAAAACACACAATAGTAGTTGAGAAAACAAAGGCTATGCTTAGTTAAGAAAAACACTCAAAAAAGGGGGGGGTGAATTGGGTTTTTAAAATCTTTTCAACCACAACAAATTTAAACAAAATATAAGCAAAGTAAAGAGATAGAGTTTAGAGAATTCAAACTCGGGTTTATAGTGGTTCGACACTTCCTTGCCTACGTCCACTCTCCTCAACCTCCTAACCGAGTGAGGGTTCCACTAACTTGAAGCTTCAACCAAGCTTCCAATCTTCTTACACTTGGATTCTGGCTCCAATGAGATCTTACACAACCTCTTCAAGATTCAACCCTCTTGAAGGCATTAACACTCATATTGTTACAAGATATAATCACTCAACCTAGCTTAAGGATGGCTCAAATACAAGACAAAGCTAGGATGACACACAAGAGTGCACTAAAGGATATGCAAGTGGTGATTTAATGCACTTATGAAGGAAATGAGAGCTTTTTGATCAAGAGCAGGTAGGTAGGCTTTGAATGCAAGTATTCTCTTCTCAATAAATGAAGTGGAGCCTCAATTTATAGGTTTCTAAGCTTAGGAGTCAAAAACAGCAAGAGGTAACCTCGTCCGGTTGAGCTAGGGGTCGATCGGTTCACTAGCCATTGGAACATTTAATGCATGACAGGTTATCGTTGCCTAAACTGGACCTCGATCGGTCCTCGACCGGTAAGGGAATCACCTTGATCGGGAAGAGAAGGCTACTGGGAAAGAGATAAGATTTTTGACCTTCCTCGACCGGACGACCACAACCGGTCGACTGGTTCCTCAATCGGTTGACCAGTTGACCATAGCCTCGACCGGTTGAGCCTTTTTGGCCCCGAAAACCTATTTTTTTTATTCCTTTCTTTTCTAACACTTAGTCAAGGTCTTTAGGTAAATTATTAAGCCAATTATAAAACATTTTGCTTAGGGTACATTAGTTTAAAACTCGGGTTTTAATGAAGTTAACGTTTTAAATAATAAACCGAGTTTTCTAAGATGCATGAAACGTATAAAAATCCTAAGTGCACTCATGCATTCATCTTACATTAGTTTCCTATGATCACAAGTCTTCCAAGCGTCTCGATCTTGTATCCATTTGGTCATTTGATGAATTTTCGAGTTTATACCTGAGATTCTTAAACATTTGAACCAATTAGTCACTTAACCATAGTTTGTTATCATCAAAACCCGATTAGGAGAACCCTTGGGCTAACAATCTCCCCTTTTTTTATGATGACAAACCTTGGTTATCTAGGAGAGAAAAAAAATCTCCCCCTCAAACCAATCATGGATTAATCAAACGATTTTTAATAGGAAGCAATGTAAAACACGAAAAATGAACAATGGATCATAAAAATATCATATCATATATATATGGAAATGAAACCTCACATGTAGAAACAAGATAGATATGACTATGATAACAATGACATGCATGAGAGTCTCCTAGATCCTATAAATTTCTCCCCATTTGGCAACATAAAAAAGAAACGGAAGGGGATGTCTAGATAGTCTCAAGGCTGAGGGGTGGAGGAGGAAACACAAAGCGGAGATATGCCATCATCTCCTCATGCTGACTCGCATGACGGCTCTCAATACGATCAATGTGCTGCTAGAGATGGTCAAAGGTAGCCTGCTGCTAATCCATACGCTCCTCTATGAGCTCAAATCGCTGCTGGAAGTGATCAAACCGAGAAGTGACTCCAGTTTGATACTGATCTAGGTGCTCCTTCATAGAGTAGAAGCGAGAGTCATGGACTAAGGCAAGCTCCTCCATACAAGTCCCAAGAGAGCTGATCTAAGCGGAGACATCCATCCAAGGCGCATGATCAAGAACGTGAGGTGCCTGAGATGGTAGCTCGGTAAATGATGGTTGAGATGAAGGGCCTGCTGTGAAAGACGGCTCAATCATCATAGGCTATGAGAAGGTAGCCTCAACATGAATGCCCTTTACCTGAGGTAGAGGCGGAATGTCAAGCTCGGGCCCTCTCTTCTCAAAGTCCCTCTGAGGGTCTAACCCATCCTCCATCTCTTTGATCTCGACTTCCTCCTCTACTCCGGGATGTATCTGATCTTATCCTCGGGCCTGTCGCTCGGCTTTCCTAACCCAGGAGCCATCGGGTGCCTTCTCGAACTTCATGCGCCCCAAAAACTGCTAATCATACATGTCATAATTGGTGGGGGCCTCGAAACCCATCTCTCTACTCAAGTTGACCCCGACATCCTTGAAAACTCGGGTAAGGAAGCGGTCGTAGGGGAGTACTCGGGTCATGCTCTCAACGCAGGAGATCATATGCATCATCATCAAGTATCCCATGTGAATCCGTCTCTCAGTGAGGATCGAGTCCACAATAAAAGCCTCGAGGTAGGAGACCTCGTCTCGATGTCCTCCACGTGGCAAGAAAATAGAGCAGATCATGTGGTGAAGGACTCGGTTGGTCACGATCAGGCATTGAGCCAATGGTTTGCCCATCCCCTAGGGATCAACGAGGCTGCACAACCTCTGAACAGCCTCTTTGGGCTCAAATCCCGGCACAGTGGGCCACGCCTTGGCCTCATACGCTCGAAGTCCAATCGAAGGGATGTCGAGAATGCGACAGATACTCTTGGGATTCAATCTGATCTCAACTCCTCTCATAGTGGATAATACGAGTCCTCTAAGCCCGTAGGTCGCCCGAGAATAAAAAGCCCGCACTAGAGTCGGGAAGATCAGCTCAGAGATCTTCACAACTGGCAGTCATCCCATCCGACCGACTAGCCCCTCAAACTTGAAGTGTTGAAGTTGGGAGAAATTGACACTTCTCCCAGAGACGACTTTCCTCTAGGCAAAATTTTGCTTGTAGCGCTGATAGTCTTCATTCGAACTGAAAAGTGCCGTGTCATATCTCGCCTTTCGACGAGCCTCCGTCTGCTCGAGTTGAGATGGCTCAACAGGGCGCTTGCCCTGAGCCCTAGAAGTGCCCGTCTCTCGCCTTGGTGCCATCTAATGGAACAAAAATGAGAAGGAGAAGGCCAAAATGAGAATGAAAGCAAATAGGAAGGAGAAACCACCAACCCGAAGCCCTAGATGCACAAAGATGGAGCTAAACAGACCCTAAGGCGCGCGGTGCAGAGAGAAGACGCTCCTAAAAGCTAAAACCCTAGGTTTCAAATCAAAGCCCTACCTCAAATCCGTCCCAAAAACAAGTCCAAGCCTTCAATCAATCCAAAATCCAACTCAAAATGGCCTTTAGAAGTAGGTATGTGAAGGGGTGGCAAGCTATGGAGGAGAAAATGTGAGAAATGAAGTGCAAGGGGAGGGGGGGGGTGCGTTTTAAATTCCTAGCCCCGACGAACTGGTCGACCGCCTGACCAATCTGTCCCAAAAACAAGTCCAAGCCTTCAATCAATCCAAAATCCAACTCAAAATGGCCTCTAGAAGCAGGTATGTGAAGGGGTGGCAAGCTATGGAGGAGAAAATGTGAGAAATGAAGTGCAAGGGGGGGGGGGGGGGGCGTTTTAAATTCCTAGCCCCGACGAACCGGTCGACCGCCTGGTCAACGGTCAACGGTTAATTTTTCCAAATTTTGTTTCATTTTCTTGTCTCGTGATCCTCCCCCTGCCCTTTTCAATTGAAATCCCCAATTTTTTATGTCCAATGCCATGGGAATTTTGATTTTTGGTCAAAATTTGACATCTTTCCTATGATTATTTCTATATTATGCATATAATATGAATTTCACGCAATCATAGGGTAAATTCAAGAGTAATATCAACAAGAATTCATTAAGCAATCATTTGATCATAAAGAAATCACCCCTAGTTGTCTTCTAATATCAACAAATTGCTCTTCACTTAGGGGTTTTGTAAAAATATCAACAAGTTGATCTTTTGTGCTTACAAATTCAAGTGTAATGTCACCCTTTTGTGCATGGTCTCTAAGAAAATGATGTCTTATCTCTATATGCTTAGTCCTAGAGTGTTGTACCGGATTTTTTGAAATGTTTATGGCACTAGTGTTATCACATTTTATAGGAACATGCTCAAAAATTACATTGAAATCACTAAGTGTTTGTTTCATCCAAAGGATTTGTGCACAACATAAATCGGCTGCTATGTATTCGGCTTCCGCCGTAGACAAAGCTACCGAATTTTGCTTCTTACTATGCCATGAAATAAGTGAGTGTCTTAGGAAATGACAAGTGCCACTAGTGTTTTTCCTCTCAACTTTACAACCGGCAAAGTCGGCATCCGAGTATCCAATTAATTCAAAGTTATCACCCTTAGGATACCATAGGCCTATGTCCATAGTCCCTTTTAAATATCTAAGAATTCGTTTTATAGCACTTAAATGAGATTCCTTAGAACAAAATTGAAATCTAACACACAAGCATACACTATACATGATGTCAGGTCTACTAGCGGTCAAATATAGTAAAGAACCTATCATGCCTCTATACATAGTTGAGTTGACGGGCTTACCTTTCTCATCCATGTCAAGCTTGATGGATGAACTCATTGGAGTCTTCATTGTTTCGGCTTCCTCCATATTGAACCTTTTGAGGAGATCTCTTATATACTTTGCTTGATTGATGAAGGTTCCTTCCTTTAGTTGCTTGATTTGAAGTCCAAGGAAGAAGTTAAGTTCTCCCATCATGCTCATTTCGAACTCACTATGCATGCATTTAGAGAATTTTTCACAAAGAGAGACATTAGTAGCTCTAAAAACGATATCATCAACATATATTTGTACTAAGAGCATGTCATTTTCTTTGGTTTTTATGAAAAGAGTTGTGTCAATATTTCCCATTTTAAACCCTTTTTTCAAAAGAAAATTATTCAATCTTTCATACCATGCTCTAGGTGCTTGTTTCAAACCATAAAGTGCCTTTTTAAGTCTAAAAACATGATTAGGAAAGTTAAAACTTTGAAAATCGGGTGGTTGTTCAACATATACCTCTTCATTTATAAAGCCGTTTAAGAAAGCGCTTTTCACATCCATTTGATATAAAACAAAGTATTTAAAACATGCAAAGGCAAGTAGCATCCTAATGGCTTCCAATCTAGCTACGGGAGCAAAGGTTTCTTCATAATCTATCCATTCTTCTTGATTAAAACCTTAGGCTACCAATCTTGCTTTATTCCTTATAATTATGCCATTTTCATCCATTTTGTTTCTAAAGACCCATCTAGTTCCAGTAACACTTTGATTTTGAGGTCTTGGCACTAATTCCCATACTTCACTTCTTTCAAATCGATTTAACTCTTCTTACATGGCAATCATCCAATTTTCATCAACTAGAGAATCTTTTATATTTTTAGGTTCAATTTGAAAGATAAAAGCAAGATTATTGCAAATATTTCTAAGGGATGATCTAGTTCTTACCCCACTAGATGGATTACCTATAATTTGATCTTGTGGGTGGTTGATGACAAACTTCCAATCTTTAGGGAGGTATTGGCTTGATTCACCTTGCGCTTGTTGAGGGGGAGGTAGTGCCAAAGGTGATTCTTCTTTCTTGGGATCATCTACAACTTCTTTTTGTTGCCTTCTATCTTCAATTTGTAATTTTCCCATGGAGGTCTCCAAGCCTAAATCATCATCAAAGTTCTTTCTTTCTTGGAGAGAATTGTTAGATTTATAAAAAATAACATGGATGGACTCCTCAACTACCATGGTTCTTTTGTTAAAAACTCTAAAGGCTTAACTTGAAGTTGAGTAACCAAGAAAAATTCCAACATCCGATTTTGCATCAAATTTTTCAAGATTGTCTTTGGTGTTTAATATAAAGCATTTGCACCCAAAGACTTTGAAATAGTTAATGTTGGGTTTCTTGTTTTTCCAAAGCTCATAGGGAGTTTTCTTAAGGATAGGCCTTAATAAAACTCTATTTAAAACATAACAAGAAGTGTTAACCGCTTCGGCCCAAAAGTATTTTGGTAGAACTTGTAATTAATGAACACTTGTGGATAATAGATAACTTGAAGCCTTGAATTGAAGTACTTATAGAGAATTTAAACTTAAAAAATTGTAGAAAGAGATATTAAAGAGAATTGTAACCAATATAAAAAGAGAGAATAAAGAATTGTGTGAGAAAGAATTAAAATAAGAGGAATTTATAAAGAATTATTTGACATAAAAATATTAACATTGACTTGGGTATGGACTCCAATTCAATGAAGTTGTAGCTTCACTAAAAAAGTAAAAACTAAAAAGCACGTGCTAGAAGATACAGTGGTCAAGGGTCCTGGGTCCAAGCTGTCCCCATCACTTTCTCTAGAAAATGGTGATTGGAAATTGGTAACTAACAAACACAAACATCACTAAGGCCAGCAAGTGCCCACCAACTATGAAGAAGAATCCCAGAAAATTAGATATAGAAAAAGTTCTCTCTTTATGCATATAACCTTTCTAGGCAGCCCTAGACTGTATATTATATTAGTCTACCATCCAAATTTTATAATTATATAACTTAGTGTCGGTAAACATTTGAATACACTTCTTATTTTTTATTTTTAAAATAAAAAATAATAATTAATTTTATATAAAATGCAAAACTTTGGTACACTTATATAAAACAAAAATTATTTTAAAATTTGAGTTATAAATTTTTTTATTAGCTCAAATTTTAAAATTAATGACAGTGATTTAAAAATAATTCTATACTTTTTGTATATGTTCAAATTTATATAGAAGTTTTTTATTTTAAAAATGAAAGAAAAAAAAAACCAAGCCACTATTCAAAGGATTGTTTAGATTTATTTTTATTTTTTATTTTTTTTGTTTTTAGAAATAGAAAATAAAAGTAACTTTTATATAAAATATATAAATTTTTAAAGGCTTCATAGATTTAGGTAATTCAATAAAGACTGTAATGCACACCACCTCCTAATTAGATGATTGATTTATCCTGGATGTTGGGATAAGTTTCTTATATTGAGTTCACTAGTATATATGATGCATACTGGATTAGACCTATGATAAATCATGATGCAAGGCTACCAAATATCATGATTTATTTATCAAGCTCCTATACTTCATTCATTCTATATATATTGAGATGATATTAAATATGTGTTGAAATTAATAGGAGACTTTAACTTCTAGGTGAATCCTAAAATAGTCATATATCCTTATAAATTAGATCATTATCAATGAAGGTTGGTAGCAATAGACATTTTTAATAAAGATCCCATGATATCTCATGGGATTGAGACAATGTGTTCATTTAAATAATCCAAAAGTACATATGATTTATTAAAATAATTAAAATATCTAGGTATTAAAAAAATTCTTACCATAAGCATATACTTTTTATATAGAAGTTTCTAATTTTAAAAATAAACAAGAATATGTTTGGACAAAGCCTTGCCATCGGTTTTGGATATAGAAAATAATAATAATTTTTATAAAATATATAAAACTCTTAAAGACCAACATAAAAAATGTAAAATTTTTAACATCTGATTAAAATAATTAAGGTATTAAAATATTTTTACTATCTAAAAAAATGTAAAAAAAAAATAAAAAATAAGTTTAAAGGTAATAAGTTATTTTATATACTATTTTAATTTTTTTTTTACTTATTTAACATTTTTATATAAAAATTAAATAATTTAAAAATATGATTTTTTAATAGTTTTAATTATATTTAACTTTTTTTTATAATACAATCAAATGCGATAAAATTATACTTTTTTAACATTTTTTTTTCCTTCACCGTTACTTTCGAGGAACCAAGTTGGCAAGTATGACCGATTATTGCATGGATTCAATATATATATATAAAAAAAAAGGTTAAAGGAAGAGGGAAAAAAAATGACATGATTTTTAAATTATTAAAAAAGGACAAGTCAGAGGGAAAGTCGGCACCAAACTAACAGGCTGAGATGAGCTGCTGCCACGCCACGGTGCCACCAAAGGAGACTGATAGCCTTTTTGAGAGATTTTTTTTTTTTGCCCCCTGAAAATACGTGAAAAAATAGAAAATAATTTTTTTAATTAATAAATTATTTTGATATATTATTATATATTTATTTCACTATAAAAGTTAAATAAGATAAAAATATATAATTTTTTTAACTAATTTTTATTATTTTTATGATAAAATCAAACATGAAAAAAATTATTATCATATTTTACTTTAATTCTAACTCTTTCTCTCATCTATGCAAAACCTAAAAGAAAACTTTTTGCTTTTTGTTTTTATTTTTTTTGTTTTTGTTTTTAAGGTGTTTTTAGTATTTGGGAACATGAATAGAAATAGAATAAGAATTGAAGAAAAAAAAAATTTGGGGAATCATAATCCTAATAAGAGTGAGATTTAGGTGATGTTTGGTAACTGTTATTAGAAATAGTTTTTTAAAATAATTTTTTAAAACTATTGTTGTACGATGTTTTGTAAAATAAAAATCTATTTGAGAAATTAAAATATTTTTAACCTATCTTTAATATTTTAAAAAATAATTTTCATGTCTATTTTTAATCATTATATATATTTGTATAATTTTTTTAAGTAGTTAAAAAATAGATAAAAACAATTAAAAAATATTTTTTGAAAACATCTTGTTTTTTGTTTTTGAGAATAGAAAATAAAAAATAGTTTTCTAATTATTTAATCGTATTTTTTAGTTTTTTTATTTTAAAAAATAAAAAATTATTCTTGAAAACAATTACCAAACACATCATTAGTTTTCATATTAATACATTTTTTTATCCACGTTTTCTTTATAAAAAATAATTCTAACATATTGATAAATAAAAATAAAATTAATTTTTTATTTAACATCTATAAATATTTGTTTTAATTGAAATAAGTCCATAATCAATCCAATAGGAGGATTTGAAGAGTTAAATTAGAGGCATTTGGAAAGGTGAATGGATAAGTGGATATTGGTAGTCAAAATTAATTTAAATATGAAGTATAAATTATATTATTATTTAGATTTGAATATCAATCACTTTCTTTTGAATGTTGGTGTTCAAAAGGCTTCCAGTCTATTGAGTGGTGCTGGGCTTCTAGTAGATCTGCAGAAATTTCAAAGTTTCAATTAGAAAAAAAAAATCATTAAGATGTGATTGATAGCTTGTAATAAAAGAAATATCTACATAATAAATTATTTTTAAGTAATATCCTTTTTTTCATTTTTTTTTTTTGAAAATGTTTAGTGGGAAAATTTTTTTCTCTTGAAGGGATAATATTGATTAAAATGATAAATTTGCACTTGACTTGACTAATTAAATTATCATTATTATTAAAAGCAGCCCAAAGGCTTAATAAATTCAAATTAATGAAATAAATTGCTCATTGCCTTAGAGATATTTTTTTAGTCCTTGCTCATATCTTGGAGATATTTTTATAAGTCCACCACAAAGTCAAAGGTCTATTGTTTTGTTGAATGAAAGACAAATAAATTTGGTTGGGAAGATTATCTAGAAGAATATTTTTAAAATGGAAAGAATCTTGACAAACTTATGTTTTGAGCGGTTGATCCCAAAATAATAGAGATTTTAAACTCCAATTTTTCTAATTTCAATAAATGAATATTAATGTAAAAAATTATTAGATCTTTATGCACTTTGTGCTTAATGAGATTTTTATACCTAATATGCCCTTCCTTATCCTCCAGGTTAGTTTCCATATCTGAAAAGGCAAGAAAAAAAAAACTATCTCCCACCCGACACTCGACCGGAACAGAAAAGTAAACAAATTGCTTTATCTCCCATGGACACTGAACCTTGAAACTAAACCCTAATCTTCCTTGTTATCCTTTTATTTTGGAAAACCAAAACACCCTAACCTTTTTTAGCTTCCTCTCATCTACGAAAACCAAAAACCCCTAACATTTTCCTCTCATTACAAAACCTCTCTGTCTCATTTTACTTTGAATCCGAAAAACCCAAAAAGCCCTAACCTATTACTCTCATTCAGAAAAATGAAAATCCAATGTTGGCGACGACTCCTATCTCACCCTCTGAAAACGCAAATGAGGTTAGGCTTTCAAGGATTTGAGTTTTCAAGATGAAGAGAAAGACGAGGCAGAGATTAGGGTTCCAGGAACAAATGGAGTTTTGGGTTTCCGTTGAGAGAGTTGGCGTCAGGGTGAAAAATGTGAGACGTTTTTTTTTTTTTGGAGGGTGGGGGGGCTTTTAAGGTTTTTTGGGTATTCAGATGTGGAGGCTGAGCTGGACGAATGGGGAAGGCATTTTGGGAATGAAAGCACACCTCGGTGGAGAGTGCATGGAATTGCCAATATTTTTTACATCAACGCAGATTTCTTGATTTTCCCAAAGTCGCGGGTTGAAAATCCTAATATTTTGGGATCAACAGCCCATAACCAAGTTTTCCCAAGAATGGGAAACTTATGTTTTGAGCGATTGATCCCAAAATCATAGAGATTTTAAACTCCAATTTTTCCAATTTCAAGAAACGTATATTAATGTGAAAAATTATTAGATCTTTATGCACTTTGTGCTTAATGGGATTTTTATACCTAATATGCCCTTCCTTATCCTTCAGGTCAGTTTCCATATCTAAAAAGGCAAGAAAAAAAAAAACTATCTCCCACCCGACACCTTACCAGAACAGAAAAGCAAACAAATTGTTTTATCTCCCATGTACACTATACCTTGAAACTAAACCCTAATCTTCCTTGTTATCCTCTTATTTTGGAAAACCAAAACACCCTAACCTTTTTTATCTTCCTCTCATCTAGGAAAACCAAAAACCCCTAATATTTTCCTCTCATTACAAAACCTCTCTGCCTAATTTTGCTCTGATTCTGAAAACCTAAAAAGCCCTAACCTATTACTCTCATTCGGAAAAATGAAAATCCAGTGTTGGTGACGACTCCTATCTCACCCTCTGAAAACGCAAATGAGGTTAGGCTTTCAAGGATTTGGGTTTTCAAGATGAAGAGAAAGACCAGGCAGAGATTAGGGTTCCAAAATTTTAGGGTTCCAAGAACAAATGGAGTTTTGGGTTTCTGTATAGAGAGTTGGCGTTGGGGTGAAAAATGTGAGACTTTTTTTTTTTTTTTATTTGGGAAGGTGGGGGAGGGGGGGCTTTTAAGGTTTTTTGGGTATTCAGATGTGGAGGCTGAGCTGGACGAATAGGGAGGGTCTTTTAGGAATGAAACCACACCTCGGTGCAGAGTGCATGGAATTGCCAATATTTTTTACATCAACGCAGATTTCTTGATTTTCCCAAAGTCGCGGGTTGAAAATCCTAATATTTTGGAATCAACAACCCATAACCAAGTTTTCCCAAAAATGGGAAACTTATGTTTTGAGCGGTTGATCTCAAAATAATACAGATTTTAAACTCCAATTTTTCCAATTCCAAGAAACGTATATTAATGTGAAAAATTATTAGATCTTTATGCACTTTGTACTGAATGGGATTTTTATACCTAATATGCCCTTCCTTATCCTCCAGGTTTCCATATCTTAAAAGGCAAGAAAAAAAAAAAAAACTATCTCCCACCCGACACCCTACTAGAACAGAAAAGCAAACAAATTGCTTTATCTCCCATGGACACTGAACCTTGAAACTAAACCCTAATCTTCCTTGTTATTCTCTTATTTTGGAAAACCAAAACACCCTAACCTTTTTTATCTTCCTCTCATCTACGAAAACCAAAAACCGCTAACATTTTCTTCTCATTACAAAACCTCTCTGCCTTATTTTACTCTGATTCCGAAAACCCAAAAAGCCCTAACCTATTACTCTCATTCGGAAAAATGAAAATCCAGTGCTGGCGACGACTCTTATCTCACCCTCTGAAAACGCAAATGAGGTTAGGCTTTCAAGGATTTGGGTTTTCAAGATGAAGAGAAAGACGAGGCAGAGGTTAGGGTTCAGGGAACAAATGGAGTTTTGGGTTTCCGTTGAGAGAGTTGGCGTCCGGGTGAAAAATGTGAGACGTTTTTTTTTTTTTGGGAGAGTGGGGGGGCTTTTAAGGTTTTTTGGGTATTCAGATGTGGAGGCTGAGCTGGACGAATGGGGAAGGCATTTTGGGAATGAAAGCACACCTCGGTGGAGAGTGCATGGAATTGCCAATATTTTTTACATCAACGCAGATTTCTTGATTTTCCCAAAGTCGCGGGTTGAAAATCCTAATATTTTGGGATCAACAGCTCATAACCAAGTTTTCCCAAGAATGGGAAACTTATGTTTTGAGCGGTTGATCCCAAAATAATAGAGATTTTCAACTCCAATTTTTCCAATTTCAAGAAACGTATATTAATGTGAAAAATTATTAGATCTTTATGCACTTTGTGCTTAATGGGATTTTTATACCTAATATGCCCTTCCTTATCCTTCAGGTCAGTTTCCATATCTTAAAAGGCAAGAAAAAAAAAATTTCTCCCACCCGACACCCTACCAGAAATGAAAAGCAAACAAATTGTTTTATCTCCCATGGACACTATACCTTGAAACTAAACCCTAATCTTCCTTGTTATCCTCTTATTTTGGAAAACCAAAACACCCTAACCTTTTTTATCTTCCTCTCATCTACGAAAACCGAAAACCCCTAACCTTTTCCTCTCATTACAAAACCTCTCTGCCTCATTTTTCTTTGATTCCAAAAACCAAAAAATCCCTAACCTATTACTCTCATTCGGAAAAATGAAAATCCAGTGTTGGTGACGACTCCTATCTCACCCTCTGAAAACATAAATGAGGTTAGGCTTTCAAGGATTTGGGTTTTCAAGATGAAGAGAAAGACCAGGCAGAGATTAGGGTTCCAAAATTTTAGGGTTCCAGAAACAAATGGAGTTTTGGGTTTATGTAGAGAGAGTTGGCGTTGGAGTGAAAAATGTGAGACTTTTTTTTTTTTTTTTTGGAAGGTGGGGGGGAGGGGGGGGGGGGCTTTTAAGGTTTTTTGGGTACTCATATGTGGAGGCTGAGCTGGACGAATGGGGAGGGTATTTTGGGAATGAAAGTACACCTCAGTGCAGAGTGCATGGAATTGCCAATATTTTTTACATCAACACATATTTCTTGATTTTCCCATAGTTGCGGGTTGAAAATCCTAATATTTTGGAATCAACAACCCATAACCAAGTTTTCCCAAGAATGGGAAACTTATGTTTTGAGCCGTTGATCCCAAAATAATAGAGATTTTAAACTCCAATTTTTCCAATTTCAAGAAACGTATATTAATATGAAAAATTATTAGATCTTTATGCACTTTGTACTGAATGGGATTTTTATACTTAATATGCCCTTCCTTATCCTCCAGGTCAGTTTCCATATCTGAAAAGGCAAGAAAAAAAAAACTATCTCCCACCCGACACCCTGCCGGAACAGAAAAGCCAACAAATTGTTTTATCTCCCATGGACACTGAACCTTGAAACTAAACCCTAATCTTCCTTGTTATCATCTTATTTTGGAAAACCAAAACACCCTAACCTTTTTTATCTTCCTCTGATCTAGGAAAACCGAAAACCCCTAACATTTTCCTCTCATTACAAAACCTCTCTGCCTCATTTTTCTTTGATTCCAAAAACCCAAAAAGCCCTAACCTATTACTCTCATTCGGAAAAATGAAAATCCAGTGTTGGCGACGACTCCTATTTCACCCTCTGAAAACGCAAATGAGGTTAGGCTTTCAAGGATTTGGGTTTTCAAGATGAAGAGAAAGACCAGACAGAGATTACGGTTCTAGGAACAAATGGAGTTTTGGGTTTCCGTTGAGAGAGTTGGCATCGGGGTGAAAAATGCAAGACGTTATTTTTTTGGATGGTGGAGGGGCTTTTAAGGTTTTTTGGGTATTCAGAAGTGGAGGCTGGGCTGGACGAATGGGGAAGGCATTTTGGGAATGAAAGCACACCTCGGTGTAGAGTGCATGGAATTGCCAATATTTTTTACATCAACGCAGATATCTTGATTTTCCCAAAGTCGCGGGTTGAAAATCCTAATATTTTTGGATCAACAGCCCATAGCCAAGTTTTCCCAAGAATGGGAAACTTATGTTTTGAGCGGTTGATCCCAAAATAATAGAGATTTTAAACTCCAATTTTTCCAATTTCAAGAAACGTATATTAATGTGAAAAATTATTAGATCTTTATGCACTTTGTGCTTAATGGGATTTTTATACCTAATATGCCCTTCCTTATCCTCCAGGTCAGTTTCCATATCTTAAAAGGCAAGAAAAAAAAAACTTTCTCCCACCCGACACCCTACCAGAAATGAAAAGCAAACAAATTGTTTTATCTCCCATGGACACTATACCTTGAAACTAAACCCTAATCTTCCTTGTTATCCTCTTATTTTGGAAAACCAAAACACCCTAACCTTTTTTATCTTCCTCTCATCTACGAAAACCGAAAACCCCTAACCTTTTCCTCTCATTACAAAACCTCTCTGCCTCATTTTTCTTTGATTCCAAAAACCAAAAAGCCCTAACCTATTACTCTCATTCGGAAAAATGAAAATCCAGTGTTGGTGACAACTCCTATCTCACCCTCTGAAAACATAAATGAGGTTAGGCTTTCAAGGATTTGGGTTTTCAAGATGAAGAGAAAGACCAGGCAGAGATTAGGGTTCCAAAATTTTAGGGTTCCAGGAACAAATGGAGTTTTGGGTTTATGTAGAGAGAGTTGGCGTTGGAGTGAAAAATGTGAGACTTTTTTTTTTTTTTTTTGGAAGGTGGGGGGGAGGGGGGGGCTTTTAAGGTTTTTTGGGTACTCATATGTGGAGGCTGAGCTGGACGAATGGGGAGAGTATTTTGGGAATGAAAGTACACCTTAGTGTAGAGTGCATGGAATTGCCAATATTTTTTACATTAACACATATTTCTTGATTTTCCCATAGTTGCGGGTTGAAAATCCTAATATTTTGGAATCAACAACCCATAACCAAGTTTTCCCAAGAATGGGAAACTTATGTTTTGAGCCGTTGATCCCAAAATAATAGAGATTTTAAACTCCAATTTTTCCAATTTCAAGAAACGTATATTAATATGAAAAATTATTAGATTTTTATGCACTTTGTACTGAATGGGATTTTTATACTTAATATGTCCTTCCTTATCCTCTAGGTCAGTTTCCATATCTGAAAAGGCAAGAAAAAAAAAACTATCTCCCACCCGACACCCTGCCGGAACAGAAAAGCCAACAAATTGTTTTATCTCCCATGGACACTGAACCTTGAAACTAAACCCTAATCTTCCTTGTTATCATCTTATTTTGGAAAACCAAAACACCCTAACCTTTTTTTATCTTCCTCTGATCTAGGAAAACCGAAAACCCCTAACATTTTCCTCTCATTACAAAACCTCTCTGCCTCATTTTTCTTTGATTCCAAAAACCCAAAAAGCCCTAACCTATTACTCTCATTCGGAAAAATGAAAATCCAGTGTTGGCGACAACTCCTATCTCACCCTCTGAAAACGCAAATGAGGTTAGGCTTTCAAGGATTTGGGTTTTCAAGATGAAGAGAAAGACCAGACAGAGATTAGGGTTCTAGGAACAAATGGAGTTTTGGGTTTCCGTTGAGAGAGTTGGCATCGGGGTGAAAAATGCTAGACGTTTTTTTTTTTGGGATGGTGGATGGGCTTTTAAGGTTTTTTGGGTATTCAGAAGTGGAGGCTGAGCTGGACGAATGGGGAAGGCATTTTGGGAATGAAAGCACACCTCGGTGTAGAGTGCATGGAATTGTGAATTTTTTACATCAACGCAGATATCTTGATTTTCCCAAAGTCGCGGGTTGAAAATCCTAATATTTTTGGATCAACAGCCCATAGCCAAGTTTTCCCAAGAATGGGAAACTTATGTTTTGAGCGGTTGATCCCAAAATAATAGAGATTTTCAAACTCCAATTTTTCCAATTTCAAGAAACGTATATTAATGTGAAAAATTATTAGATCTTTATGCATTTTGTACTGAATGGGATTTTTATACCTAATGTGCCCTTCCTTGTCCTCCAGGTCAGTTTCCACATCTGAAAAGGCAAGAAAAAAAAAAACTATCTCCCACCCGACACCCTACCGGAAATGAAAAGCAAACAAATTGTTTTATCTCCCATGGACAGTGAACCTTGAAACTAAACCCTAATCTTCCTTGTTATCCTCTTATTTTGGAAAACCAATACACCCTAACCTTTTTTATCTTCCTCTCATTTAGGAAAACCAAAAACCCTTAACATTTTCCCCTCATTACAAAACCACTCTGCCTCATTTTGCTCTGATTCTGAAAACCCAAAAAGCCCTATACTATTACTCTCATTCGAAAAAATGAAACTCCAATCTTGGCGACGACTCCTATCTCACCCTTTGAAAATGCAAATCAGGTTAGGCTTTCAAGGATTTGGGTTTTCAAGATGAAGAGAAAGACGAAGCAGAGATTAGGGTTCCAAAATTTTAAGGTTCCAGGAATAAATAAAGTTTTGGGTTTCCGTAGAGAGAGTTGGCGTCGGGGTGAAAAATCTGAGACGTTTTTTTTTTTTTTTGGGAAGGTGGAGGGCTTTTCTGGTTTTTTGGGTATTCAGATGTGGAGGCTGAGCTGGACGAATGGGCAAGGCATTTTGGGAATGAAAGCACACCTCGGTGTAGAGTGCATGGAATTGCCAATATTTTTTACATCAACGCAGATTTCTTGATTTTCCCAAAGTCACGGGTTGAAAATCCTAATATTTTGGGAGCAACAACCCATAACCAAGTTTTCCCAAGAATGGGAAGCTTATGTTTTGAGCGGTTGATCCCAAAATAATAGAGATTTTAGACTCCAATTTTTCCAATTTCAAGAAATGTATATTAATGTGAAAAATTATTAGATCTTTATGCACTTTGTGCTGAATGGGATTTTTATACCTAATATGCCCTTCCTTATCCTCCATGTCAGTTTCCATATATGAAAAGGCAAGAAAAAAAATTTAAAAAAAAAACTATCTCCCACCCGACACCCTATCAGAACACAAAAGCCAACAAATTGCTTTATCTCCGATGGACATTGAACCTTGAAACTAAACCCTAATCTTCCTTGTTATCTTCTTATTTTGGAAAACCAAAACACCCTAACCTTTTTTATCTTCCTCTCATCTAGGAAAACCGAAAACCCCTAACATTTTCCTCTCATTACAAAACCTCTCTTCCTCATTTTGCTCTGATTCCGAAAACCCAAAAAGCCCTAACCTATTACTCTCATTCGGAAAAATGAAAATCCAGTGTTGGCGACGACTCCTATCTCACCCTCTGAAAACGCAAATGAGGTTAGGCTTTCAAGGATTTGGGTTTTCAAGATGAAGAGAAAGACGAGGTAGAGATTAGGGTTCCAAAATTTTAAGGTTCCAGGAACAAATGGAGTTTTGGGTTTCCGTAGAGAGAGTTGGCGTCGAGGTGAAAAATGTGAGACGTTTTTTTTTTTTTTTTTGGGGAGGGTGGGGGGCTTTTAAGGTTTTTTGGGTATTCAGATGTGGAGGCTGAGCTGGACGAATGGGGAGGGTATTTTGGGAATGAAAGCACACCTCGGTGCAAAGTGCATGGAATTGCCAATATTTTTTACATCAACGCAGATTTCTTGATTTTCCCAAAGTCGCGGGTTGAAAATCCTAATATTTTGGGATCAACAGCCCATAACCAAGTTTTCCCAAGAATGGGAAACTTATGTTTTGAGCGGTTGATCCCAAAATAATAGAGATTTTAAACTCCAATTTTTCCAATTTCAAGAAACGTATATTAATGTGAAAAATTATTAAATCTTTATGCACTTTGTTCTGAATGGGATTTTTATACCTAATATTCCCTTCCTTATCCTCCAGGTCAGTTTCCATCTCTGAAAAGGCAAAAAAAAAAAAAAAGTCTCCCACCCGACACCCTACCAGAACAGTAAAGCAAACAAATTCCTTTATCTCCCATGGACACTGAACCTTGAAACTAAACCATAATCCTCCTTGTTATCCTCTTATTTTGGAAAACCAAAACACCTTAACCTTTTTTATCTTCCTCTCATCTAGGAAAACCGAAAACCCCTAACATTTTCCTCTCATTACAAAACATCTTTGCCTCATTTTGCTCTGATTCCGAAAACCCAAAAAGCCCTTACCTATTACTCTCATTCGGAAAAATGAAAATCCAGTGTTGACGACGACTCCTATCTCACCCTCTGAAAACGCACATGAGGTTAGTCTTTCAAGGATTTGGGTTTTCAAGATGAAGAGAAAGACGAGGTAGAGATTAGGGTTCCAAAATTTTTGGGTTCCAGGAACAAATGGAGTTTTAGGTTTCTGTAGAGAGAGTTGGCATCTGGGTGAAAAATGTGAGACGTTTTTTTTTTTTTTTGGGAAGGTGGGGGGGACTTTTAAGGTTTTTTGGGTATTTAGATGTGGAGGCTGAGCTGGACGAATGTGGAGGGCATTTTGGGAATGAAAGCACACCTCAGTGCAGAGTGCATGGAATTACCAATATTTTTTACATCAACGCAGATTTCTTGATTTTCCCAAAGTCGCGGGTTGAAAATCCTAATATTTTGGGATCAACAACCCATAACCAAGTTTTCCCAAGAATGGGAAACTTATGTTTTGAGCAGTTGATCCCAAAATAATAGAGATTTTAAACTCCAATTTTTCCAATTTCAAGAAACGTATATTACTGTGAAAAATTATTAGATCTTTATGCACTTTGTGCTTAATGGGATTTTTATACCTAATATGCCCTTCCTTATCCTCCAGGTCAGTTTCCATATCTGAAAAGGCAAGAAAAAAAAAACTATCTCCCACCCGACACCCTACCAGAACAGAAAAGCAAACAAATTGCTTTATCTCCCATGGACACTAAACCTTGAAACTAAACCCTAATCTTCCTTGTTATCCTCTTATTTTGGAAAACCAAAACACCCTAACCTTTTTTATCTTCCTCTCATCTAGGAAAACCGAAAACCCCTAACATTTTACTCTCATTACAAAACCTCTCTGCCTCATTTTGCTCTGATTCTGAAAACCCAAAAAGCCCTAACCTATTACTCTCATTCGAAAAAATGAAAATCCAGTGTTGACGACAACTCCTATCTCACCCTTTGAAAACGCAAATGAGGTTAGGCTTTCAAGGATTTGGGTTTTCAAGATGAAAAGAAAGACGAGGCTGAGGTTTGGGTTCCAGGAACAAATGGAGTTTTGGGTTTCCGTTGAGAGAGTATGTGTCAGGGTGAAAAATGTGAGACGTTTTTATTTTTTTATTTTTTGGGTGGGTGGGAGGGCTTTTAAGGTTTTTTGGGTATTCAGATGTGTAGGCTGAGCTGGACGAATGGGGAGGGCATTTTGGGAATGAAAGCACACCTCGGTGTAGAGTGCATGGAATTGCCAATATTTTTTACATCAACGCAGATTTCTTGATTTTCCCAAAGTCGGGGGTTGAAAATCCTAATATTTTGGGATCAACAGCCCATAACCAAGTTTTCCCAAGAATGGGAAATTTATGTTTTGAGCGGTTGATCCTAAAATAATAGAGATTTTACACTCCAATTTTTCCAATTTCAAGAAACGTATATTAATAGGAAAGATTATTAAATCTTTATACACTTTGTGCTGAATGAGATTTTTATACCTAATATGCCCTTCCTTATCCTCCAGGTTAGTTTCCATATCTGAAAAGGCAAGAAAAAAAAAAACTATCTCCCTCCCGACACCCTACCAGAACAGAAAAGCAAACAAATTCCTTTATCTCCCAAGGACACTGAACCTTGAAACTAAACCCTAATCTTCCTTGTTATCCTCTTATTTTGGAAAACCAAAACACCCTCACCTTTTTTATCTTCCTCTCATCTATGAAAACCGAAAACCCCTAACATTTTCCTCTCATTACAAAACCTCTTTGCCTCATTTTGCTCTTATTCCGAAAACCCCAAAAGCCCTAACCTATTACTCTCATTCAGAAAAATGATATCCAGTGTTGGCGACGACTCCTATCTCACCCTCTGAAAACGCAAATGAGGTTAGGCTTTCAAGGATTTGGGTTTTCAAGATGAAGAGAAAGACGAGGCAGAGGTTAGGGTTCCAGGAACAAATAAAGTTTTGGTTTTTCGTTGAGAGAGTTGGCGTCGGGGTGAAAAATGTGAGACGTTTTTATTTTTTTATTTTTTGGGAGGGTGGGGGGCCTTTTAAGGTTTTTTGGGTATTCAGATGTGGAGGCTGAGCTGGACGAATGGGGAGGGGATTTTGGGAATGAAAGCACACCTCGGTGTAGAGTGCATGGAATTGCCAATATTTTTTACATCAACGCAAAATTCTTTATTTTCCCAAAGTCGCGAGTTGAAAATCCTAATATTTTGGGATCAACAACCCATAACCAAGTTTGCCCAAGAATGGGAAACTTAAGTTTTGAGCGGTTGATCCCAAAATAATAGAGATTTTAAACTCCAATTTTTCCAATTTCAAGAAACGTATATTAATGTGAAAAATTATTAAATCTTTATGCACTTTGTGCGGAATGGGATTTTTATACCTAATATGCCCTTCCTTATCCTCCTGGTCAGTTTCCATATCTGAAAAAGCAAGAAAAAAAAAAAAAAAAACTATCTCCTACCCGACACCCTACCAGAACAGAAAGGCAAACAAATTGCTTTATCTCCAATGGACACTGAACTTTGAAAGTAAACCCTAATCTTCATTGTTATCCTCTTATTTTGGAAAACCAAAACACCCTAACCTTTTTTATCTTCCTCTCATCTAAGAAAACTGAAAACCCTTAACATTTTCCTCTCATTACAAAACCTCTCTGCCTCATTTTTCTCTGATTTCGAAAACCTAAAAAACCCTAACCTATTACTCTCATTCGGAAAAATGAAAATCCAGTGTTGGCGACGACTCCTATCTCATCCTCTGAAAACGCAAATGAGGTTAGGCTTTCAAGGATTTGGGTTTTCAAGATGAAGAGAAAGACGAGGTTGAGGTTAGGGTTTTAGGAACAAATGGAGTTTTTGGTTTCCGTTGAGAGAGTTGGCGTCAGGGTGAAAAATGTGAGACATTTTTATTTTTTTATTTTTTAGGAGGGTGGGGGGGCTTTTAAGGTTTTTTGGGTATTCAGATGTGGAGGCTGAGCTGGATGAATGGGGAGGGCATTTTGGGAATGAAAGCACACCTCAGTGCAGAGTGCATGTAATTTCCAATATTTTTGACATCAATGTAGATTTCTTGATTTTCCTAAAGTCGTGGGTTGAAAATCCTAATATTTTGGGATCAACAGCCCATAACCAAGTTTTCTCAAGAATGGGAAACTTATGTTTTGAGCGGTTGATCCCAAAATAATAGAGATTTTAAACTCTAATTTTTCCAATTTCAAGAAACGTATATTAATGTGAAAAATTATTAGATCTTTATGCACTTTATGCTGAATGGGATTTTTATACCTAATATGACCTTCCTTATCCTCTAGGTCAATTTCCATATCTGAAAAGGCAAGAAAAAAAAAAAAACTATATTCCACCCAACACCCTACTAGAACAGAAAAGCAAATAAATTGCTTTATCTCCCATGGACACTGAACTTTGAAACTAAACCCTAATCTTCCTTGTTATCCTCTTATTTTGGAAAACCAAAACACCCTAACCTTTTTTATCTTCCTCTCATCTAGGAAAACCGAAAACCCCTAACATTTTACTCTCATTACAAAACCTCTCTGCCTCATTTTGCTCTGATTCCGAAAACCCAAAAAGCCCTAACCTATTACTCTCATTCGAAAAAATGAAAATCCAGTGTTGACGACAACTCCTATCTCACCCTTTGAAAACGCAAATGAGGTTAGGCTTTCAAGGATTTGGGTTTTCAAGATTAAAAGAAAGACGAGGCTGAGGTTCAGGTTCCAGGAACAAATGGAGTTTTGGGTTTCCGTTGAGAGAGTATGCGTCAAGGTGAAAAATGTGAGACGTTTTTATTTTTTTATTTTTTGGGTGGGTGGGAGGGTTTTTAAGGTTTTTTGGGTATTCAGATGTGGAGGCTGAGCTAGACGAATGGGGAGGGCATTTTGGGAATGAAAGCACACCTCGGTGTAGAGTGCATGGAATTGCCAATATTTTTTACATCAACGCAGATTTCTTGATTTTCCCAAAGTCGGGGGTTGAAAATCCTAATATTTTGGGATCAACAGCCCATAACGAAGTTTTCCCAAGAATCTTCATACATAGATAATAAATGTCACCGGTAAAAATACATATCTAGGTGATAACAATGCATGAACCACCCTCATCCTCAACCCATTTAGAGTTGTCCAATGGATTGTGTCTGTTAACATGACCAATTTAAAAATCGTGCTAGGTCGATCCGACCCATGCAAACAAAATAGATGACCCAACACGACCTATAAGTCTACGGGCCAATCATGTTGTGCTATGTCGAAGAGCTGTGCTAACATCCCATGGCCCATGGGCTACTTTGTTAAAAAATTTAATTTAATTTTTTAAGTCATTTTGTCTTAATTTTTTTTATTAAATGAAATTTCTTCTTATTACTTTAAACACCTTTAATAATTATACCTTTTATTTTTTATACATCTCTAATAATTATATTTTTTATTTTTTATATTTATATTTATCAAATTTGTAATGGTAAAATTTATAGAAATGTTAATTTTTTTTTTGTTTTTAAAAAGGATTAAAAAAAATTATATTTGAATTTTTTTAAAATCAAAATAACAATAAATTTAAAGTAATGGAATAAAAAAGGAAATAAAATATAAATATTTTTTTTTTCAATATTTCAACAAATTACATGAAAAAATAGAGAGAGAAAAATGTGAGAATTGCATTACTATAGTTTGAGTACATCCTAACTAAGTTGGCATGCACCCAACTATTAATCATATGCATTACTCAACCTTTAAAAATTCGCTACATTTAATATATTTAAAGGAAACGAACAACATATAATTCTTCAATTATCATATTCACTTTTGTCTTCTTATTTAATCTTCATTATTCTTTTTTCATCTTCATTCTTCATCTTCAAACGTCATCAATCTCTTTAACATCATTGTTTGTATTGAGATCAAATTTCTTGAGGTTTTTTTTTAAGTTCATCTTTCAAAGTTTGGAGTCCTATGTGTCCATTTTCACAATCCTTCAAACATGTCAAGGCTTCTAGCATCTCTACTACAAAAGTTGTCCTCCTATTTCCTACTATATTTGTAACTATATAAAAAGCAGATTTCCATGCTACAGTAGAATTGGTGGAGTTAGTAGATCACGTGTCATTTTAGATAGCATAGGAAAAGTGGATTCATAAGATTTCTGCCAGTTCATAATATCAAATTTTTTTTTACTTCATTAGGGGATAAATATGAACAATAATCAGTATTTAAATATTTTGAAATATCACCCCTATTTGAAGGACCAACTTGTCGCTTTCCTTTAGCTAATTGCATATAGAATGAATCGTTCTCAAATGCAGGTAGAGTTATAGTACTTAAAGAGACTATCATATGAATCGTTCCCTATGAATTGTTCATACATCTTACACTTTGGTTTTATGGTTGGTTCATACAAGTACCTATGAAATTTAAAATGTTTTCTACACTTTCAACCTTAACCCTTAGATTCATACAAGCAACTAAACAATAAAGTGGTGGAATGGTCTTCTAATATTTCAAAAAAAAATTCCATTTGTACACATATTTCACTAAAAAGGGATATTTCTTATATTGTTGAAACATATCACTCATGTTACAAATACATTTAAGTACTATACAAGGTGTAGTGTTCTATACAAAAAAACACACAATAGTAGTATTATAAAAAACTTTCATGAATTTTAAAAAATAAAAACCTTTCTCCCAATTATCCAAAGTTATTATAATTTCACCTATTTTATTGTTGACATAATATGATCCTATGTTATGATAGCCTACACAAGATTTTAACATTAGGTAGGTAGAATTCCAATGATGACTAACATCACGATGAAATTTTCTCTTTTTCAAACCTATTGATTGACATAAAGCATAAAAATTTTGTAATTTGCTAAATGAACCAAGAAATTGTAAAATATATTGGATAGCCTCTAATGAGGATATATTAATTTTAAATCATCTTGTAGTATTAAATTAATTATATGACAAACACATCTCACATGAAACATTTCACTTAGTGGACCTTTTCTAATTGTTCTTACAAATAAATTTATGACACTTTTATTGTTTGAAGCATTAGCAAAAATAATATTAAAAATTTTGCTTTATATGTCATATTCTCTAAAAACACTTATCAAAGAATCATATATGATAGGCTCATCATGAGGATGAAATATTTTATGAAAACCTAATATTTTCTTATGTAATTTTCAATTTGAATTTATATAATGTGTTGTCACACATGTAAAAGGATCATTATGTTGATTAGTCCATATATCTGAGGTCATGATAGACTACCACTATGATAATTAAATTCTTCAATTATTAATTGTTTTTTATTTTTGTAACATTTAATTACATTATTACAAGAAGTAGTCTTAGGAATTCTATGATAGGCTGGTTGGGCATACTTGTGCATAAAATGTATAAATCTAGGATCTTCTCCAAATGTCAATGGAAGCCCCAAACTAGCCACCATTCTAGCTAACCCTTCTCTCAAGAATTGTTGATTGTATATAGATGGAGATATTAAAGATGCACTAGATCCCATTTTAGTTTGACTTATTTGGGATTGCCTAGGGTTTATAGATGTAGCGGTGCGTATACTAACCCTAGGTCTTTTGTTTGTGGGATTGGGTTGAGAAAGGTTAGAATGAGGGACACTAGAAGGGATGCAGGTCTCCTCTGTTAGATTAATTTTTGTAATTAATCTATAATTTGGGCCACCTCATCTTCAAAAGGATTAAATTCATTACATTCATCAATACTAAAGTCAAGGTTTTCAACATCTAGGTTACGAGGATTCATTTTTAATTTTAGAGGAAAAAAAAAAAGGTAAAAGGAAGAAAATAATTAAATTAAAATATAGAATTAAAATAAATAAATGAAATAGCTAAATACAAATACCTCAACCTTGTGATGATGACCACTTGTAGAGTTAGTAGATATCTTTAGCACAAAAGAACTTGTAATTAATGAACACTTGTGGATAAAAGATAACTTGAAGCCTTGAATTGAAGTACTTATGGAGAATTTAAACTTAGAAAATTGTAGAAAGAGATATTAAAGAGAATTGTAACCAATATAAAAAGAGAGAATAGAGAATTGTGTGAGAAAGAATTAAAATAAGAGGAATTTATAAAGAATTATTTGACATAAAATATTAACAGTGAGTGATTTACTTAATTATACTTTAAATTAGCCATTATATAGTTGTTTGGAGGGGTAATATAGATACTTGACATAAAAAAAGTAAAAATAATTATTGATTTACTTTTTTACTCCTTAAACTAGCCATTATATAGTTGTTGAGGGGAATATTATAAACATTTGACATATAATAATAATAAATAAAAAAAGAAAAAAAGTGATATTTTAAATTAAGGGTCAAATGGCCAGCATGATAGGTCGGCATGATGGCATGACGGGTTGTCTCCTTAGGCCCAGCACGGCCCGCTCCTTTGGGTCTTGCAAGCCCAACGCGCTACAGTAATTGGGTTATGTCGGCCCAACCCGTTACAGTAATTAGGTCATGCCGGCCCAACCCACTACAATAATTGGGTCGTGCTAGTCTAACCCGGCCTTTTGGCATGCCGGGCCATAGGCCAAAATGGAAAGTTCAACCTATTAGATAGGTCTAACCCCATCGCGTTATTTATATCTATGGGGCTAGGGCGGGACGAGTATAGGAAATTCTCACATCCGCACTCTCTTGCCCCATCCCTCTTTGTTTAACCTTTTTATTTTTATTTTTTTTCAAATTTTATATTTTATATTTTTTTATTTATAAAAATTTTAAATGGTATTAAAAATAAATATAATTTATAAATTATTAAATATTTGTAATTTATTTTTTTATTAAAAGTAATATTTTATATATGTTAAAAAAATGAAAAAAAAATAATTAAAATAAATTTTAATTTAATAGAGGTAGGGCAAGATGGGATAAAGTCAAACCCAAACTCGCCCTAAATCAATTCCACGATTTAAAAATATATATATAAACCTAAACTTGTTTGCTTTTTTTTTTAAATCGTCCTATTAGGGTGGGAGGGACAAGTATTGAAAAAACCTATGTTATTGTCATCCCTATACATATCTTTTTATAAAATTTTCACAATCCAAGACCATGTTACCACAATTATCTCACATATAAAAAACAAAGGCCAACTGTGAATGAAACTAAAATAAAATAGATTGTAACTAGTCATTTAAGCTTAGTATCTATACATCAAAATAATAGTCACAACTATCAAAATCATAAAAAGGCAACGAACAAACAAGAAAAAAGGAAAAAAAAAAAAAAAAAGAGCAACCAGATGGATGGAAATATGAGATTGTTGTAAAGAATTCTTATTTTTTGTTTTTAAAAGTAAAAATCTTATTATGAGATATCATTAAGAAATAGAAATCCCGAAAAAAGGAAAGGGTTAGAACAAGGAGATCTAATAATAACTTTTATACAAAAGATATAAATTTTTATAAATAAATAAAAAAAAAAAGACTTTCTTTATATCCTTAAAATTTGATTTTATTCTTTTTAAAAGAGAAACAAAAATTTAGCATTTGCTAGTAACAAAACATAAGGATTTTAAACTAAGTAATACAAGAGAAACTAAAATCACAAAGTGAAGTTTTTTACAACCAAACAAACTAATATGGTGAGAGTAGTGACCAATTAGTTTCAAATTAAACATTGGGTTTTCCAAAAAGCCTCTGAAAAAATCAAATTAAACAAAGGATCACTAAAGCAACAAGCAAAGCGTTTTAGATTCAACAAACTAACAAGATATCGATTCATAAACTAACCACTATGATTCTAAAACCATATAAACTAAGATAAGGTCAAGAGAGAACTAACATAAGACCAACTAAACATATAAACATGTGAATATGACAATGTGAATATAATAACGCAAGCACATAGAATTCTAATCAAACACATGAACTAAGTAAGGATTAATCAAAAATTAAAATTAGCAATTCTAAAACTTGAGCATAACAACATAAGAATTAACTAAAATTTTGAATAGCACATGAATTAAACTACGTTCAATCGAGAATTAAAACTAACAAACTTCAAACATGGAAATAATAACATGAGATCAATTAAATTAAATTAGCTAACATCCTGAAAAAACATATAAATTGAAGAGGATGGATTAAAGACTAAAATTAACTATTTTCTAAAACATAAATATCATAAAATGGGATCAATCAAATTAATCAACTAAAATTCTATATATATATATATATATATATATATATATATATATATATATATATATATAACACTCAAACTAAATAAGATGAATCAAAACCTAAAGTTTAATAATTTTAGAACTAAAATATCATAACATGGAATCAATCGAACTAATTAACTAAAATTTTGGAAAACACTCAAAATGAATATTGATAAATCAAAATCTAAAACTAACAAACTTGAGACATAAAAATTATAGCATGAGATCAACTAAATTAATTAACTAAAATTCCCGAAGACACAAAATAAATGTTGATAAATCAAATATTGAACTGACAAACTTGAAACATAAAAATCGTAACATGAAATCAACTAAATTAATTAACTTAATTCCAAAAAACACATTAAATAAATATTGATAAATCAAAGACTTTAACAACTTGAAACATAAAAATTGTAACATGAGTCAACTAAGTTAATTAATTAATATTCCCAAAAACACACAAAATAAATATTGATAAATCAACAAACTTGGAACATAAAAATTGTAGCATGGAATCAACTAAATTAATTAACTAAGATTCTAAAAGAATTATAAACTAAATAAGATGTATCAAAACTAAAATTAATATTTCAAAACATGAATATCTTAACATGGGATTGACCAAACTAAACTTTAAATATTGTAAAACAAGTAAACTAACATGAGAACAATTCAAAAATTAACCATTAAAGATTTTTAAGGCAAGTAAACTATCATGAGATCATTCAAGAATTAACAACTAATAACAAATAATACGTAAACTGATGGACCAAAATGCGATTAAAACAAAATCAAATCGGAACCGCACATCCTAAAAGCAAAAAACTCACCTTCGATCGCATAGTCTCCAACCTCGTGGATGTGTGCGTGTTGTCAAAAGGATGCAGTCGTGGTTGCTCTCCACATGCAAGTTGTGTGTATCTTTTATACTCTCAAAGTGGCCACGAGTTCCATGCATGATGGAGAAAAAAATTCCCATGGTGCGGTTGTGGTGTGCTCCTTTTCAATTGTGCGTGTTGCCTTGTGGGGTCTCCAAAGTGGCAGCCTTTTTTATTTACGCAGGCTGCTCCTCTTTAAGATGGGTTTGTGCGCTTTGTGGTTGTCTCCAAAGTGGCAGCCTGCTGCCTTTTCCCAATCATGTTGTGTTTCTAAACTGATTGTGCCCTTTAAAAAAAAAAAAAAACTGGTGTCCTCAATGGTGCATGCAATCCTTAAAAGGTGCAACCCGGTGCTTTGGGGAGATAAAAAAAAAAAAAAAAAAATCTCCTTTTGTATGGTGCATCCAACTAGAATTCTTTCATTAATCCAAGACCAATCTGTGTTCCTTCTAAAGAAAGGCCCCTAGTCAATATCCTGCTACCCCCAATCTCGTGTGTGGCACCTTTTTCTTTTGGATGCGTGTGATCCACAAAGTAGCCACCTTTCTAGAGAAAATTCTCCATCTCCACAAATCAATCGTCGTCTCCTTTTATATGCTATGTGTGGGTCTTTTAAAGTGTTTTTTCTACAATGATATATGCACTAGAAAAGCCAGAGAGATCAGAATTACAAATATGATACGACTAAAGCATTAGAAAAGCTTGCTAAAATGTTCAATGAGACTGACATCCCTTTCTTAATTGAAAGCACGGTACAAATAGATGGTGCGCTCCCCCATGAATGCGTGTTGACTTTTCTAACTGATCCTTCTTCCAAACTTGTGCGTGGTATGCTTTTTAAGGATATAGTCCTGGTTCCTCCAAAAAAAAAAAAAATTGATGCTGCTCCCTTTTACGTGAAGGCGTGACCTTAAGGTAAGTCTTGGCAGTCTGAGTTTCCTTTTAGTATGCGAGAGTCTGTGCTTCCCTTTTTGCGATGGAGTACCTCAGATCCTTGCCAAATTCTAGTGGTGACTCTTCCTGAAATAATTCAGCCATAGATATCTCCATATATGGAGCCACACTTTTCATGAATTCTCCATTATGTTGCCACCAGAATCTCATGCAAAGATAAAATAAAAATTAAAAATCTTGCAATAATAATAAAATTAGAAATCATGCAATTAAAAATGAAAATAACAAGATCGATCAATCACATGCATTTGTAAGAAATCAAAATATTAATTCATGTAAATTAAAAAAATAAAATAGAATCATCAATCTCATGCAATTTTCTAAAATAAATGAATAAATAAAACAAAAATATAAATATCAATAATATAAATACCAATATCAAGTATGCAATAAAATATATATATATATTAAAACTAATGTAATAGATAACAATCGAAATATTAAACTCATACAAATAAAGATCGGTATTCTTCTGCAATCAAAAATTAAAATCAAGTCAAATGCTCACTTAATCCTAAAAGCATGCAATTTAATTTAATATTGAATCTAATTGAACTACACCTAAAAAACACCTAGTTGAACTTAACCTAAAAAAAAAAATTAAGTGACCTATGCCTGGAACTAAACTAAAGAGACTGTTAAAGTCACAATGATGGTTTAGAAAAATCTCTCAACAAAAGGTTTGAAAGGTAATTTAAGAAAAAAAAAGTTATATGAGTATCAATGGGCTACTAAAGAATGACTATAGGGCAAGAGATAAGTACATGAAAACACCAAGTATCATATGCTAAGATGCTAAAATGAAGGGTTTACACTAAACTTTTTAAATTAGCTAGTAAATTGTTCAAGTCCAAGAGCAATAGTTGGGTTGAACATCCTTGAATTGAAACAATTAACCCATTGCATTTGGGTTTTATGCCATGAATAATGATTCACTCGAGTCTTTACTCGTTAAATTTAACTTTAGGTTCTAACTGAGAAATTTCACAAGTTTGAGATTTTACCTCCATAAAATATTGGCTTGCTCTCATATTACCCTGTATAACTAATATTAGCTCATTTTACAACTGGTCATCATTTGTTCTTTAAATAAAGATAAAAAAATACATCCCATATTGCCTTAGGCATTTCTATATCCCACGTGTATTCAAGTGACTTGTCTTCAATACTACATAGAACATGTAGATTGCTTCTTCTTTTTCTTTTTTTTTTACTATAATTCTCCATTTCCTTGTGCTTTAGGTTTTTTTAGGCTTGGTAGTATGATGTCACCTCTATCAAGGACATCTTATAACTCTTAATCTTCAAGGTAGGATTTAATTTTGATTTAAACAATTTTTGTAATGGTAGTTTTAAATTTTCTGGACTTGCTCATGCTAAAATTCTCCATTGTTTACAAACTCTTGCCATAAGCTTTGTAACTCCTTAATGATACATATTGGAGTTGGGTTTGGGTGCCCAAGTGGGTTGACCCGACCCGACCCAATAAATAAAAAATTGTGTTAGGAAAGTAGTTTCTTAGAGTTTTAAAACTACCTAAAAAATGTCACTATAAATTAAAATAAAAATAAAAAATCTCTCTCTAAAAATAAAAATCAAAAATCAAAAAGAAGATGAGTCTTCTTTTTGGAACAAAAGTCTTTTCTTAATTTTTTTTTTCCCCTATTTTCTTCATAGAAATGAGGGTTAAGATATTGTGCTATGGATAACTCAGTGGTTCTTATATTTGTAGTTTCATCCATGACTTAGGATAAAAAAATCTCTATTGGTTGTTTCATTGACAAGTTTTCTGACATTTCAAAAGGTAACTCGAAACCATTTTTCATTTAGTACAATATCTCAAATATTGGTCCAAGACCACATAATACCTTAAGCAATTGATAAGCTTAGCTTTGATACTTAAATGTAGGGAAAAATAATTGTATTTTCCAAGAAATAATTGCAAACCAAAAAGATAACCACCAACCCAAGCCATGTTTCGTGGAATATCAAGCTTATAGTCACACCAAAGAAAAACACTTTAAAAAAGGACCAATTAGTGCACACCAAATTTGAAAACCAGGCTAAAGCCATGTTTAGTAGAATATCAAGCTTATTGTCACACCAAAGAAAAACACTTAAAAAAAAGGTCCAATTAGTGCACACCAAATTTGAAAACCAGGTTAAATAAAATAAGTGGAGACCTATAAATAAAAAAGGGCCTATTCTCACATCCAAAAGCCACCTACAAAAAAAGGCTAAATGTTACAACCTTAATCTAATTCTCTCATCTACTACTTGATCTTCTCTATTTTTTCTTATTCCAACCCTACACCCATTATAGACAGATAAGTAGATTAATGGTAACTTCTCCTTTTATGGAGATTTAATGTTGGTTGGAGAGGGTAGTGATAGTCCATGAAAACAATGACAATTGGTGGAGAAAGATGACTATGATTATGGTGAAGGACAAAAATGATGATAGGAAGGGAGAGATGACAATGGAGATAGTGGCTTGAACCTTTTAGAGATGCAGGCAAGGTAGTGATTGTAAAGGCAAGGGATAAGGTGGTGCTCTCATCTCAAGGCTAATGTTGGTCTACATTTAGATATAAAGTATTTAATAATTTATGTTGATTTTTAGACTATTTAGATTAAATTCAAGTTAAATGTGTTAGTAAGTCAAGTCAATGTCAAGTTGGGTCACCTATGATATTTTGTTGTATTGTGCCAAAACATGAGTTGTGTTCATATTTACTCGTATCATGTTTTACCCCTATATTGATATCGTGCGGGTACGATATCTCAACATGATTTGTCATAACTAGTTTTTATGCTCCTTTTAAGAAAGAAAGCCACTTAAATTTATGTTATCATCACATTAAAAATATTTTCTATGCTTCCCTCATAAGTGACTAATGACCTAGTGCCCAAATGCTTCATATATGCTTGGATTAGTATTGGGCTTAGGGAGCTTTAATGGGCTTAGCACATAACCTACCTCATAGGCTCATTGACATGGAATTGTCATCTAATACCAAATTCCTTCAACCAAATTAGAAAGGAATGAGGACTATTTAGCCAAATATCAATATATTTTTCATCAAATGGTCAAGTAGTTTTACACATTGCATTATCTTATTGACATCACACACATCTAGTGTTATCTTATCAACGTATCGACTTATAATTCGATAGCTCAATAGATTTTTATCTAATAGAAACCCCATAAATAAACTTAATGGATTATTATTTAAAAGATAAATTTCATCTTTCAAATTGAACTTCTCTATTTTATATGCATATTCTTTAAAGTCTCTATTTCAATTCCGGACTCTTTGAGTTCTCTACTTTTTAGGCAATAATTTGTATGTTTTATATACAAGTTATTACTATTTTCTATATTTTCATATAAGAACTAAAAAAATCATATTTATTTATAAAATCGGGTTATTCAAACCCCCTCTTAAATTATTTAATTAATTAAAAAAAAATAGTGAAATTATGCTTATCTTTGTCAATCAAAATTTTAGAAGTAAGATATATTATTCACATTGAGAGTAATATATAGATTATTGCAAAACCAAAAAGAATCAGAGGATTTTGTGATTCGAGGGAAAATGGTCCAAAAATAAAGCTCCTGGTCATGATATGGTGGAGCAGAATCGAACGGCTACAATGATGAGTTGCATGATATTAAACTACCGACTGCAACACCAGGCAGTGAAAGTTAGAGAGAGAAAGTAGAAAGAGAAGACAGTTGGGAATTGGGAGCCACGAATTTCCTACAAAAGGGCAAAGTTTGAGAGAAGCAGTTTCTAGAGAGAGAAAGACCGCGCGAAATCGAAGGAAACGAATTTACTGGTCGTCTTGAAGAATGTCACTTCCACAAACTGAGCGACACGAAGACGACAAAGAACAAACACAGGAACAACAAAATCGGTTCCCATTGGCATTCACTTCAACGCCATCGATTCTTCTCTTCGTTTCCCTTCATTTTTTCTCGGGAAAATGGCATTTTCCCGCATTTTCTGCCACCGTCCATGATGGGGTCGCAGTGGAGATCATGCAAAGTTTAATTTTTTTTTATCGGTTTGGTTCCAGATTCATCAAAATTTTGGGCAGAAAGGTTATTTTCAGCTAGGGAGGTGAATGGAGAAAATTCTGAAAGGGAAATTCATGCGCTCAGAGATTTGAATACGTGGGCTTTGGATTAAAGCTTAAAATGGTACATCTCTACTTTTGAAAGTCGTTCATCGAATTTTGAATTATTTTCTTCTTAGCATTTTTTATTGAAATGTGGTTTTATTATTTGTGTTCACTTGTTTTCTTAGGGATTATAGAATAATTTCTATTTTCTTTCTTTATTTCTCCATCATATTTTAACAAATAGGAATTCTCTTTCTGGTAGCTTGATATGCATTCTGGTTCCATTGTTTAGAAGTTTAGGTTTTTGAGATAAGCAGTAATTTCACATTCCTAGGAGCCTCTCTTTGTGTTTGTTCCTTCATTCACTTTTCTCCAGGTTGGTAATAACTCGTGTGTTTTCCATTAAGATTATTAAGACAAGGAGGATGAATGTGATTCAAACACTATGCTTTTATGTTCCTGTCTGGAATAATCCACATAACTGTTTTTTTTCATCTCAAAATAAGTTCTAGATCCATTTTCTGGAAAACAAATTTATCCTTTAACATGTGCACATAATTTCTAATTGCTGCAGGGCACTGCAGTGAACATTATTGTAGGTTCTCAAGTCTGGGTTGAAGACCCAGAAGCAGCTTGGATTGATGGACTGGTAACAAAAATCAATGGAGCAGAAGCTGAAATAGAGCTTACTAAGGGAAAGAAGGTGGATGGATATCAAGTCTTACCTTCTTCTTTTTTAGCCATTTTAATGATATTCTTTTCATGTTTGTTGATATTATACTTGCATCCTTGATGATTAGCCTCATCATCCTTTTTTTTTTCTCTCACAATTTGTAAGTTATGGAAGGGAACTAGCTCTATCATGTATTAACATAGATGACAAGTGGATGAACATTTCCTTTATTCCACTAACTAGTTTTGACTTGCTTGGATCTTTTCCTATTTTTGTGTAAATTTATTATTAATTGCCCAAATAGATCATTTTGGACTCAAGTATCATCATGTGTTGGAAATTGTCTCAAATTCTATTTCAAGTCAATTTATAAGTCGTTGATCTTTTCCTATTATGATATATTCATGTAAGGAACTTTCCTATTGATATAAAGGAAATTATAGTGAGATCTTCTCTTAGGAATTGGTATCTTTGACAATTATGTAATGAGTTTCCTATATGAAATCTTCCTATGTAATTGGGAATATATATATAGAAAGAGATTTTTATTAAAAGGGAGAGTATCTTTTTGGGTGTAATTAGAGCTTTGGGATATGAGAGCTCTAGGATTGTAAACAATAGTGGAAGTGCTTCTTCATTTTTATCCGTGGATGTAGGCTTTAGGGTGAACCGTGTAAATTGTTAAGTGTTTTCTGCTTTCATTCTCTTATTTTCGTCTCTCTATTATTGTCTTTTATCGTGGTTTTTCACAACAAGCTATTATTAGAGCTTAAGGTTGTTAGACTTAGAATAGCGACAAAGTTTGAGGTTGAGAGGTGTGATGGAAGAAAAGATTTCAATTTTTAACGCATTAAGATGCATGCCTTGGTGGTTCAACTGGTTTTGTCTAAACCACTAAAAGATAGAGTGGTTGTTAGACTTGGAATAGGGATAAAGTTTGAGGTTGAGAAGTTTGATGGAAGAAACGATTTCAGTTTAGGGCGCGTTAAGATGTGTGCCTTATTGGCTCACCAAGGATTTTCAAAACACTAAAAGTAAAAGAGGCTCTACCAATGATGATGTCTAATGAAGAGAATGATGAATTTATGAAGAAAGTGCATAATGTTATTCTATTATGTTTGGCTAACGAGGTACTTTGTGAGGTTGTAGTAGAGGATATGACTCCCAAAGTATGGTTGAAGCTATAAAGTTTGTATGTGACGAAGATCACCTTGATGAGTTCAATAAAACTATTATTGACTTGAAGAATATTGATGTTAGAATTGATGACAAAGACTAAGCCATAATTTTGATATGTTCCATGCCAAAATTTTATAAGTAATTTGTGGATTCCATTATGTATGGTAGGGCAACCCTGAACTCAAAGAAGTTGAAGAAAAGGGTCTCAAGAATAGAGAAGAAAGCTTTGGTGTAGACTTGGTGGCTAGAGGGAGAATAGAAAAGAAAAATAATTATAGGAAAGGTTAATCCATATCTAAATTAGAGTGTAAGGAAAACAACAAGTGCTTCAATTGAAACAAGGAAAGACATTATGTGAGAAATTGTCTAGAATGTAAAGGTAAAAAAAAAGAAAGGAAAGCTTCTAATTCTGGTAACGCACCAATTATAGAAGAAAATTTGGATATTGCAAATGCCTTTTCAATTATTGTTAGTAATTCAAGTGATGGGTGGATCCTTGATTCAAGTCACTCCTATCATATGCCTACCAATATGGATCAGTTTAGTACTTACCGAGTTATAAATGGTGGGAAGCTTCTTATGGGAAACAAGATAGCCTATAAGGTTGTTAGAATAGGCACAATTGGAATTAAAATGCATGATGACATTGTAAGGACATTAATTGTTGTAAGACATGTTCTCGAATTGAAGAAAAATTTGATTTCTTTGGGATACTCTACTTCAATGGTTGCACATATAAAGTTAGATGTGAAGTTATGAAAATCTCAAAGAGTGCTCTTGTTGTGATAAAATGACAAAAAATTAGTGGTCTTTATACATTGCAAGGTAACACGGTTATAGGTGCAACTATAGTTTCAACCTCAAAAACAATTTCAAAGACTACCAGGTTGTGGAGTATGCGGCTTAGGCATATGAGTGAGAGAGGATTGTTAATTTTGAGCTAACAAGGTTTGCTTGGTAGGCAGAATATGGGAGAGTTTGATTTTTGTGAGCATTGTGTATTCAAGAGACAATGTAGGGTTACGTGCAATGCAACTATTCACAAGACTAAAGTTACTTTGAAATCTATTTAAATCTTTAGAGCCCTTCTTGGGTTATATGACATGGTGGTGGAAGATGGATATTGACCTTCATCAATGATTGCTCTAGAAAGGTTTGAGTATATATCTTGAAACATAAGAGTGATGTCTTTGGAAAGTTCAAGTGATGATGGTAAGCTATGATCGAAAAGCAGACAAGAAAATAGATGAAATTGACAATGACCTGGAATTCTATGGAAAATAGTTCAATGACTTTTGCAGGAATGAAATTATTATGAGACATTGCATTGCCACATATACTCCACAACAAAATGGTGTTGCAAAATAGTTAAATCGAACTTTTCTAGAGAAAGCATGTTGTATACTTTTAAATGCAGGGTTGTCGAAGGAATTTTAGGTTGAAACAATTAATTTAGCTTGTTATCTTATGAATAATTCTCTTTCAATTTCTATTAATTGTAGGGCTTCTGAAGGGGTATGATTTGGTTCCCTTGTTGATTATGTAAATTATTATTATAATTATGTTGTCATGCTTGTGTACATGTAAATGAAGTTAAGTTGGATCCAAGGGCAAGGAAGAACATATTATAAGATATGTAAATGTTGTAAAAGGGTACAGGTTGTGGTGCTTAAATTCAAAATCTTCCAAATTTATGATTACTAGGAATGTGACTTGTGAAGAGTATGCAATGTTGAGTCTAAAGAAGAAAACAATTTGATATAGAAAACAAACCTAGTGTGATAGTAAAGGTGGAGTTTGAGCCTAGAGCTTCAAGAACCATAGAAAAAAGCTTTCAATAAAGCCAAATGAGGAAGAGGTGCAACATCTTGATGATAAAGAAAATGCACCAGAAGAGCAATAATACAATTTGGCTAGGGACAAAATGAGAAGGCATATTAAACCACCTCAGAAGTATGCTAATGAGGATTTTGTTGCTTATTCACAAAGTGTGGGAGACACTATGAGGAGATCAATATAGTGAAGGGTTCAATGGATGTGACTTCTAAATTTGTTCCTACAATTAAGTTAAAGGATCTTTGTGAGTGTAGTTGAGGCTTTGGAATTTGAGAGCTCTAGGATTGTGAACAATAGTGGAGGTTCTTCTTCATCTTTGTCCATGGATGTAGACTTTAGGACAAACCATATAAATTGTTGTGTGCTTTGAGTGTTTACTGTTTTCATTTTTTTATTTTATTCTCCCTATTACTGTTCTTTGTCGTGGTTTTTGATAACAATATGTACATCTTGCTTTCTCCCTCTCCCGAACTGTAAGTCTCAATCCCTGTTTTATACACAAATAAATAAATGAAGGAAAACATGCATTTCATGTGTATTTTGTATATCATATTTCATATTTTCAGTATTCTTTACGGCAGAAACTGTAGAATATCCTATAGTTTCTCTGTTTGGAAACATCATAATGAATTATATTCACATGCATATCCAAATTAGATTTTGTGCAGCAGCTTGAACTTGTGTGAGAACTCCTACTTGATTGGCCAGAACTTCTCTATCTCAACTCAAGGACCTATCTACCCTCTTCTTTCTAAGAGATAGGGGCTACATTGGCTATTCCTGCAGATTGCTTGTATTTCTCTACCCCGATTAATGGTTTTGACTTTTTTTGTTTTTGGTAATGCTAAGGTTGTTGTGAATTTATTGAAAATATATCCAAAGGATACGGAAGCTCCTGCTGGTGGAGTTGATGACATGACAAAGCTATCTTATTTGCATGAACCTGGAGTTTTACAAAACTTGAAATCTAGATATGAGCTCAATGAGATATATGTATGCTTCTCTTACCTATCTCAAACTGGTCAATCGTTGCTCATTATTCTAATAGAAAAATCTTACTGCATCTATGATCTATGTAACAAGATCTGTTGCAAATGTTAAATCTTATGGCAGACTTATACTGGAAACATACTTATCGCAATTAATCCTTTCCAAAGATTGCCTCATATTTATGATGCTCACATGATGCAACAATACAAGGGGGCACCTTTTGGAGAACTAAGTCCTCATGTTTTTGCAGTTGCTGATGTTGCATACAGGTGATCCCAGTTCATTTTTGTTGCCAAGGAACTCTTTCTTTCTCTCTTTTTTTTTTTTTGCTTATGGGTGATCCCAGTTCATTTTTGTTGCCAAGGAATTCTTTCTCTCTCTCTCTCTCTCTCTCTCTTTGACGTTTCTGATGATCCAGTGTCCAATTCAAAACAGGGCAATGATCAATGAAGGAAAAAGCAATTCAATTCTAGTCAGTGGTGAAAGTGGAGCAGGTAAAACTGAGACAACCAAAATGCTTATGCGGTACCTTGCCTTTCTGGGTGGTCGGGTGGCTACCGAAGGACGCACAGTTGAACAACAAGTTCTTGAAGTATGATTGATAAACTCTCTATTTCTACTAAATTGAGTTTAAGTTGCTTGTTACTTTCTATTGATTATGTTGTTAATGACCTCTTACGGAACTTCTATATTTTCTGATGAATGCAGTCAAATCCAGTTCTTGAAGCATTTGGCAATGCCAAAACTGTTAGAAATAATAATTCCAGGTGAGACATTCTTCAACTTGAGTGGTGAAATATGGTGCTAATGGCTATCCTGATATGAATCCTGTTCATCATATAACTTGACTTCAATTCCATGTTGACTTGTTTCATTCATTGGCTTCCAGCACTCAGTCTTTGTACCATGGAGGACAATTTAGTGAATTTGGTACCTAGTTTTGTATCGTTTTTTTCTTTTATTTTATTTTTTATTTTTTTTATGGGCAGTGTTGATTGCATGAACCAGTTCCTCTTAATTTATTTGTTGACTATTTATAAACATGGTAAAATTCCGGAGACTTTTTCTAGTTTTGGTTTTGATGTTTCTCCTAAAATTAATCCTGGTGCAGCCGCTTTGGTAAATTTGTTGAGATCCAGTTTGATAAGCAAGGAAGAATATCTGGAGCGGCCATCAGAACTTATCTTCTAGAGAGATCTCGTGTGTGCCAAATTTCTGATCCTGAACGCAATTACCACTGCTTCTACCTTCTTTGTGCAGCACCACAGGAGGTATCTTCCAGTTGGGATGACTGAGCTACTGAGATGTTCAATTTTTTCAATTTATCAAAATAACTAATGTTAATATGTTTCCAGGAAATTGAGAAATACAAGCTAGGAAACCCCAAATCATTTCACTATCTGAACCAGTCAAATTGCTATGAACTGGTTGGTGTGAGTGATGCCCACGACTATCTTGCCACTAGGAGAGCTATGGATATTGTTGGAATAAGTGAAAAGGAACAGGTATATGTAAAACTATGTTTATTGCATATATTCAACTTCTTTATAACATTGAATTGAGAAAAATGCTCTCTCTCTCTCTCTCCCCCTCCCTCTCCCTCCCTCTCTCTCCCTCACTCTCTCCAGGAAGCAATCTTCAGAGTTGTTGCTTCAATTCTCCATATCGGCAACATTGAATTTACTAAGGGAAAGGAAGTTGATTCTTCAGTTCCAAAAGATGACAAGGCAAAATTCCATCTTAAAATGACAGCAGAGCTTCTAATGTATGAGTGAAGTCCAACTCACATTTATGTTCTGACATTTGATATATTTCTTTATATATTATAGATTGAGTTTAATCTTTATTTCAGGTGTGACCCTCTGGCCTTGGAAGATGCATTATGTAAACGTGTCATGATCACCCCCGAAGAAGTTATAAAGCGAAGTCTTGATCCTCTTGCTGCAACAGTTAGCAGGGATGGTTTTGCTAAGACAATATATTCTCGATTGTTTGACTGGTAAGATGATAAACTTTTGGAATAATTTTATTAGTTTTCTTCACTTGGGTTATTTAAATTGTTTTTAATTCCTAAATAATAGACAAAACAGACCAAGGACTGGGATGCTAAGTGTGCTTAACTTAATATCTGCAGGTTGGTGGATAAAATTAATGTCTCAATTGGACAAGATCCTAATTCAAAATCTCTTATTGGGGTCCTTGACATCTACGGTTTTGAAAGCTTTAAGACTAACAGGTAACAGCTGCTAGAAAAGCCAAAACAAGTCAATAATAAAATATTAAGATAATGTTTTATATAGTTATCTCTGAAGGGCTTGGCAGTACTTGTAACTTAATTTCATCATATCATGCTGTGCAGTTTTGAGCAATTCTGCATTAATTTCACAAATGAGAAGCTGCAGCAACATTTTAACCAGGTAACTTCTCAGACCATAACCGTTTCAGCTTTGATTCAAATTTTATTTTTACTTAAGATGCTTTGTTGATAATTCTCAGCATGTCTTCAAGATGGAACAAGAAGAATATACAAAAGAAGAAATTGATTGGAGCTACATTGAATTTGTTGATAATCAAGATGTCCTGGATCTCATTGAAAAGGTTTTATTCTTTTCTTCTGCATTAATAGCCATTGATTAGTGACGATGAACCTTATATCCTAGTTATCAAAACTGAAGCAGATACCAACCGATTTAGAGGGTTGAGCTTACTCAGACATTTATTAGTGCATTTATATAAATGTGATTCAAAAGTTGTTCTATTCATTTATCTGGGCCTAGACAAGCTGTTAGACATAAAGAGGAGGTAACTAGTAAGAAGGATGTTGCTGTAGAAAAATGGTCGATATGCCATTGTCATAAGTCAGATTGCAGATTGAATACTTGTCTGTTGCATCACATTTCTCAAGGCAGTTAAGAGTTTTATTCTCGCCACCTGCCTGGTCAAAAATTGTCCATCAAGCTAGCATGTTTGTGTATAAACCATATCTTTTAAGAAAATGGTGACTGGGTGACCAGGTTACTGGTCCTACCATCTGGACTGGTGCACTTCTGATAATGATGCCTCATACTCCTCATGTGGCTTATATGAGTGCTAGAATGGCTAGGGTATACTAGAATGTTTGCATCTGCCACTTGGTGCCTCATTTTAAAAACCTTCAAGCTCCTATTTTTGGTTTCTAATAGGCAAAGGATTCTACTGCAATTACAATTTTGGTTGATTTTATGTAAACAAGAATAATTTTTCTATGGCTCTGAAAAGCATTTTAACAGAATGAACTTCAATGATCTTGGATTGTGGTTATATTGGTTGCTCCTGAAAACAGACTTACCAGGTTTATTGAAATGTTAAGTACTAAAACTTCTCTCTTGGAAGGTTATTTTAACTGAAAATTATTTTCACCAAAGGAGCATTTTTACCTTATATACCCCTTTTTTCATGTTTTAGTATATGGCAAGCTTGTTTTTTGTCCTTCCATTTGGACCTGGATACTGGAATTTGCTTTCATCCACAAACTTGAAATTATGTTTTTTTTTTTTTGGCAGAAACCCGGTGGAATCGTTGCTCTCCTAGATGAAGCTTGGTACAAAATTCTCTGCATTTTTCTATAAAATTTCTCTATTTCTTGTCTGAGGAAGGTTGCTGTAGTTCATTTAACATGCTACAATAGAAGTGTTAGTTTCTAATAAGAACATTGATCTTAGAAGTCTGATGTTTCTTTTAGGAAAATTTATAGGTTTTTAAGCTTGTTGTTCACTGGGAATTTTTGTTTTGCAGCATGTTTCCAAAATCAACACATGAAACATTCTCACAGAAGCTTTATCAGACATTTAAAGTTCACAAGCGCTTTATCAAGCCAAAACTATCTCGCACAGATTTCACTATTTCTCATTATGCTGGGGAGGTATGTTGTCATCAGTTGCTGCTTACTGCTGGCTGCTTTTGCATTTAGATATTTTCCCTTATAATATTTATTTTCAGGTCCTATATCAATCTGACCAATTTTTAGACAAAAACAAAGACTATGTGGTTCCAGAACATCAAGACTTGTTGGGTGCTTCTAAATGTACTTTTGTAGCAGGCCTTTTCCCTCCACTCCCTGAAGAGTCTGCCAAATCTTCTAAGTTCTCTTCAATTGGTTCTCGTTTTAAGGTATCTTTTCTTCTGTTATCCTGGTGAGGATGGTGATGGCTTTTACTTCAACAGGACAACTCAATGTAACACAACCATGGAAGTATTGTGATAAGAGCATAAACCCAACTACCACTTTACAGCACTTCTCCCACTGCTCCCTGTGTTTTTTTTAGTGCAAGAAGTTGACAGCTAATGTTGTTACGATCTAATGATGCAGCTACAACTACAGCAATTGATGGACACATTAAACTCCACAGAACCTCACTACATCAGATGTGTAAAGCCAAACAACCTTCTAAAACCTGCCATATTTGAGAATGTCAATATCATGCAACAACTACGTTGTGGTGTGAGTACAATTTAACTTTTGTAGTTTTAAGCTTTTTTCACTTACATATTCAAATTTTCTTAGTTTTAATTCATTCAGTTGTCACTAACTGGTTTCTGTGTAGGGTGTTTTAGAGGCCATCAGAATCAGTTGTGCTGGGTATCCTACACGCCGTCCTTTTTTTGAATTCCTAAATCGATTTGGAATTCTTGCTCAAGAAGTTTTAGAAGGGAAGTAAGTGCCCTCTTTTGGCTAAATTGAAGCCTGAGTGGAAATTTTGTAATTTGTTTGCTGCCTGGGTACTAGGCTAGTTGGATTTTTTCTTTTCTTTTTTTTGAGAATTTCTGATTTTACTTGGGTAGATGTTCATATTCTCCTTTTCAAATCTATTGCATGTATAAGCAGCTATGATGAAAAGGTTGCATGCAGAAAGATTCTGGAGAAAAAGGGGCTTAAGGGGTTTCAGGTAATACAGGAATTTCTTTTTTGCCTGTATTGACTGGTGATAACAAATGAAACACAGGTTCCTTGATCACATCATATTTGTGTAAATAGTACACTTCATTCAGTTATTGCTGGCATCCAGCATATTGCAGCATCCCTATAGAATAATTTCTGATCTATACCTTTCAAAAATTTACAAACACAGACTTTTGTGAACCTTGAATTATGTTAAGCAAAATATTATCATGTTTTGGTTTTATATACGTATAAATTATGAATTCCCATGCATCCACCCATATCTTTGGCAAGAGGTATATATTTGATTCTCCACTAAATTGCTTGCAGATAGGTAAGACAAAGGTTTTCTTACGCGCTGGTCAGATGGCTGAATTAGATGCACGAAGAGCAGAGGTACTTAGTAATGCAGCAAAGGCTATCCAAAGGCGTATACGGACTTATCATGCTCGCAAACGTTTTATTGCATTGCGAAAGGCTACCATTCATGTGCAATCTTTATGGAGAGGTAATCCATTTGAAAATAACAAAGCATGAACATAGTTCACAACTAAATGTAGAGTTGTTTCTTGAAAGCATGGTTTTTTGAGCCACTCTTCTTATTGGAAGGATATGGTTGTAGTTTTAGTTTCTTCCTATCCATTTTTCTTTTGCAGCATAGCTCTCTGGATCATCAATTGACTGATCGTTCATTTTCCTTTTTCAATTCCATTTTCATATGTCTTTTATATGAATTGTAGGAATGCTGGCTTGCAAACTTTATGAGAGCATGAGAAGAGAGGCTGCTGCTGTGAAAATTCAGAAGAACATACGTAGACATGAAGCCAGAAAAACCTTTAACAAGCTTCGAGTATCAGTGCTTGTCTTGCAGACAGGCTTAAGAGCAATGGCTGCTCATAGAGAATTCAGATTTAGGAAGCAAACTAAAGCAGCAATTGTTATTCAGGTTATTTTATTCTTACCATTATATATTTTGAAAGCCAATTTCCCTGTATACTGAATTCTGAATAATAAATGCTCTTTTAAAAAACTATATGCAGGCCCGGTGGCGCTGTCATAGAGCTTTCTCATTCTACAAGAAGCTCAAGAGAGGAGCAATAGTTTCACAATGCAGATGGAGGGGAAGAGTAGCCAAGAAAGAGCTCAGGAAGCTGAAAATGGTCAGCATTGTTTGTCTTTTGCCATAGGAGTTGGGCAAAAGTGCCAGTACATTAATGGGGATTGTTGAACAACCAATTTTCCTAAAAGATTAAGCTTGTAGGAGTTGGTCCTATAATGTATATCGTGCACTCTAACACCCTCCCTCACGTGCGGCCCCATACTCACACATGGAGAGACACATTGGCCCATAAGCAAACAACCACAATCAGCCTTTTTTTAGGCTTAATTAATTGAGGATACAAATATATGGTTGCAAGGTTCGAACACATGACCTCCCATCAAACAAGGCTCTAATTCCATGATGAACAACCAATTTTCCTAAAAGCTTAAGCTTGTAGGATTTGACCTCACACTGTATATCATGCACTGTAACAGGGATGATGGCTTACCTTGTTTAGTACAAGGATTGATTATTTTCCCTGGCTTTTAACACAATTATAAATTGGAATGGGAGTAAGGTTTTATCAATCCTAAGCTTGGGTGAGGGAAGTCTGCTTTTTGTAGATGACTTAGATGATGAGTAAACCCCCAAGTTACAACTTCATGGACCCAGAATCCAGAATCTAAAAAGGATTTTGTAGGTACCCCCAATTAGTGGATTTAAGGCTTTAGCTGCACCGTATGCACCTAGAAGTTTTGATTTGTTGATTTAGGGTGTATAGTAGTTTAGCTAATATATTCATCATCATTGTTTAAGATATAATTGAGTTCTCAATTTCTACATGACTCATTTGTCTCACTTTTATTAAATCTATATCTGAATATGATGTTTGCACAAAAAAAAAAAGACTTAGTAAGATAAACTGATATTTGTTCCATGTGCCTGGTAGTAAATTTGAGGTACTATATATAATCTACAAACAGATGAAGGTATTATTAAGCTGTCCTCTTTATTGTTAATCAAGTGAACAGCTATCCTTTCCCTGTAGATTCAGGTTTCAGCCAAAAAGTTTTGCCTTTGCATCGATAACTAATGTAAGATGTAGACAGAAGACTGAAGCTAGGCTGAGCCATTTTTTATTAAGTACTTTCTGCACAACCACATGGTCTCCATCCCGTTAATGATATAAAAGGATTATGTATGGTATTCCATTTTGGTGAAGGCAGTATATCATGAATTTTTTCTTTTTCCCAGCTTGGATGCTAATATCCCTTACCAATTTTTTGTAGGCTGCAAGAGAAACAGGTGCACTTAAAGAAGCGAAGGACAAGCTCGAAAAAACAGTGGAGGATTTAACATGGCGTCTACAGTTGGAAAAGCGTTTAAGGGTAAATATTTATATTCTGAGGAGAGCCACTAATTAGTCTAGAAGATATTGCTAGTCTTATGTGTTCGTCTGCTTTGAGAAGTTGAGATCCAAGATTGTGACACATTTAGAATTAAGAAAAAAATTACCTATCAAAAGAAAAAAAAAAAGAATTCACCAAAAGATTCTTTTGTTCTTGCACCAAGTGATGTACTTTCAATTAAAAAATCTAACAGGAAACTATTTGACTTCAACCTTTTTTAAGTGCTTAATTTTTTTATTCTACACCATCTTAAGGACTTAGAAATTCTAATTTGTCCTGTTTAATGTACACACTCTCATCCAAAATCTGAAACCATGTGCACAGACTGACTTAGAAGAAGCAAAAGCACAGGAGATAGCAAAATTGCAGAATTCTTTGCAAGCTATGCAAACCAAAGTTGATGAAACAAATGCATTACTTGTCAAGGAACGAGAGGCTGCAAGAAAGGCTATTGAAGAGGCACCACCTGTTATTAAAGAAACCCCAGTTATTGTTGAAGATACCAAAAAAGTTGAGTCTCTAACAGCAGAAGTGGAGAGCTTCAAGGTAATGCGGTTTGACCCAAATTATTACTACCTATTCTCTTCTGCATTTGGACATAGATACCTTTGCAAAGTTTTCTGAATTTTATTGCACTCAGAATAACCAACATGAACCAAAAATCACACGGCATAATGATTTTTAGAGAGTAAGGGCAAATTTTTTATTGACTAGATTATGGATTGTAGATAATAATAGATCAACATGATGAGGTAGGAGGTATTAAATTTAGTAAAGAGTTGCACCTACATTTTGGATTTTAAATTTAGTAAAGTTCTGTTTAGTCAATTTGCAATCTGATAAGTTTATTACTTTATATAATTTGAGTGAAATTTGGTGCCAAAATAAAAATGGCGGAGATCATCGACATAACTAGTTAGTTATAATAATTTGAATCAAAAGGGCCGCATCTAATGATTACTTAAACAGGTGGTTCACCAAAAAGGTAAAAGTCTTGGGATGCATTATTTATCCTGCTTTATCTGTGAAATGACTAAATCAGCATCAGTGCTGTTTTGCAGCTTTGAGCTAGCCTGAAGTGATTGGATTGGTTAAACTTTACTAGTGAAACAACTAATGTTGCCAAACTTTAACTATAGCTATAACAGGATGCATGTAAGCTTTACAAATTTAACTAAGATTCAACTGGGTGGGCATAGGTTTTTTTATATTTCTAGCACTGGATAATGATCTTGTTATTTTGATGATCTTAACCTTTATGTCCCCACAGGCCTTGTTGCAGTCAGAAAAAGAAAGAGCTGACAATTCTGAGAAGAAATATACTGAAGCCCAAGAATCTAGTGAAGAAAGACATAAAAAATTAGAAGAAACAGAAAAAAAGGTTCAGCAACTCCAGGAATCATTGAGCAGGTAGCATAACACTTTAAGAATGATTTTCCCTCATGTTACTGATTTTCATTTATCTTGTGGACATCTTATATGTGGTTTTCTTGAAAGTTTTCATGAATAGATAATTTTTAGTGTAAAGTCAGACAAAGTGTCAAATGATCATGACAGCAATCAAATCTCTGTAAGGAAGATTGTTAAACCGACCACATTCTCAAATGTATGGTTCGCTAGTCTAATACTTCAAAAACAAATAGTTCCATTCTGACTGCATGTAACACTGTTACTGAAAAATATCCATTCTTAACATAAATGAAAGAATTTAAAGTTCCAATTGAAAGTTCTCATAATCAGCTACTGGATAGATCAATTGACCAGTTGCTGGACTACAGCTATAAATGCAAAAAGTGCTTGGTCTGTGACTGAATTAGTTATGATCTTAAGAGAGGAATTCACTAACCAAATACAAAAATAAGTTCTTAGTTCTATGCATTAGTTATTTCCCCCCTTTTTATCTCTGTAAGAAGTAGAAGAAACAAATTAATCTGCATTTACATTTAATGTTTAAGCATTGATGTTTTAGTTTCTTCAAAAGTTATATTGACCTTACTGTTTATTTGTGTTGAAATTGTCTTGTGCATTTAACATTTGATGTTTGACCATTGATGTTTTGAAGTTAAATATTTGAACTACTTCAACTTCTTTTGTCCATTTCTAGTACCATTTCCCATGTTCTATGCAGCAGTTACATGTTTATATTGGGAAAGTAGTCAGTACCAGTCCTTTTGTAGTACGGTTAACCAAACACTTGAACTTCTGTAATTAGGCTAGAGGAGAAGCTTACTAATTTAGAATCAGAAAATCAAGTTCTCCGTCAACAGGCTGTGTCCATGGCACCCAATAAGTTTCTTTCAGGACGCTCCAAATCAATTGTTCAGGTAATCATAGAAATGACTTGTCAAATTGGTGTTTGATATTCAATGTTATAGATGTTTCAGGAAACTTATTGATGTCTGATAATTGGCAGAGGAGTTCTGAAGGTGGTCATGTTGCAGGGGATGCAAGGACTTCTTTGGTATGTAAAATTGCTAAAAATCTCTTTCAAACTTAAAGGTCTGTTTTGTGAAAGCAATATTTTCTTTCTCTTTGATTGATCACCTTTAAAATTATTAGGATCTGCATAGCCCTTCACTAAACCAAAGGGAGTTTTCTGAAGTAGAGGAGAAACCACAAAAATCACTCAATGAGAAGCAGCAGGAGAATCAGGAACTGCTCATTCGATGCATTGCACAACACTTAGGCTTTGCAGGAAGTAGACCAATTGCTGCCTGTATCATATACAAATGCCTCCTGCAATGGAGATCATTTGAAGTTGAACGGACTAGTGTTTTTGACCGGATTATCCAGACAATAGGCCAGGCTATTGAGGTTTGAATTGTTCAATCCTATATGCTAGTATGGTGCATTATCTTCTTCTTTTATGATTAGTAGCTTCCCTTTTTATTTAAATATTCCATTCTGATTGCAGACCCAGGATAACAATGACATTTTGGCCTACTGGTTATCCAATGCCTCAACTCTTCTGTTACTACTCCAGCGCACATTGAAAGCAAGTGGTGCAGCTGGAATGGCTCCACAGCGCCGTCGATCATCATCAGCTACATTGTTTGGAAGGATGACACAGGTACAATCTCTCTCGAACCTATTATTTATTTCAGAAAAAATTCTTTTCTGTTCAAATCTGTTTGTATAATTTTCTTTACAGAGTTTTCGTGGAGCTCCACAAGGAGTTAATCTTTCCTTCACAAATGGTGGTCTAACCGGTGGAGTGGAAACTTTACGCCAAGTTGAAGCCAAATACCCAGCGCTGCTTTTCAAACAGCAGCTTACAGCATATGTAGAGAAAATTTATGGAATGATTCGTGATAATCTGAAGAAAGAGATTTCTCCTTTACTGGGGTTGTGCATCCAGGTACATGAATCTGATCATTTATGCACCCAGTCATGACAATAAACTCTTTTATTGACTTTCCTTTTGAATTACTTATGTGTATAAATTTCTTTTTTGGATAATAATGAATTAGGCACCAAGAATATCAAGAGCAAGCTTAGTTAAGGGACCGTCACGTTCTGTTGCAAACACTGCAGCTCAACAAGCTTTGATTGCTCATTGGCAAGGGATTGTGAAGAGCCTTGGAAATTTCTTGAATACTTTGAAAGCAAATCATGTTAGTGGGGGTCCAGCGGATTTCTTTTCATTATGCCCTTTTCCTTACCTAAATGATAATGATTGGCTGTCTGTGTTACTCTTGGCATATTTCGTGTCTCTTGAGTACATGCCTAAGCCAACTCAAACTATCTGACTTGGCAAATTATTTGTCCATTACTTGGCAAGACCATGCTAGGAAAATTCTTTTCCTGCTCTTATGGTATTTGTTCTGAAATCATATTTACAGTGAAATACCTTTTCCCACCTCTTCTGTTTCCAGGTACCCCCATTTTTAGTTCGTAAGGTGTTCACACAAATATTTTCTTTCATCAATGTCCAATTATTCAACAGGTATAGAGTCAGTATTTCATATTCTATAGTAATTTTCTGTACCGCAGATTGAAGTTTTTTCCTTATGGTCTTGCACACATTGTTATGGTTGCAGCCTTCTATTACGACGAGAGTGCTGTTCATTTAGTAATGGTGAATATGTTAAAGCAGGACTGGCTGAACTGGAACATTGGTGTTACAAGGCAACCGATGAGGTATCTTGGTTTCTGTGCCTTCATTTCATTATTGTACAATAACCTACTTGCTGAATAAACAAAAAAAAAAAAAAATTGCAGTATGCAGGTTCAGCTTGGGATGAGCTCAAGCATATCAGGCAGGCTATTGGGTTTCTGGTAAACCTTTGCAGTTCATCTCATCATTACTTGTTCTAAGGCTGAAGAAATAAGAATTGGGGAAATCTTGACATTTCTATTTCCTGATTCAGGTCATACATCAAAAGCCAAAGAAAACCCTTGATGAAATAAGCCATGACCTATGCCCGGTAACCAGTGTTCCTATAGACAAAAATGAGAGATAACATTCACATCTACCTTATCTCAACCAATCTTGTTTCTCCATTTGCAGGTGCTCAGTATACAGCAGCTGTATCGGATCAGTACAATGTACTGGGATGACAAGTATGGCACGCATAGTGTGTCCCCAGATGTAAGTTTCTATGGATGCCATTACTCAAACTAGGTTCGAGCCATCTTTGTCACAAGGAAGTATGATAATTTTCATAGCACTACATAAATTAGGAAAAACTAACTATGGTAAGTTTTGCCTTGTGAATGTTGCCATCTAGGTTATATCCAACATGAGGGTGTTGATGACTGAAGATTCGAACAATGCAGTCAGCAATTCTTTCCTGTTGGATGATGATTCAAGGTAGGTTACAAAATTCAACTATCTGATGATATGTTCTTTCCTTTTCTTTCATTTCATATTAACCTGATTGGAAATATACCTGGAATGGGTGTAAAGAAAGTTATTCTGTTTTATCTTCAACTGTTATTTAAAAACTTTAATCTTATATTCAGAATCCAAAATGCATGATAATTAGACTTGCAAACTGCTTGAGGATTTTAGCAGTCTATATAATTTTAGGCTTATTGTAATGTGTACTTGGATTTTAAATGTGCTTATTCATAAAATGATCTAAGCCTAAAAGATGTAACAGATTAGATAGAGATTGGAAGAAGAACCGATCTAGACATAACTTGGTAAAGCTTTAGTAGTAGCCAAAAAGAAAAAAAAAAAAAAAAAAAAGCTCTTATACATCTATTCTGACGTGTTATATTCTCAAAGTGGATGCTGATAATATCATTTATGGTGCAGCATTCCATTTTCAGTTGATGATATATCAAAGTCTATGGAACAAATAGACATATCTGACATTGAACCACCACCACTTATTCGTGAGAATTCTGGCTTTAGTTTCTTGTTGCCGCGTGCTGATTAATCACTTTCTCTCATTCCATGAGGCTGGACGGCTTCTCTTTCAGCATCTAACTCTGATGATTATCAATTTTTGTAGATTTACTTCACAACCTCTTTAATTGTGGATTGTCTTAATGGGGTTGATCATTGTTAATTTTGATTCACATTGGAAACTTTTTTCCATTGAGATTGAAATTCCCTTGCTCCCTACCCAATGTAACATTGAATTTTCCTTTGTGTTATACAACTAGTTATTTTTCCCCTCTGGTTTTTTCTTGTGAAGGCTGTACTCATCAGAAGTTCCTCTTCCAATCGGGGAAGCCATATTGGTGGTTTCTTACATAATTTGACAATATCCTCACTACTAATCATACCTAGTATTCTTCAACCATTCCATCACTGTTCTATTTGATTTTATTAACTTGTTGACATCCCTCTAACTTTTTTCTCTTAAATAATTTGACAATATCCACAGTATTGTTTTCATCAAGTGCTTAAAGTACATTTTTCATGGATTCTCTCCATTCCAATTGTGCATTATCCTAGTGAAAATTGACATGTTCACTTACTTTGGAAATATTGCTCAAGAAGGTGCAGTAAGTTTGCAGTCTATTGGTACAACTAAATGAACTCTAAATAGGAAAAGATGCAGAATGAAAGTTAAGAGATCATTTATCTAATTAGTTGGTGGTTGATGAATTCTTGTTGATCGAACATCCTTGATTTTATAGGTGTTGACAGAACTTCTGTTTTGTATTAAAGTTTAAGCCTTAGTTCATATACTTATCAAGAAAAAAACTAGAGAAAAAATCACTACAACTTATAGTATTCGAGTTGTTATCCTATGAGATCAACATTAATATATTTAGTTATTGAGTTCAAAATATTAATTGTCCATCAAATTTAAATAAAAAATAAACAAACCAATCTATCATATTCTGTTTGGGGCTTATGCGGTGGTTAGAACAAAGACACATTTGGTTGTGAATTTTAGATAAAGGTATATATCTGCAAGGCCTAATCAAAAGTTCAAGTCACACATTTCCATAATCCATTGTCATAAAAAGTACAATATTGTAAGTTAAAGGAAAAGATCCAAATACATGTCTTATTTGTTTCAATAATCCATATTTGTAGCAATGAAGTACTATTCTTCCTCCTAGTGATAAATATTAATTAATTAAAATAAAAAATGTGAAAGATGATTTTCTAAAATATTTAATGAAATAAATAAAGTAAAAAGAAATGTATTTCGGAATTTTCACAATTTAGTGTTGAATTCATAATGAGAGGGATCTATGGTTTAGGACCAAAAGCTATCTATTAAATATATTTTGGCATGAAAATCTTCTTAATCACACTTTTTATTCTCTCTTTTTTTTTTTTTTTGGTTGCATTCTATAGTAGATAAACAAACATATTAGTCCCCAATTGAGGACTTAGCATAGATTTAAGTTAAAAGAGTGGATTGACACTCGAAATGTTTTATAAAATCCTTGTTTTAAGTATGAGAAAACCTCAATTTTGAGTGTTAATCAAGTGCCTAGAGAATTTGGTGCAGTAACATCAAGTATCATTGCAATGTTTGGTTCACTATCTTAGATTAGTGATGGGAAGAGGAATACTAAAATACCAAAAATGTAGATTTTCATATACATTTGGAAAATCTACTAATATAATATAAATGTCAGTGACAAAAAATTTTTAATCTTGAGGAATGAATAAAAGATTATCAAAAGTTACCAATAAACCTATAAACATTTGTGCAGATTACCTAAGACCTCCTCTTGAGTGAAGCAAATTGGCTTTGAGTAATTTTAGGATTAAGGGACTAGGGTCAATTTAAAAGAGATGAAAAGGTAGAGTACAACATGGCCTTGTTGTTGCAAACTTGTTATTCATGTCTTGTGCCCACTTTTGTCCATTAGACTTGCTAGTAGTATATGTAAGGTAATATTCTTGCTAAAAAATCTCAATTATATATATAGTGCTCAAAAAATGACATAATCAAAATAACTTCATCTAACTAATGATGAGATATAGAAGGAAAGATACAGATATAGAAGAGGAGGAGATGGAGAATCCATCACCATCAAACTGTTTAGAGTAAGGATTTTAATGTTTTGGTATAGAGCTAGACCAAAAGTGAAGTCATTTTTAATTTTATTTATCAAACTATTATATTGAACCAAATGAGTAAAATCTTTAACTAGAAAGCTAGATAAAGAATGACATATAAGTTAAAGAGTATGAGTTATGAAAACATGGTTCCCAAAACATATAACTCTACCTAAAGAAATTATCCTTCTAAAAAAGTGCATAATTGTAGTATAAACTATTATTGAAGAATTTGCATTAAGTCTCAAAACTTTGTTTTTTAATTTTATGTTTTGATACATATCTTAGCATACTAGGAGTAATTCTCCCCATCCGTCAACTCCTCTCTTCCAATTTAACAAACCATATTGGAAGTTGCTTACTAAAGTCTTATTTCAGATAACTTCCAATTTTTGGCTTTAACTAGAAGATGAAGTTGAAACGAAGTCACAATTTTTAAAGGGTAATTTTGGTATTGTAAAAGCCTTATTAGATATGAAAAAGCTTTTTATATAAGTCAAAATAGAACTTCTACAAGAAGTAATATCTTCTTGACTTCCCTATTAAGATAAATTGTTTGAACAAAATTACCTAAAGAGACAAAAAAAAGCTCTTATTGAGCTTAAAAAAAAGCTTTTAACTTCTTAAAAATCGAACCAAATATGGTCTAAGATATATTATTAAATATATACATAAATTTCTATGTACTTTTAACATGCTAAATTCATTGATAAACTAAAAGAACTGCACATATCTTGGTTATCTTATTCAATTTTCAAACTAAAGCTTATGTGTCCTATGATAATTAAAGGCTTCCCATAATACCACATATTAAAGTATTATAATGAAGACAATGGATGGGAAATTGCAAGGCACTATCCAACCCCTATCTTATGAAGGGTGAAACATGACTACTAAGCATAATATGACTCTACATGTTTAATAAACTACATGCATTCTAAAATTAAAGAAAATAATAATATTTAATAAATTCTTTTTAATTTTAAATTTTCTTTTATATTTTAAAGTTTGAGCATTATAATTTAAGAATTCATATATTAAATTGAGTTGAAAGAATATTTTCTTTAATTAATTGTTCTGTTTTTAATTCTATATACAAACGCTTGAATAAAAATAGATATATTTTTCTAATTCCAAAGTCTAACTTATTCAAATATAAGAATTGGAATATTAAATCCTATCAAATCAAAAGTCTGAATTTATGTACCCAAGGAATATCAACTCATCACAATGGTACATCAAAATATAATCTCTCGTTCTTTTAAGATACTTGAGTATATGTTTTTTACTTTTGTCCAATGTTCTAGTCTTGAATTGAACCGATATCTACTCATCATCCCTATAGTAAAGTACACATCTAATCTAGTACATAACATTAAATACACAAGGCTACCCACCATAAAGGCATTGGGTATTTTATTCATGTGATCTTTATCTTTGAATATCTTAGGCTACTAATCTTAAGAAAGATGATTTTCATGCCTAAAGGGTAGCAAACCCTTCTTGGAGTCCTACATCACATACTTTGACCAAAAGCTTATCAATATAGATGGTTTGAGATAATGCAATTTTCGTAGTCTTGTGATCCCTAAGAACCTTAATCCTAAAACTATATTGTGCTTCTCCTAAATATTTCATTTGGAACTAAGTAGATAACTAAATCTTAATTGATGATAGTAACCCTACATCATCAACATACAAGATGAAAAATGCCATCATGTTTCCCTACTTCTTCTTGTATACATAAGGCTTATCTTATTTTGATCAAAATCAAAAGTCTCAATGTTTAATCAAAATGTTTGTTCCATGAGTGAGATTCTTGTTTTAATTCATTAATGAATTTATGCAACATGCATATTAGATGCTATTGGCCTTTTAGTAAGAAATTATCCAGTTACATCACATAGATGCGCTTAGGGATGGCAACTTCACGGGTTTTTCGGGCTACCCGCCCCTATTAGGATGGGTATGGGAGTGTAGTAATTAGGGATTGGGCGAGTTTTGGTTTATTTATTAAAACTTGAATCGGGTTTGGGCCGGGGTTGGGTTTATTTATTAAAACCCGAATTGGGTTTAGGTCGAGGTTAGGTTTTGTAATAACCCGCCTTGCCCCGCCCTGAATGTACAATTTTACAATATACCAAAAAAAAAACCCCTATAAATATTTCTCTTCATTCTCAGGGTTCCTCGCTAAACAACCTCTCTTTTTATCAAACATAGAGATGTTATTCTCTCTACTTCTCTTTCTCACTCTCGACCTTTGTGGAGTCGATTTTTCTCACAAAGGCAGAGCTCAACCAAAATCACACCCACTACAACCCTCCTCCTCAATCTCATTGTACCAGATCTCATAGAGTTTTCATGGCCTCCACTCTTCATTCTACCTCTATGTGAGTTTTTTCCCTATTCGTTTCTTATTGATTTGGAATCTAGTGACACCCATTATTATAATCCTAAATGTGTTTTTCTTGTTGGTTTTATTTCTTTTATGGGTTTTTTCTCTGCTAAATGAATCATTATGTGATTTGTAATTTGAGTTTTACTTGTAGAGATGTTTATAGGTGTCATCAAAAATTGGTTTTTGGTATTTGTATTAACATGGCTTGTTGTTATTTGATCTAAACGTTTCAGATATTGAGTTGAATCTTGTGGGTTCATTGTGATAAAAAAAAATGAGTTTTTTTTTCCTTCAAATTGATTGCAATTTGTTGCATCTTAAGTGACAATTTCTTTTTGGGAGTTGAATTTCATTATGGATTTGAGATTTGCATATGCCAAACAGGGCGCAACAAGGATGGGGACAAGATTATAGTTTTTGTTTGAAAACAGGTTGAGAACGATTACCTTGCCCCGACTCGGGTTTGGGATGGGGATAGAAAATAGTTTTGTATTTTGGGATGGAAATGGGATAGGGGTGCCATGTCCCAAACCCACCCTGTTGCCATTCCTAGATGCGCTCATCAAGATGACCATTAAAAAACGATGTCTTGACATGATATCTTATAATTAAGATGCGTTGCAATAAATAGGAGCATTCTCATAGATTTAAACATGGTTATTGGCAAAAAGGTTTCCTTATAGTCGTAACTGGGTTTCTAACTATAACGTCTAGCTACAAGCCTAGCCTTATATTTTTTAACATTTTCATCTATTGCTCTCTTCCTCTTGTAGACCCACATGCACCCTATGGGTCTCAAACTTTAAGTGCATCTAGAAGATCACAAACTTTGTTGGAATACATGAATTCTAACTCTGCCTCTATAACTCATTGTCGTAGATGAGCATCAACATAGTTTGTAGCTTCATTTTAATATATGGGATCAACTTCATGTTTCTCTCAAATCACCTTGAAAGACTTCAAACCAAATACATGAATATATTTGGTTGTATCCAAGTCACATTCAATGCAAGAGGTGCAAGCTATAATGCTTACAAAGTATAATACATGAAATGATGATAGATAAAAGTGAATAGGAACTTTATTAATAAATAATAAATCAAAAAATTTATTACATCATATCATACTTTTAAAGGCTCTATCCTAACAATCTCCTACTAGCTTTCAAAGGATCATGCCTTTAAATCAAACTAGCTACATATTTGACACCTATGCTATCCATGTCATCATCAACAAGACCTACAATGAGTCATAATACAAGGCTATCAAATTGTCATGACTTCGCCAAACTACTTCATTGTATTGTTTCTCAACCTTGAAAGAGTACTAAAGTTGTGTTAAAGTTAGCAATGGTTTTGATTTACGAGTGAGATCGTAAGTTGATCATATATTCTTTATGGATTAGGTCACCATTGATGAAAGTCGATAGTTATAGGTATTCTCAATAGATGCACCATGATATCTCATGAAATTGAGATATAATGTCATCTTGTGTGATCTTAAAAAGATATGTTCATGTAAACTATGGTCATAGTAGTTCCTTAAATGGAACTTGACATAAGCTGTTGGAGAACTAAGATATGTCAGTTGAGCATGTAATAGGAAGATCTATAACTCAATGATAATAGAGATAGTTTTGAAGGCCTGATAATTTTCACCTTGTTAAACTCTTGACACCCGTTCACAAGAAAACTAAATGCAATAGATAATAAGTCACAAACCCGAGCATTTAGTGTCTCATTATTATTTACATTGTTATTAGAGGGCAGTTGATTTTGTATAGTGATATGTTAAATCAATTTCAAAATTGGGTCTCAATGGTCTTCATTTGAGCTCATATACCTTATTGGCATAGTCTATGAGGATTAGATTGACTATTGGTTCACTTTTGTGTATAAGGGTGTTTTGATAATTACGCAATGTTGTATAGGGGTTAGTAAACAAAGTTTCTGGATTAGGTTAATTGATTAATTAGAAGGCCCTATGGGGTTAATTAATCAATTATGACCTATTTTGGGCTAGATTAAGTGACCTAAACCCTTGGTGGGATCAAGTTACGTAAGCCCAGTTAGGCAACCTTATAAATAACCTAATAGGGTTTAAAGTTTCAAGTTAGTTATCTTCCACCATCCAAAGATAAGAGAGGGACCTAGCCTCACACCCTTCTAAAACCCCCCTGGTTAAGTACCAAGATAAAGGTAGAGTCATCATGATGGAAAATCTTGGGTTTTTAAGACTTTCGAAAAATTCAAGTTTTATCTTCTCTAAATGGAATAGATTTGAGAACACTCTAATATGAGGTAAGTGTATTAATCTTAAAATCTAAATCCTAAAATTTGGGAACAAAGTGATCTAAGATTGTCTTGTATTAGAGTCTTAGGTTAGCAAAAAACATGATAAAACCTTTCTAGGGTGTGGGAACCATTGTTTTGTGGGGTATTTTTGTTGGGAACTCCGGATTACTTCATTCATAGGCCTTGGATCTCATAGGGTGCATGCATCTATTTGTAGGGTTCTCTAGATCTGATGCAATGAAAAATAATCACTTTAAAAACTATTTTAGGATAAAGATTTAAAGATTTGAAACTCATATCTACGATATAGATGCTCTTAGGTTGAATCCAAGCAGGTGAAAAAGAAGTTTGCAGTCTATAGATGTCTCGTACACTTAAAGTATTATGCCAAATGACTCTAATCATGATCTTAGTACTCCAAAGGGTGAGCTTTGGAAAAGAGGAAGCTTTGGCGCGCTCTCTCTAGAGGTGTGATTCACGCTCGACTTCCCAGCCGGATCTTTTAATCAAAAACATTTATAAAACCTATGACCTTATACTGGCGTAGCAAAGCTACTATAGTATAGCAGTTCTAGGGTCGAACTCAGGGATGGGTTTTCACTCTACCAATGATAGACTCTAAATTAGAAATTGATTCTGATGATTTCCTTTAGCACAAACTTGAAATTTAAAAGAAAATAAAATTGTTTTGAAAGTGGTGATTTAAACTAAACTCACATAGAACTAAGTAAAAAGTGTAAGAAAGAAAGTCTCCCGGAGCTAAAGGTTGCTAAGTTCAAGTTCCAGATGCAAAGTGGAAAATTCCGGATTTTTCTCCTCGCATTGGGGATTTAACCTATAGTTATTTCCCGAACTGGTATAGGTTTGACAATGAAGTTTTAATCCATAAAAAGTCACTAGAGATGGTAGTCAAGGTCCATTAATGGCTTAAGACACTATGGGCTATCACCTTGAATCACTTTCCAATGGCTCGTACATGATAACTAATGGACTGATATGGATCTAGCAATAAGCATCCACAGAGACCTTAAGCTTACCATGTATTGGCCAGTCAAAGTGATCCTAAGGGATTTAAGGCAAAACCTTGGCTTTAGAAGCCATTTATGGACTCCAACTACCTGAAGTTAATGCACGGAAACTTTCCACCTTTTAATCTGGACTTTTCACCTAGCTTCCTTTAATCCAAGAAACTGTTGTTTAGCCTCTCATCCTCTGGGAAAACATCCTCAGAGGGTGTTTGGCTTGCAAGAAAATAGAAAATAAAAGAGAGAAAATAAAAGCAAAAGAGATCTCTGTATTTCACTAAGTAACAAATTTTACAATAGTTCGTCTCCTGGAGAAAGCTCCCCGAAAGATATGTTTTCAGTGATTACAAGAGAATTTATATAGGAAGGTAGTTTTACCCTTCCTTGGATACTTCCTAGCTAAGGAATTACATGGTTGGATGAATACAAGGAGAAAATGGAAATTTAAACACAAAAATATCAGAAGAAAAAAGAGTCGGCAAAAATATCCAATTTTCGCACGCTGAGTTCCAATTTCGCATGTTGGTTTGAGGTGTGCGAAATTTTCGCACAGTGGACTGAGGATTTCGCACCTTAAACAGTGGTGTGCGAAATTGTCCCTCAGCTTGATGCAGTTGTCTTCCGAAGTCCATATCTTCCTCATTTCAGCTCCAAATCATACGTGGTTTGAACCATTGGATTCTTGACTTTCTGAGCTTCGAAATGGTATATATAATGTAAAGAATGGACTTCGGGAAGTGCTCCAAAAGTGCACTAAAAGACTGCAGCTGTGTCCCCTGTTTTCATCCCCTGTTTTCTTCTTCTCCATTGCTTCTCCCTTGTAAACTTTGAACGATTAAGGCAAAGGATTATGAGGCTCCATAGCTTGATTTCTTCAAAAATCAAAGCTTCCAAAAGCTTTGCCATGAACTATAAATAGCTCTCCCTCATTCTTAAATTGCTTTGGTGGGCAAAAAGCTATCAAAAAGCACCAAAACTTAACACAATTGTTAGAAATCTGATTGCAAGGGTCCCTAACATGTTAATCGAGTTAAAAGGTAATAATTACTACTCAAGAGTGTTTAAGAGAGCTAATTACAAGCTACAAAATAGCATGTTTTGAGTAGTAATCACTCCCCCCAACCGACATATTGCTAGTCCCTTAGCAATTAAGGAGAGAAAAACTAAGCAAACGTAATAATATATATAAAAGAGGTCATGCAATTCATTCCAAAAAATAATTGAGTGGCATGACTGATATCCAAACACCTCTCACCTGGTGAACTAAAGATATGAAGATTCAAAATGCAATAGGAGTTAACAAAGCTTAAACTTAAACAAAAAGTACAAAGAGTGGAGATTATGCAATTAAGTATCAAAAGAATCTCTACTCTCAAGGTTTCAAAACAAACTCTTCCATAATAAGCTAAGTGTTAATGAAATTAGCTTCCAGATATAGTATATACAACTATCATCACCCTCCAACCTAAGCTTTTCTCGGATATTGGCAACATTAACCAACTCTTAATAGGTTAAGAACGCACCTTCTTATTCACAATTCTTTTTATTTACTAAACTTAACCAATTCACCTATGTAGCAAGCAGAGGATCGATGACTCCCAACCAATCAAGGTTTAGGGCATCGGGTTTTAAAGGCTTTCGCCACCCCTTCGGATCATGCTTAGGTTTCAAGGAAAGAATAGAAGCTTATTCTCTTTTTCTTTTTCTAAGACTCATTGGTCTTTTTCTAAGACTCATTGGTCTTTTTCTAAGACTCATTGGTCTTTATGAGGTGTCCCAACACTATTAAAAAGAGGTTAAGTAATAAACCAAATCAAAATTTTCCTAAGCTTAGAAAGTGAGAAAGTTTTACATCTTATATCCGGGATCTAATGTGCACAGTGTGTGTAAAAGCTCGAAATGGAAGAAGAAAGTTCAAAATCAAAGAGGCTTCAATAGATTATCAACTTTGAAAGCATAAAACAAACTCTAAGACTTAAATAATTAAGTTAAAACTCGACTTATCCTATTTTATTTTTGAGAAATTATCTTTAACAACCAGAGAGAATGATTCAAAAAAAACTTTTTAAAAATTTTAAATTTTAAGCAAAAATCAACTAAAATACCAAAATAACTTAATATCGACAACAAAACTTCCTTTCTCAATTCTCCCCCCCAACCAAGTTGAACATTGTCCCCAATGTTTCAAAAGCGATTAAAAAATAAAGGGAGGAAGTGGTACCTCCTGAGTGTGACAAAGTCTGAGTGTAAAGGAGGTATGGAGTACCTTAAACCACATGTTCCAAGGACAAAAGAGTAATGAGAAAAGGGAATATAATCAAAAAGGATATATATATATATATATATTACTTGGAAAAGAAATATACAATGTATGATTTCAAGTACTATTTCCAATCCCAGTTTATAACACATGCAAAAGCTGGGATTTACAAGTCTAATATATAAAGTAAAACATAAAAAGATCAGATATGAGTGGGGTCATGTGATGGCTCTGCTCTGATCTCCTCCTCAGGTATAGGCTGCTCAGCTGGCAAGCTCTCCTCATCTGGCACTAGAGGCTCGGATGGTGCAGACCTATCATGCCCAAGAGGGGTCTGCATACTCAGATGCTGCTGAATCTGATGAAGGATCGTGGTATGCTGGGACTGAGTAGCAATGATCTGATCCTGGTGTGCCCGAATAATGGCCATCTGGTGGATAATAGAATCCTGAGCAGTGCTCAGTGTCCGCAATGAACGCTCTAAGCCTCTGAATTCCGTAAGAGAAACGGTGATAGTGGGCTCAGATGAAGGAGGAGGTGCTGGGGTAGCTGGCAGGACTGGTGGAGCACCCGAAGTGATAGGAGAAATAGGATGTATAGGCTCAGGAATATGCTCTGAGGTGTGTGCTGCAGGGGCAGGAGGTGGTGTCTCTGTGAGAATCTCATCCTGCTGGGCCTGAGGTATCTGCTCATCTCGGGGTAGCTCTGGAGGTGCAGGCACAGCTGGGGCTCCCTGGGGTGCAAAATAGGCTACCAAGTGATGCCATTTGTCGAGAGAGAAGTCCTCTCGGCAATGGCGGCGCCTCTCAAGACGGGGCTCTTCAGGATAGCCCAAGTGCTCTAAAATCTGGCAGAGGAGCCTCGGAAATAGTAATGGGATGCCGTCTGCCCTCTGAAGCTTCTTCTGATGGACTTTCTCTTCAAAATGAAGAAGAGAAGTCATAATCAAATGATGAGGGCCGAAGAAATAGCCCTCAGAAATCCTGAATAACGCCTCAAGTATAGCTCCTCTCCTCTGAACTTTATGCTGAAGGGGAAATAGGTTGGCACGCAGGAACACATCAATGAGGAGCATCCCAGATGGAAGCTCTCTCCTGGTCAATACCGAGGCTGTAGAAGTCCCCCTGGACAAAATGCGGACCATGTCACTCTGAGAGAATGAGGACCACTCCCTGAAATCTGCCTGAAACACGGGCTCATAAGGTATACGGAGGGCCTCAGCAATGTGGCGAGCTCCAATGGCACCCTGGCGTCCGTCTATGGTAAATTGGATGAGAGTAGGATTGCGGAGGCCTCGAGTAGTCATAGATTGATAAAAATCTATAACTACTCTAGGATAGTAGAATTGCCTAGGAGTGAGAAGATCCTCCATGTGATACCTCTGCAGCAGTCGGAATGAATCTCTGAGCTCTGGCTGCTGTCTGAGGGCCTCTCTATCAAAATAGGTCTCGGAATGGAAGGGTCGATCTCTGCAATCTAAGTTGCCTTCTATCGGTGGTCCAGCTAGCATGGGACGCCTGATAACGGTCTCGAGAGGAATATCCGGAGGAATCCGAGGTTCCTCTGTAGATGGCTCTGGCTGAGGTGCGTGGGATGGCTCTCCAGGACCCAAGACTTTGGTCCTCTTCGCAGGGGGTCGAGGAACAGGGCTCGTGGCCTGATCGACTGGTGGCAGAGGGTGCGTGGGTGGCCTCCTGGTAGGGTATCGGCGCTGAGAAGGAGCTTCCCCCTCAGATGGGGGAATGGCCGGGGCCTGAACAGGCGGCAAAGCTGCGGCTCCCATGGCGGCTCGAGGTGGTCGAGGTGTCGGTGAGGATGGGGAGGCGGAATGGCCTCCTCTGGTCTTCGCCATGGCCGAAATGAAGAGAGGTGGGTGTTCGGGATTCCAGAGGTGTCTTAGCTTGTGCGCGGGGAGACTGTTGAGTTCCTGGGCTTTTGGAGCTCAAGGGTTTATATAGGAATGAGGTTTAAAGGTTTCTGATATTTTAAAATTTTCCAAGGCAACCGAAAAGTCGTTTTTGGACGTTAGGCACAATTTCGGGGGTAAAATTTTAATTTAAAAGTCCGTTTTAAATTTTTAGAACTTAAAATTTTACCGTGCGAAAGTTTCGCACCTTGGTCTGCAAATTTCGCACCTTGGAATTAGGTGTGCGAAAATGGCACCCCTTCAATTGAAGATTTCGCACCTTGGAATTGGGTGTGCGAAATTTTCGCACCTTGAACAGTGGTGTGCGAAATTTTCGCACACCGTTTCGCACAGTGCGAAAATTAGCTTGGGGTGTGCGAAATTGGCACACGTGTGCCAGGAGAGGATTTCGCACAGTGCGAAAATTTTCGCACCTTCCACAGTGGTGTGCGAAATTGGATTTTAGGAAATTCGCACCTTGAAAATGGATTTCGCACCTTGGAATTGGTTTCGCACCTTGAAATTGGGGTGTGCGAAAATTGCTTCCTTTGGCCCAAGGATTTCGCACCTTGGTTTTGGGGTGTGCGAAATTTTCGCACCTTGAAAATGGGTGTGCGAAAATTTGGCACCTTGCTCTGCTTCCTTGGTTTTACTCCCCTGTTCTGCTTTTGAAGAGTTCTCCTCACTTTTCATGATTTTTTCTGCAATTTATCATCAAAATTGACTTGAATTAAGACAAAATAAACTAAGCTTGAGGTAAAATTATAATAAAAAGAAATAAAATTAATGATATAACTATAAAACTATAACAAAAAATTCATGGACTTATTTAGCCCATGATACCCTGTTTTTACTCAGAGTTGTGGTGGTTCAAGGAGGTTGATCTCCTCCTTGTCTGTACTGTAAGGCTCTATGAATGGCTTGAGACGATGGCCATTGACTTTGAAGGTTTGATTGCCTGTGGGATTGAATATTTCCACTACTCCGTTGGGATGCACTTCATGAATTATGAAAGGACCCGTCCACCTTGATTTCAATTTACCTAGAAAGAGATGAAGTTTAGAGTCATAAAGCAAAACCTTTTGTCCTTTGGTAAAATTCTTCTGATTTACCAACTGATCATGCCATTTTTTCAATCTTGCTTTTGCAATTTTTGAATTGAGGTATGCATCATTCCTCAATTCCTCTAATTCATTCAAATCTAAACATCTCTTTAACCCGGCTCTTGTCAAATCCATGTTGAGCTTTTTGATTGCCCACCATGCTTTATACTCAATTTCCACTGGAAGGTGACATGCTTTGCCATAAACAAGGCGATAGGGAGACATTCCTAGAATGGTCTTGTAAGCTGTCCTATAAGCCCATAAGGAATCTAGGAGCTTGATAGACCAATCTTTCCTATTCACATTGACCACCTTCATCAATATATTCTTGATCTCTCGGTTGGCTAACTCAACTTGGCCACTAGTTTGAGGGTGATAAGGTGTAGCTACCTTGTGCTTAACCCCATATTTGGCTAGAAGAGTCTCAAAAGGTTTATTGCAAAAGTGGGTTCCCCCGTCACTTATAATGGCCTTTGGCACTCCAAATCTTGCAAAGATGTTGTCCTTGAGGAATTTAAGTACCACTTTATGATCATTGCTCCTACATGGGATTGCCTCTACCCACTTAGAGACATAATCCACTCCTACCAAGATGTAGGAATGTCCAAATGACATTGGAAATGGTCTCATAAAGTCTATACCCCAGACATCAAAGATATCCACTATTAAGATGGGGTTCAAGGGCATCATATTTCGGCGTGTTAGCTTACCAAGCCTTTGACACCGATCACATGCCTTACACATAGAATGGGCATCCTTGAAAAGAGAGGGCCACCAGAAGCCTGATTGGATCACTTTCATAGCTGTTTTCTGAGAGGCAAAATGACCTCCACAAGCACTATCATGGCAATGGGAGAGAATTCCCGATTGCTCTTGCTCAGGAACACATTTCCTTATAATTTGATCTGCACAATATTTGAAAAGAAAAGGTTCCTCCCAATAATAGGCATGGATCTTAGCCAAGAAATGCCTCTTGTCTTGAGCACTCCACTCACTTGGTACTTCTCCAGTAACCAAAAAGTTTGCAATGTGAGAATACCATGGAGCTAAATCTACTGACATGAGAGACTCCTCAGGGAAGTCATCATTGATAGGTAGACCATGTGAGTCATGTGCTATCACTAGTCTGGACAAGTGGTCAGCTACCACATTTTCTACCCCCTTTTTATCCCTGATTTGGAGATTGAATTCTTGGAGCAAAAGAATCCATCTTATCAATCTTGCCTTGGCATCCTGCTTGGTTAGCAAGTACTTCAAAGCAGAATGGTCAGTGAACACTACTATAGAGGACCCTACCAAATAAGCACGAAACTTATCCAAGGCAAAAACTACAGCCAACAACTCCTTCTCAGTAGTTGTGTAGTTCTTTTGAGCCTCATTCAAAGTTCTGCTTGCATAATAGATCACATAGGGCTTTCCATCTTCTCTTTGCCCTAAAACAGCCCCCATAGCAAGATCACTTGAATCACACATTACCTCGAAAGGTAATTTCCAATTTGGGGCTCTCACTATTGGTGCAGTTGTGAGGAATTGCTTCAATTCCTCAAAACTTCTCTGACACTTCTCATCCCACACAAACTTGGCATCCTTTACCAAAAGCTCACACAGAGGTTTTGAGATTTTTGAGAAATCCTTAATGAACCTCCTATAGAATCCTGCATGTCCAAGGAATTGCCTAATTCCTTTAACATTTGTGGGAGGTGGCAACTTAACAATAAGTTCCACCTTTGCCTTATCTACCTCAATGCCATTTTTGGAGATGATATGTCCTAAGACAATTCCTTTTTGTACCATAAAATGGCACTTCTCCCAATTTAGCACTAGGTCTTTCTCAATACATCTATGGAGAACAGCTTCTAAATGCATCAAACACTCCTCATAAGAACTTCCATATACAGTGATGTCATCCATGAAAACTTCCATGATGCGTTCAACCATATCACTGAAGATGCTTAGCATGCATCTTTGGAAAGTTGCAGGAGCATTACATAGACCAAAGGGCATTCTCCTATATGCAAAAGTACCAAAAGGACAAGTGAAGGTTGTTTTCTCTTGATCTTCCAAATCAATTTCTATTTGGAAGTACCCTGAATAACCATCTAGAAAACAATAGAAAGGATGTCCTGAGACTCTCTCAAGGACTTGGTCCATGAAAGGCAGTGGAAAATGGTCCTTCCTAGTTACTGAATTCAACCTTCTATAGTCTATACACACCCTCCATCCTGAGGTAGGACGTGTAGAGACTTCTTCCCCTTTCTCATTCTGGATCACAGTGATTCCAGATTTCTTTGGGACTACTTGGGTGGGGCTCACCCACAAGCTATCTGAAATGGGATATATGATCCCAGCTTGAAGTAGCTTCAAAACTTCACTCCTCACCACCTCTTGCATGTGAGGATTCAGTCTCCTTTGGGGTTGCCTCACTGGTTTTGCATCATCCTCCATATAAATATGATGGGTGCACACCAAAGGGCTAATCCCTTTCAGATCAGAAATTTGCCATCCAATGGCTTTCTTACATTTTCTGAGGACTCCTAAAAGACTATCCTCTTGATCACTAGTGAGGGTTGAGGCAACCACCACTGGACATTTTTCATCATCCTCCAAGTATGCATACTTCAACTCCACAGGAAGTGGCTTTAAAATAAGCTTTGGAGGGTCCTCCACAGCAACTCCTTCAGAGTCTTCATGGTTGAACAGTGGTAAGATCTCTTCCCGTCTCCTCCAAGGAGACATAATGGCTAGCACATCAGAGGGTTCAGGGAACCCATCTTCAAGGACTTCCAGGTTTTCATTCAAGCTCTCCTCTAAACTCTTGTCACAGTGCTCTTCAACCAAAGTGTTGATCAAGCATACTTCCTCAAAGCCTTCTTCCTCTTCAGGGTAAAGATGCCTCTTACATAAGTGGAATATGTTTACTTCCAAAGTCATGTTTCCAAATGTGAGCTGCATCACCCCATTCCTACAGTTAACGATGGCATTTGAGGTAGCTAGAAAAGGCCTCCCTAGGATGATTGGCACATAATTTTCTTCCTTGACAGAGGAATCGGTATCAAGCACCACAAAATCCACATGATAGTAGAATTTGTCCACTTGAACTAGAACATCCTCTATCACACCCCTTGGGATTTTGACTGACCTATCAGCTAAAGAGAGGGTCATGGTTGTAGGCTTTAATCCTCCAAGTCCCAGTTGTTTATAGACAGAGTATGGGAGCAAATTCACACTTGCTCCCAAATCTAATAAAGCTTTTTCCACATGTGTCCCTCCAATGTTGACTGATATGGTGGGACATCCCGGGTCTTTATACTTAACTGGGGACTTACTCTGGATGATAGCACTCACTTGCTCAGTGAGGAATGCATTCTTTGTCACCTGTAAACCTCTCTTGACTGTGCACAAGTCCTTTAGAAACTTTGCATATGTGGGGACTTGCTTGATCATATCAAGTAAAGGTATATTCACCTTCACTTGCCTCAGCACTTCAAGAATTTCTGATGAATTCTTGATTTCTTTCTTTCCATGTAAAGCTTGAGGAAAAGGGGGAGGCATATGTTTCTTCATCATATGCTCCTTAATCACTATCCTTGGTTCTTCCTCAATGCTTGATTTGGATGCACTTTTCTTCCCACTCTGCTCTTCTTGGTTTTTGCTCTCTTTAATCAAAGGTCTCTTTGACATGAGTTCTTCATCTTGCCTCACCTTAGGCAAGGGTTTATCAACCTCCTTTCCACTCCTCAAGGTTATCACAGCTTTGACCTCCCTCAACTTTGAAGAATCCCCCTCTTGGATTTCAACTTCATGAACACCCTTAGGATTTTGGCTTGGTTGAGAGGGGAATTTTCCTTTCTCATTCACTGTGTTGAGGTTGGTAAGTCTAGAGATGGAGTACTGAATATTATCTATCTTATGATATAGATCATTTTGCATCCCATCCATCCTCTTATTTAGAGAACTCTCAACATTCTCAATCTTTTGGTGCAATTGGGAGTTGATTGCCCTTTGTTCACCCACAAAGTCATTCATGACTTTACTTAGGTTTGCAATGGCCTGCTCCACTGAAGATGGTTGTTGAGGTGCTTGGGTTTGGCCTTGTGGTTGGTATGGAGGTGGTCTTGGTTTCCAAGAAAAATTTGGGTGGTTTCTCCAGCTTGAATTATAGGTGTTACCATAGGGTGCATTAGTGTTAGGCCTAAATTGCCCCACAACATTGGCTTGATCACCTAACATTTCTCTCACGGCTGGCATGGTTGGACACTCATCTACCACATGATCACATGATTGGCAAATGGTGCATGGCATGGCATGGGCTTGAGTTTCGGAAATAGCTTGGACGTCATGCATCTTTTTCAACTCAAGTTCTTCCAACCTCCTTGCTATTGTTGCCACCTTAGCTTTCATGTCCACATCTTCACTCAACATGTACATTCCAGCCTTTGGATTTTGGGTTTGTTGAGAGGGGAATTTTCCTTTCTCTCTTGAGTTGGGCTCATCCCATCCTCTTGACACCTCGGCCACATAACTTAAAAAGTCCATGGCTTCATCAGGATTCTTACTCATAAAATCTCCCCCACACATGGTCTCAAGAATTTGCTTCATGGAAGAGGACATTCCATCATAAAAATAGCTCACTAGGAGCCATGTATCGAAACCATGATGAGGACAAGCATTGATAGCCTCCATATACCTTTCCCAACACTCATGGAACTTCTCATTTTCTTTTGCAGAAAAGTTTGAGATTTGTCTCTTCAACCCATTAGTCCTATGGGTGGGGAAATATTTCTTCAGAAATTCAGCTTGAAGATCAACCCAATTCCTTATGCTCCTTGGCCTTAAAGAATTAAGCCATATTTTTGCCTTGTCCTTCAAAGTGAAAGGGAATAGCTTGAGTCTCATCAAGTCTATTGAAGCTCCTCCCTCTCTAAAGGTATTACACACCTCCTCAAACTCCTTGATGTGAGAATATGGATTCTCACTCTCCATTCCATGGAAAGTTGGTAGGAGGGGTACAATATGGGGTCTTATAACCAACTGCTCAAGAGGGGGCAGGATGCATGAGGGTGCACTCATCCTTGGGGGATGCATTCTATCCCTCATGGATAGGTATGCATTAGGATTACCCCCTTGACCTTGTTGAGAATTCTGATCCTCTGGTGGAGGGTCCATGATATTTACACAGATATCCAACTCTGTGTCTTGAGGATTCTCAATCCTTACTAATCTTCCCTCTTGGTCCCTAATCCAATAGGGCATGCACAAGTTACAATACCTGAAATAAGACAAAAACAACAAAAACAAAAGGAATCTAGAAAAAAAAAATTAAAGTTAGGAAGAAAAATGAAAATAAAATTAACAACAGGGAAATGAAAGAAAATGAAATTAGTGAAAAAGAAATTCACCTAACTTGTGATAAAAATCACAAGTAGCCTCTAAAAGGTTGTATCACTGTATTGTGGCACCATCCCCGGCAGCGGCGCCATTTGATTCACGCTCGACTTCCCAGCCGGATCTTTTAATCAAAAACATTTATAAAACCTATGACCTTATACTGGCGTAGCAAAGCTACTATAGTATAGCAGTTCTAGGGTCGAACTCAGGGATGGGTTTTCACTCTACCAATGATAGACTCTAAATTAGAAATTGATTCTGATGATTTCCTTTGGCACAAACTTGAAATTTAAAAGAAAATAAAATTGTTTTGAAAGTGGTGATTTAAACTAAACTCACATAGAACTAAGTAAAAAGTGTAAGAAAGAAAGTCTCCCGGAGCTAAAGGTTGCTAGGTTCAAGTTCCAAATGCAAAGTGGAAAATTCCGGATTTTTCTCCTCGCATTGGGGATTTAACCTATAGTTATTTCCCGAACCGGTATAGGTTTGACAATGAAGTTTTAATCCATAAAAAGTCACTAGAGATGGTAGTCAAGGTCCATTAATGGCTTAAGACACTATGGGCTATCACCTTGAATCACTTTCCAATGGCTCGTACATGATAACTAATGGACTGATATGGATCTAGCAATAAGCATCCACAGAGACCTTAAGCTTACCATGTATTGGCCAGTCAAAGTGATCCTAAGGGATTTAAGGCAAAACCTTGGCTTTAGAAGCCATTTATGGACTCCAACTACCTGAAGTTAATGCACGGAAACTTTCCACCTTTTAATCTGGACTTTTCACCTAGCTTCCTTTAATCCAAGAAACTGTTGTTTAGCCTCTCATCCTCTGGGAAAACATCCTCAGAGGGTGTTTGGCTTGCAAGAAAATAGAAAATAAAAGAGAGAAAATAAAAGCAAAAGAGATCTCTGTATTTCACTAAGTAACAAATTTTACAATAGTTCGTCTCCTGGAGAAAGCTCCCCGAAAGATATGTTTTCAGTGATTACAAGAGAATTTATATAGGAAGGTAGTTTTACCCTTCCTTGGATACTTCCTAGCTAAGGAATTACATGGTTGGATGAATACAAGGAGAAAATGGAAATTTAAACACAAAAATATCAGAAGAAAAAAGAGTCGGCAAAAATATCCAATTTTCGCACGCTGAGTTCCAATTTCGCATGTTGGTTTGAGGTGTGCGAAATTTTCGCACAGTGGACTGAGGATTTCGCACCTTAAACAGTGGTGTGCGAAATTGTCCCTCAGCTTGATGCAGTTGTCTTCCGAAGTCCATATCTTCCTCATTTCAGCTCCAAATCATACGTGGTTTGAACCATTGGATTCTTGACTTTCTGAGCTTCGAAATGGTATATATAATGTAAAGAATGGACTTCGGGAAGTGCTCCAAAAGTGCACTAAAAGACTGCAGCTGTGTCCCCTGTTTTCATCCCCTGTTTTCTTCTTCTCCATTGCTTCTCCCTTGTAAACTTTGAACGATTAAGGCAAAGGATTATGAGGCTCCATAGCTTGATTTCTTCAAAAATCAAAGCTTCCAAAAGCTTTGCCATGAACTATAAATAGCTCTCCCTCATTCTTAAATTGCTTTGGTGGGCAAAAAGCTATCAAAAAGCACCAAAACTTAACACAATTGTTAGAAATCTGATTGCAAGGGTCCCTAACATGTTAATCGAGTTAAAAGGTAATAATTACTACTCAAGAGTGTTTAAGAGAGCTAATTACAAGCTACAAAATAGCATGTTTTGAGTAGTAATCAAGGTGGAAGGCAACTAACTGAAAATCCTAACCCTTAAGGGGGTATTTATAGGGTTTCTTCTTGGCTTAAGTGACATGAGCTCATATGGGCCAAAGTTATTTAATATAACCTAAACTGGACCCTAATTGATTTTTCAACTATATAGGATCATCTAATTAATCAATTAGTCTAATTCAAAGACCTTATTTACTATCCTCTGTGCAACTTTGTGTAATTACCAAAATACTTTTATGCACGATAGTAAATCTATAGTTAATCCAACCCTCATAAATCTTGAGTTTGCTTCCTCTATCCTTTATCTCTTTACATTCTTGATTTATTTTTTATCTAAATTTAGCATGTTATTAAAAATTTTCAAAAGCCCAATTCATCCCCTCCTTTTAGGTGATTTTATTAATTAATTAACCTTTAAATTCACAGTTTTTTATTTTAACAATAAAAAACAGAAAAGTATAGGACACTTAATTTATCAAAGATTTACATACCGATAAGTTCATAGCACTTTTGAAACTATTCTCCATTTAAACACTTGATTACTTTTTGTCTTAGCTAATTTTTCTTTCAATACAATTCAAAAAAAATTCCAAAAAATTTACAATAATACCAAACTGACAGAATATGACAGGATATCATTTAAATGCATTCATAAACATGAAGCAACAATGCATGTTCCTTAGTAAGAGATGAGTGAATTGCAATCACAAACAAGAAGTGACAATGCATTTTGTAGTCATCGTCAGGTGGGTATTTTGGGAAAAAAAGAGAGGAAAATTTGTCTAAAATGAAAAAGAAACATATATAATTAAAAAAAGTTAAAAAAAAACCTTAAAATGCATGAAAAATATTACAAATTGAAGAATAAAAATTGAAAGAGTAATGATTTCAAGACAATGCACTAAAACTAAATCATGAAAATGTAATTTCAAAATAATGGATTTTGAAATAAATAAATAAAAGTATAAATAAATATTTATACTTTTAAATTATTTCCTAAACTTATAAAAAATCTCTTGTTGCTTGTATTATTATATTACATAAAGGTAATTTTACTCACATTCAATGAGATTTGAGTTAAATAAAAGGCAACTTTTTTTTTTAACTTAAAAATAAATAGAATTTAATTTAACTTAATTATAAATACAATTTAATAGTAGTAAGTATTAAATTGTTTGTTTTTTTATTATTATTTTATTTCCGTTAAGTACTAAGTATAATAGAGTGAGTGAGAGTCATGTTGAAATTGTATTTTGATTATTTCAAAAAGATATTTTTAATATTCAGCAAAAAATCAAATAATTTTAGATTTTTTTATTTAGTAATTTTAAAAAAAAATAAGTAACAAGTAAAAAAAAAATTTGAATATAAACTATCGAAAGTTTGAAAAGAAATTGCATTCAACATTAAGTTAAAAACAAACACTATCTTAACCACTGTGAGTTTGAAATTTCATTCATATATCTATTTTATTTTCAATTAAAAGGGAGATAAATAAAAATAACAAATAAAAAAGATTGAAGATGCATTTGATAAAATTTAAAACAAATGATAATAAATAAGAGGAAGACCAGTGAAATTCACTGAATTACAATCAACAACATTTTATTTTTATTTTTTTAATTTACATTGACTTGAAATAAATCCCTAACTCTTACCCTTTAGAGAATTAATTTTTTGATTCCACAAGCATGTTATTTTTATTTTTAAAATTTCATGTATGGTATGCATTTTCTCAACCTAGAGATGTAATATTGGAAAATTTGATATCTATATAGCTTTCTAAAAAAATATATATTTTTTTAAATAACGGTAATTGTAAAAATATTTCAGGATTTATAAGAGTTGAAAAAATAATGGTTTTAAAAACGGGACCGGATTGGGTGGTCCGACCGTCGGCTGGTCACGGTTTCGGTCCAATCTGGTCAATTGGGTTTGAAATAGGTTGAACCAGAATTGGACCATTCCCAAGATCCATTCGTTTTTTTTTTCTCTAACAGATGGTCAGAACTTCATCTGAGTTCGAATCTTATTAAGAGGTCCACTAAAGATCATAAATTGTTGAAGAAACAACAAGATGTTTTTTTTGTCCCTTCTACGCTATTGGAAAGTAAAGAAATGGTTAATATGTTTAAGATAATTACGGTCAAAGCGCCTTCATCATTTTAATGTATTTTTTTAATTATGATATTATGTTTAATATTCCATTTTTATAAATTTTTCTTTTTTTGTTTATTTATTAGTCTTCACAGCAACATTACAATTTTGTATGAATTGTGAGCTCAAATTGATAAAGTAAAAAATGCCTTTTTATATGGATTTACATGAATGGTATTAGATATGATTTAATGCCTTTATATATGGATTTATATGGATGATATATGATTTAATGGTAAAATTAAAAACATTATAATTTTAAATAAATTTTTTATTTTAAAATCAGTTTTTTATTTAAAAATAAATATTAAAAATTTAAATTTTAAATTAAAATTATGATTTTAATTTTAATTTCTAATTTGAAACTAATTTTCTGATTTTTAAATAAAAATTTAATTTTTAAATAATATATAAATTATTATTTTTATTTTTTCGATCATCGGACCGACCAATGAACCGTGAATTGGTAACTTTTCCGCTTCAATGATCGGTTCGATTATGAAAACATTGGAAAAAACACTTCCAAATTTATGATATTTTATGAAGTAATAACTTAAAGTTGTTTTTTAAAATATGGATATGTCTTTTGAGAAATTAATTCTAATGTAAAATTTAAAATTTAAAGTTAATTTCTTTAAAAGACAATTCAAAATGAAGTTATCTATTTTAACAAAATAATTTTATATTAACTTTTAAAAAAAATATCCTAGATTCAGAAATAATTTTTCAATTATCATATTTTAAAAAGTATTTTTTAATAATAATATATATATATAAATAAATGACATGTATATGTCTCGAGTGGAGCTTGGGATTAGAGTTAAATTCCCAGCTCTATGGGGTCCAGGGCCCAAGACCGGCCCGGAAAGGCTGGTTTAGAGCCTTTAGACAATTGGACCCAATCATAAAAGGATCCGGGCCGCGCGTCATCGACCGGATTCCTCTTCCGAGCCTCCCTCATCGAAGTGCTGAGTACTGATCAACTCAACTAAAACCCCAGCTTCACCGCCACTTTTTAAGGTTTTTTTTTTTTTTTTGTAATCTTCAAAAAGGGTTTTAGGGTTTCATTCCTTTTCACCCAATAATGGCACCTGATGCCTATGCTGCCCTTGCGACGAGGAACAAAGTTCAACAATTTCTCAATGCAGCTTGCACAGGCAATCTTGATCTCTTCAAGAGTATGTTTTTTTTTTTTTTTGTTTTTTGAAATGTCAATAAGTTTGTTGTTTTTCTATGAAAATTTGACACTTTGGGTTGAATTTTGGTTTGATAGAGTTGGCAGCGCAGCTTGATGATGGGAAGGGATTGGCTGGAACTGTGGCGGATGTTAAGGATGCGAACAAACGAGGGGCTCTTCACTTTGCGGCCAGAGAAGGCAGAACTGAGGTCTGCAAGTACTTGTTGGAAGAATTGAAACTTGATGTCGATGCAAAAGATGAAGATGGTATTATTTCCCTATTTATTTTATTTTTGGCTATTCCATCTTTTATATGAAACCGAATATTATTAAAAAGAGAGAAATGGAGGACAGGGAAGGATCATATGTCGTTCAAAGAAAGCGAAACCTACAAGAAGGTGGCAGCTGTGTTAAACCTAATGGTTCAACATGGGCGAATTGATCTGATCAAACCCGACCTTTGGGCGGTTCTGGGGAATCATGTTTAATACTCAGGCTGGGGTTCGGTCTAATTTTTAGACTACTTGAGCCTAACCAGCATCAATTTAGTATTTTTATAATATTTATAATTTATATTTTCTATATAATAATCTTCATTTTATTTATTTTATTTTAGATTTTGAAGGAAAAATATCAAATTATAATTATATCATATTATTTTCCAATTTTCTAGAAAGCTGTGTAAATTTGTTTTTACTTTTTTGTTATCATCTTGAAATCTTGCTTGATTTAATATTTAAATTTTGATACATTTAGAAAAAACTTTAAAAAATATTGTGGTTTTGAATTCTTTAACCCGATCAACTTGAGTCTTATCCGACCAACCTAAATTCAATTCAAGATTAGAAAAATGAGGATGAGTTGAACTTGAGTTAGACTTGGTTTGAGTATCTGGGGTTAGAGGTCAAGTTGGGTTGGACTCAAGTTGATTGTTTATTACTTCAAGTTTGGTTCAAGTTAACCATGAATCCAACCTAACCCGCATAAGCTGCAACCCTGAACCAAATACCTACACCACATAAAACATGACCCCGACCCAAAAGTTGCCCACGATAAACTCAATTGAGGTAGAGGCTCCCCTCTTTGTTATACCGTCCTCTTCCTCTAATACAAGAGGAAACCGTGTTTTTAACAAATCAAGGATCCAAGCCTTCCAATCAGCATATCTTGTAAAGGGACTCTGCAGCCTGTAGACTGTAGACACCTGATGAATCACTACAAGGAGTCCCTTTGATCATGAGGCTGCCAATGTTGATCATGGAGGCCTCTTTCTAAGTCTCAAGACTAGTGAATGCTTATCAATTGGTTCAATGAAGACCCTAATCTGGTTCACCTACATTCTCCAATGAAACTTATTGGAGGAAGAGGGAAAGGAAAGGAGAGAGGTTGGGGTGTCACCGCTAACATTTTGACATCTTGATATATGACAACCCTAGGATGGTTGCCGACACTCAAATAGTTGGGTTCTGGTTTTTATTTTTAAGGTGTAAGGAGAGGAACAAGGAATGAAGCTTATGATAAAGAAAAAAAAAAAGAAAAAGAAAGAGAGAAGATACGACAAATAAAAGATGGAAACCTTAGAGTCTCATTAAGGTCTTTTAGGAGTCTCACCCAGAAGAAAATCAATGGAGTCTCACTATTGAGGATTACAACTCTTGCAAAAAAAAATTATAATATTATTAACATCAATCAATTTATTCATTTGATTTACATTGATTAGCCTTATTTATAAGCTTCTTTAAGAAATCCAAAGTCTATTAGGATTCTAATAACTTATTATGACTCTAATTCTAATTGTTTTACAACATTTTTTTTATAGGTAAATGGAAATTGTATTGAAAAAATATACACGATGTATGCAAAACAACAAAAACCATAAGGGGCGAATACACATAAAACAAATGCACCCTATTGGGAACCTAACCAATCCACAAAATCTAATAATGATATATACCAATCCCCCATGAACAATCTAATTCAATCCCAAAATAGATACAAAAAAGAACTTTTAATTGCTTTGTCCAAACTTTTATAATTCTCAAAGGCTCTCCTATACCTCTGCCTTTAAATGGACCAAAAGAGGCATAAAGGAACAACTTTCCAAGCCTTTTTCTTTTTTTTGCCAACTAAGGAGCCGTATTAGTTCAAGATCACCCCTCTCACGGAAGAGTGCATCACCCATTGTACATTAAGAAGAGTAAAAATTAGCTAGCACAATATGCCAACTTTTAGATAGTGCAAGAGAATATGTTCACCCATTTCTTCTTTTGCTTTGCACATGTAGCATCTGTTAGGTATCCTTCATCCATCCCCTCTTTTTGAGTCAATATCTTAGCCCAAGTTGCTTCCCAAACAAAAAAGCTAGCTTTTACAGGAGCCAAAGATATCTAAACTATGTTATGAGGGAAAGACTCTGCTCTCCTACCTGCCAAGGAGGAGTAAAAGGACTTAATTGAAAAAACATTGTTTTTTGTCTCCATCCAAACCATAACATCATTTGTACCCAAAGAGATGGAGTGATCATGCAACCTGCTAAAAAAGGCATTTACTTCCTCCAACTCCTAATCATTGAACTGTCTACTAAACCTCAAACCCCAACTACCCCCATCCTAAACATCAGCCACCTAATCGTCTTTAGAAGAGGTTATAAAATACAGGTTTGGGAAGGAATCCCTTAAAGAAAAATCCCCATACCACCTATCATTCCAGAACTTCACTTGGTTCCCTGAGCCAACTTAAAGACTACTTTTGTCTTTGAAAGCCTCCCATCCCTTTCTGATTGCCTTCCAAACCCCCACTCCATACCATTTTTTTTTTTTTTTTTTGATAGGTAAATAAGTAAAACATATTAAAAGCATTTGCCAAAAGGCACAACAAGGTACACACGGAGTATACAATTAGAGTCGATTGACAAGTAGGAGAAAAGAGAAGAAAAACCCACCACCCTAACAACAATCAACCACAAAGGAAACTGGGATGCAAGAGAAAAAAGAAACCCCTACTGCAACCCCAAAAAAGAAACTCCTACTGGGTACTAAAGCTTCCTGAGCCCAAGTCCAACCCCTTCCCTAAATTTTGGCACCCCTCCCCTTTCCCGTTAAGGATGGAGAGTAACCGTGGTTGACTGAACTCTCTAGCTTTCAGAGTTCCCTCTCAGAACGGGAAAAAGGAAAAGAATTCTTCTTTCTCCCTGACCCCTTTACCCCCTTCCCTTTTCTCGAATCCAGTTTCATAAGAAGACTAATTTCCTTCTCTAAGCCCGTGATTGGCATCCCTAAACTGCTACTGAACTTGACAAAGTTACTGGGCAAACTAACAACTTCTTCGCCCTTCGCAGCACTTTCGAAGACTAGATCACAAGGGAGAACCATCTCCTTATCCCTCACCACCAACTCCTTACCAGAAGGACTCTTTGCTACATTTCCTGAGAGCTTCAACAAACGGCCATCTTGAAGCAACATCATTAAGGGCTGGCGTCCAGGGCTTAAAGGTTCCACAAACGGGAGGGTAGAAATCCCAGCATGTCCATTCGCCTCTGTCACAAGAGCCTCGTCTGTGATCGCTACCCGAGATTTTGGTGGAGACCCACGTCTTACAACACTTCACTCCTCACACCTCACGACCCCCACATAGCCATCGTCAAGGGTTGGCTTTGCCACCGTCGCTGGAAAGGGCTCTCGCCTCTTGGCCTCAAATCCAAAGCTCCCCCCATCTCGCTTCGCAACCGTGAGATCTTCTCTACCCTCTTTTTCTGTCACGAAAGCCAAAGCAGAAGCGCTGAGCCCCCTAGCGAACCCAATGCTTCTTCAAGCTTCTCCTTTAATCGTTGTCTCTCCCTAAAAGGCTCTTTGTTCATTGGGCTAGAAGATCCAAGAGAAGGACCCAACCTTGATAGGCCCACCACCTGGGCCTTAGATGAGAATGATCCAAGAGAAGCTTCTCCTTTTTTTTTTTTTAAACCCTCTGATACATGACACACATCTACATTATTATTATTATTATTATTATTATTTTTTTTTTTTCTTCACCATTCTAGAAAATGACGCAACTCTTATTTTATTTATTTATTATTTTTTTCTAGATCTATTCATTTGAGTAATCAAAATTTGTCGATCTTCATTAACAAATCAAACTATGTTCATAAATTTTTAATTTTTTTGACCTATAAATTAATTAAACGAACTCTAATCAAAATTGAGATATTCCAATGAATATCTAAAGTGTTTAAAACTAATTAACGAATATAAAATATTAATTTAAGGATTAAAAATCTTATCGGAAAAAATTGATCTTCAAACCCTAAACCGCCAAATCTTCAGCCCTATGCTCTCTGATCTTTGTGTAAAAGGGTTTTCTGAATAGAGAAGATATGAAAAATCTAATTTATATCTAGGGGTTTTGAATACAAAAAGACCTTTTTACCCTTATTAAATTATTTTAATTAATTAATCATTTTTGAATTACGATTTTACCCCTAAATTGGGTTTGGGGCATTACACTTTGCCCCCTTATCTCTTCATTTTGGGAATGGAAATGCTCTCTCGCATTTTATTAAGGGCAATAGAAGGGGCCTTTATTGATGGCTTCTTGGTAAGGATGGTTGGGGGTTGGAGGTCTCCCACTTGTTATTTGCAGGTGACATACTTATTTTTTATGATGCTAGCAAGAAGAACTTGGAGTAATTGAGTTGGATCTTTATGTGGTTTGAAGCACTATCAGGGCTAATGATCAATTTGGAGAAAAGTGAGTTGATACTTAGTGGAGATGTCTCCAACTTAGAGAAGCTTGCAGGGATTTTAGGTTACAAGGTGGGTGCTTTGCCTACCACCTATTTAGGCCTACCTTTGGGAGCGTCTTACAAGTGCTATAAGGTTTGAGAAGGAGGGGAATAAAACTTTCAAAAAAGGCTTGCCTTGTGGAAGAGACAGTATTTCTCAAAGGGGGGAAGACAAACTTTGATAAGGAGCACATTGTTTAGCTTATGAGTCTATTTCATGTCTATCTTTGCTATCCCTAGGAGGGTAGCAAAGAGTTTGGAAAAGATGCAAAGGGATTTTCTTCGAGGAGGGGGGGCTTTGACCCATAAACCACATTTGGTGAATTAGGTTGCTTGCTGGATGGAAAAACTAAAAAAGGGTTTGGGCATAAAAAAATTATCCATCTTAAATAAGGCGTTGTTGGGAAAATGATCCTGGAGATTTGCGAGTGAAAAGAACCCTCTTTGGAAATGGGTTATTATAGGGAAGTATGGGCAAGAAGAAGAGGGGTGGTGTACTAAAGAAGTGAGGGAGGGGCATGGTGTAGGTGTGTGAAAGACTATCAGAGGTGGTTGGGAGGTGTTCAAAGAAAGAACAGGGTTCAGAATTGGAGTAGACAATAGGGTGAAGTTCTGGATAGATAAGTGGTGTGGGGACACTTGTTTGAGGGATTCGTTTCCAACGCTTTATTCTATAGCATCCTCAAAAGATGCTTGGGTGGTTGACCTAAGCATCTTTTGAAAATGCTATAGAATAAAAGTTCTTTTTTGTATATTTTTTGGGATTGGGTTGGAGTGTACATGGGGGATAGTGTTACTTCTTTGATAGATTTTGTGGAGTGGTTAGGCTCCCCGTAGGGTGCGTTTGTTTTTTGTGTGTTCTCGCCCCTATTAGTTTTTGTATTTTTATAAATCGTGTATACCTTTTTTAATACAATACTTCTTTTACCTATTAAAAAAAAAAGATGCTTGGGTGGTTGATGTCTAGGATGGTGGTAGTTGATACCCTAGGTTCACTAGATAGTTACATAACTGGGAGCTTGAGGAAGTGGACGCATTTTTTAGGAGATTGTATGACTATTCCAACAGGGTGGACTTTGATGGTGTGGCTAGGGTCAAGGAATGGCACCTTCTTAGTCAAGTCTTTCTACTCCTCTTTGGATTGTAGGAGAGTGGAGCCTTTCCCTCATGATATAGTTTGGAATTCTTAGGCCCCAGTGAGAGTTTTTTTGCTTGGGAGACTACATGGGCTAAGATTTTGACTTTGAATCAACTTCAAAGGAGGGGTTGGAGGATCCCTAACGAATGTTACATGTGCAAGGAGGATGAGGAATCGAACGATTATATTCTCCTTGATTGTAAGAAAGTGCACATGGTGTAGCAGTTTTGCTTTGTTTGGTGTATAGCGGGTTATGTACTTTTTAGTTAGGGGATTTCTTTAAGCTGGGGTGGTGCCTTTGTTGGGAAAAAAAGAAAAAAGGCTTGGAAGATTTCTCCATTATGTGTGTTCTAGACCTTATGGAGGGAGAGCAATAGGAGAGCCTTTGATAGTTGAGAAAATATAGATCAAACAATTAAAAATTATTTTTTGAATCTTTTTTGGGATTGGGTTAAATTGTATATTGGGGACAACACTTTGTTGATGTTAGGATTTGTGGATTGGTTAGGCTCTAGGTAGGACTCGTTTTCTGGTTTGTGTTTTCGTGCCTCCTCTTGGGTATTGTGGCTTCTTTGTATACATCGTGTATGCCTTTTTTTTATTTTATAATACGCCTTATTTACCTATATATATATATATATAAAACTATTATGCAACTGAATATTTTTTTGGATTTGGTCATTTGGTTTGTTTTATTGAAGAGCATAGTTGGTTGGACTCTTTTGAAGGATTAGCACCATCTTTGTATTAATTGAAAACTGATATGTTCTTTGTATTATTTAAAAACTATGTTGTTGTTGTTTATATGGTCTACATATACAATGGCATCACCTAATGGAATGCAAAGATATAAAATGACTTGTGCCACCAGAGCTCTATAGTCTTAGTGTACCTATCTTTTGGAATTTGTTATTGCTTTACAGGTGAGACCCCTCTACTTCATGCTGCTCGGCAAGGACATACTGTCACTGCCAAATACCTTCTTGACCATAGTGCTGATCCTGCTATACCCAGTGATTTAGGGGCAACAGCTCTGCATCATTCTGCTGGAATTGGTGTGGTTTTTCTTCTTGTTCTTCTTCTTTAAAACATTTGCTGCATATTTATGTTGTCAACATTATCTCTCCTCCATAACTGGATAAAGAATCAACTCTCTCTCTCTCTCTCTCTTCCTCTCCACACACACGCACACGCACACGCATATGAACCTCATTTATTTATTTATTTTTAGCGTAATGGAGTTTCCGTCTTCTCCCTCTTAAGGAATGTTTCTGACTTGAGTATATCAAAACTGCTTTGTGAATCCTATTTTGAAATTTGAAAAATTAATATGCCACTCTTATAAACCAATGTCGCTTGTTTACATAGTTTTGGTGTCTTTTGTATGAGGTGAATACATGGGAAATGACAAGCTGATGGTTCACCTTTTACAGTACACCTGCAGACGTTTATTTGTATATTTAAATCTCTGTTTTGTAATATGTAGAAAATGTTCATTTATTTATTTTAAATTTTTGGGGGGATTTTAACATAATTTTAAATCAACATGGAACCAAAAGCATATACACACGGCTTGAGAACCTAGGAGTCTTTTGGAGTGTACCTTATGGAATTTAAAGAGCTTCTCTGTGGCTCCATTGGAGATGGACTTTCAGCACTAATTATTAGTAGGGTTCATGATTATCTAGGGTTGTCATGGGTTGGGGCTCATAAAAAAAAAAAAAAAGGGTTGGGGCAACCATTAAAGTTTTTGGCGTTATGCTAGCTCAAGTATGGCCAGATAGCACTTGGCCTAAATCCAAAGGCTTGGGACTGACCTTTTTTTTGGATAGGTGAATGAGAATATACTAACAACGCTTGAAATAGAGCACAAAGCACATATGATGGAAGCAAATAGCACCATCAGGCAAACAAAAGGAGAGAAAACAAAAAATAATCTCCCTCCACCTACTTTGAGCTCAGCCAAACAATAAAGCCTATCATAATACTAGAACTGATAGTACTTGTAGTTCATGTTATATATGTTTATTTTGTTTTTCTCTTTAACACAAGTTTCGGTTTCTTAAAAAACCTATTTTTCTAAAGTTTCAATTTGAGTCATTTTTTAGGATCTAAAAGTCTTCTTTATTAGAAACTCTTATTATAAGTAATTTCTATAAAATTTAAGACTGTTTGGAAATTGTTCTCAAGAACAATTTTTCCTTTATGAGAACAAAAAATAAAAAAACACATTTGGTTATCTATTGTTCCTAAAACGGGTTTTAAGGACTGTTTTTTGTTGTTTTCACTTGTTTTTTTGGCGTTGTTTTACCTTCGTCTATCAATGGGCCCTATCATGTCAAATCTAGCATTGACCTTTTTTTTTCTTTTTTTTTTTCATCTTTTTCCCCATTTTAAATCCCACCTTCAATACGATTCGTACTTGCTTGCAGGGGACATTGAACTACTTAGGTTTTTACTTTCAAAAGGTGTTGATATTGATTCGCAAAGTGATGCTGGAACACCTTTGATTTGGGCTGCTGGGCATGGGCAACATGATGCTGTGAAAGTTCTCTTGGAACACCATGCTAATGTAAGATCATGTTTTCTTGTTTCATTAATATGTTCTTTTTATTATTATGATTATAAACTTAGAATATTGTTAAACTTGAATTCTTTTCAGGCATATGTATTCACTTTGCATCCCATTTTTTATGAAGATAGATACTGTTCCAAATATCTAGAGCTTGTTGTGTCTTTGTTGCCACATGTTCAATAACTTCAGTTCATTAATGTTAAAAAAGCCTATAAAAAAACCTTAAATTCTTGTCATCTTAGGGTCATTCATTTTGGTTCAAATTCCTTCCCCCCACACCACCCCCCTCCCCCCCTCAATTTATTTTTTGTTTTTTATTTTTTTATTTTGCTTGTCATTTCTTTATCCTAGAGGGACACTTCTCACTTGAGGGCTTTGGTTGTTCATGGTCTTCTGTTGTGGAGCCTTTGATAAAGGCTTCCTGGCCTCTTTAATTTATGATTATAACATTCCTCTAGAGGCCCTTCTTAAGACCTACAGGGCTTTGGTCATACCTGTTTTACATGAGCTTCTTGGACGTACTTTGCACAACCCAAGTCTTCTTTTTTGATAAGCACACAAAAAATATTATAGATAGAAGATAGGCCGAAGCTCACCAATGTACTGTGGGAGTATACAAAGGGAGCCAAGCGGAAAAGACAAAGAAAAAGAAGGGCAAAGAACAAAACCACCTACCTACAACTACTTGGCTCCTAACCAATTTACAAAAATCGATCAAAGACATAGGGATTCTTTCTAAATGAATCCTAACATGGTCCAATAAGGAAAGCAAAAGTGCAAATTTAAGTGCTTGATCTAAAGTTTCCACATCTTCAAAAGCCCTCTGATTTCTTTCATGCCAATTGATCCAAAAACGGCACAAAGGGGCAGCTAGCCAAGCTTTCTTCCGTTTTTTTCTAACGGTTGTACCCCACTCCAGCTTAGCAACGTCAATTTAATCAAATAATGCATCACCCACTGCAACATGCATAACGAGAAAATCAACTGCCACAGATAACCAATTGTAACACAATGTAGAAGCAAGTGGTTGATGGGCTCCTCCTTCCTTTTACACAAAAAACTTCTATTTACTAAAGGAACCCCCTTTCTTTTCAAGTGGTATAAAGTCAGAATTCTTCCTTAAGGTGCTTCCAATGCAAAAAAGCAAATCTCATTGGAACCCACTTTAACTGGAAAAGCCTCTACACCCCCTGGAGTTAGGAAAGAGTAGAATGCTTTAACGGAAAACTTTTCGTTCCTTGAGGCTGACCAAGTCATTCTATCCTCCATCTCATGCCTAATTGAATGCTTTTGAATTCTCTGCAAAAAGCTTCTGCCATTTCTAATTCCCAATCATGGAATTTTCTTGAGAAATAGGACTCTAATGACCTAGCTCCCCTTTGTCCTCACACATATCTACAACCCACGCATCCTTTGAATAAGTGATGGCAAATAAGGTGGGGAAAGACTTTAGCAAGGTGTCGCCACACTATTTGTCCAACCAAAACTTGATTCTCCTCTCATTTCCAATAATGAAGCCAACTCTACTTTTAAAAACCTCTCAATTTTTCTTGATGGCTTTCCAAAAGCATACACCATAACCTTCCCTAATGTCACGACTTGCTCAAATGATCCTCTCCTGAGCTCATATAGGTGAGCAGGAAGCTTTTGGAACCTTGAAGTCATCTACACTAGTGGAGAAATGTGGAAGGTTTTGGAGAGACCTAGAGATGTCCACACATCTCTACACTAAGGTGGAAGACAAGGGAAGAGTATGGAGCCATCTAGAGAGTTCCATAGGTCTCTTGTAAATACTTGTAAATAGTCTTTGTATAGGGAATTCTAGAGAACTCTAGGATAGTGGGGAACCTTTGTGGGTTCCAGAGAGTTCCACTAGTGCCTATAAATGGGTGAGAGTCTCATTTGGCCAATGCACCGCCCAAATCACTTTCTTACCAAGCAAGTGAGCTTTTAAAAGCATTGTAAAGCATCATTTGAGCAATAAAGCTTCCTTTCCTTTAAGTGTTGCCTTCGGTTCTCTTAGCTTCCAAGTCGTGTGCTTAACTTAACCTAGCTAGCTAAGTATGTGGGGAAGGCTAACTTAACAATATCAAGCGGGTTGAGTTGTCTAAGTGCTGCATGTGAGCTTATGAGAAACTTAAGTTTGTGACAGTTGGTATTAAAGCGCGACTACGAAGCGGGCATAGTGAAGGAAACATGTCGGGCTCCAACGTTGAGGAGACTAGTGAGCAAACCTGTGGGAGGGAGACTGAGCCAATTGTATGTGGTAGGGGAAGGAAGGATAAGTCTTGTGACGCCTTTGCCAACTTGGAGGCAAGGCTAGCCAAGGTGGAGCTAGCCATGGTTGACACTTAGGAGGGAATGGACTTGATCGAGCAAGGCATGAAGAAGGGCATAGAGGATCTTAAGCAATAGATCCAAGACCTTCATGAGGGGATGCTAGTCTTTCAAGTTCAGTCAATGTCGCATGAGGAGTTTGTGTCCTTCTAGGAGAAGGTTTTAAGCATGCTTGCTAGCATGGAGTCAAGGTTGGAACCATTGGCTAGCCGAATGGAGTCTCGGGACTAGGAGGCTAGGCAAGAGTTGGCCATATACAAGGCTGCTGTGTCAGCATGGGTCATGGCCACACGGGAGGCATCTAGGGTGGAGGTGCCGAAGCCACAAGGTTTAGTGGTAGGTGGGATTCCAAGGAGTTAGATAACTTCTTATGGCACATAGAGCGGTACTTCAAGGCTATCGCACTGACTGATTAGGCGGTTAAGGTAAGGATTGTGACCTTTTACCTTACTGACACAACTACTCTATGATAGTGTCAAATGTTTGCCGATATAGAGAAAGGCATTTTCACCATAGGCATGTGGGAGGACTTCAAGAGGGAGATCAAGAGGTAGTTCTAACCCAAGGATGTGGCTTACTTAGCCAGGAAAAACATGAGGCATCTTAAACACAGACTTGATTCGCAACCATATCAAGGAGTTCTCTTCGCTCATGCTTGATATTCCAAACATGACCGGGGAGGATTAGCTATTCAACTTTATGGATAACCTGCAAAGATGGGCTGAGTAGGAACTAAGGAGTCGAGGTGTTCAAGACTTGGCCACTGTTATGGCAGTAGCAGAGTCTTTAACAAATTACAAGAGGGGAGACTCCTCTAAGATTGAGTGTTCGGAGGATAGCCATGCCAAGGGTGGGGGAGACGAGGTTTCGAGGGACCACAATGCTACTAGAATGGGATTGGGCAGGATGCCTAACGTCCAGGAAGGAAAGGGTAAGCGGAAACGGAGGAGTTTGTGCCTAAGATCAAGTGCTTCTTGTGTGATGGTCCACATTGGGCGCCAGATTGTGAAAAAAGGAAGGCATTTAATGCGATGATCGAGGAGAAGGAACAAAAGGTTGAGGCACATGTGGGCTCAATGCAACTACTAGGTGCCCTCCAAGTCAACCCAATGCCTGGCACGCTTAAGACCTCCTTATTATCAATAATGCAAGTAAAGGAGGCAAAAGGGGAGCGAGCTGAGGTAGCCCGCCCACACATGCACAAGGTCACCAAGGGAAAGGTGAAGTCATTGGGCAAAAGGAAGCGATGCTCCAAGCATTGAAAGGGTAGGTGTCAGCATCCATCTGCGACCTCACGGGAGAAGGAGGTGGAGAATATCTTGGTTGAATGGGTCACCATGAGACAAGGGGTTCCTCCTGTGATAGAGTATCTAGTCCAATGGAAAGGACTACCTGAGGGGTAGGCAAGCTGGGAACATGCAGACGCCTTGGAAAAGTTTTGGAAACAAATTGAGAGATTTTAAGCTGAGGCAACGATGAGGACGTCGACGACATGGGTGTGGGAGAGTGTTACGATTGACTCAAATGACCATCTCCTGAGCTTATAGAGGTGAATAGGAAGCTTTTGGAACCTTAGAGTCATCTACACTAGTGGAGGAGTGTGGAAGGTTCTGGAGATGCCTTGAGATGTTCATACATCTTTACACTAAGATGGAAGACAAGGGAAGAGTATGGAGCTATCTAGAGAGTTCTAGAGGTCTCCTGTAAATATTTATAAATACTCTTTGTATAGCCAGAGAGCTCCACTAGTGCCTATAAATAGGTGAGAGCCTCATTTGGCTAAGACACCACCCAAATCACTTCCTAACCAAGCAAGTAAGCTTCCAAAAGCATTGTAAAGCATCATTTGAGCAATAAAGCTTCCTTTCCTTTAAGTGTTGGCTTCGGTTCTCTTAGCTTCCAAGTCATGTGTCTAACTTAGCCTAGCTAGCTAAGTATATGGGGAAGGCTAACTTAGCAACATCAAGCGGGTTGAGTTGTCTAAGTGCCACACATGAGCTTAGGAGAAGCCTAAGTCTGTGACACTAAGCATCCTTGAAGTCTAACCTCCACCTCTCTCCCAAAGCTTCCCAACAATCACACGCCTTCACAAAGAGTCCTTCTTCGAAGCGAATCTCTAACCTCACTTACCCAAAAATGTCATGTTAAGAACAACAAGATTCCAATTTTTTTTTTTTGATAGACAACAAGAATATGCATTAAAAAGTGCTAAAAAGGGAAGAAGGGGGGGGGGGGGGGGGCTATGTACACAGAAAAAACCAAAACACACCTCATACAAAGATGGTTCACACTAACAAATAAAGCAAAGCTAACCATAAAAAAGAGTCAAGGAAATTCAACATAGAGGGGAGTTAGATTCCTAATTCCCAATCCCCCTCTTTGCGCCACCCAAGTCTTGGGTTGACACTTCATTCATTTTGTTAGATTTTAGGGTCTTTACCTATTACTTTGGGAAGGATTTCTTGGGGCAATAATTAAAGTTATAAGATCCATTGGCAATGTATTCGAAAACAATACTCAAAAAAATAGTTTTTAAAAGTAATTTCAATTGTTTTAAGGAACAAAATTTTGTTTAGAAACTTAAATGTGATTTTTTTCACTTTATTCTTCATGAAGGTATTGAATATTTATATATAATGCAAAAGTTCTAAAACATTTTCTGTATTTTGAATTGTTGCTCAGAACACTCTACAAAATACATCGGAAAACACCTCAAATTTGTCTTAAAAATCTATTTTTAGATCAAATTCTAAAATATAACTGTTTTCTGTCAAAGGTTTGCCAAACGTGTTTTAGAAAACAATTTCTAAATAGGGCATCTCTTGGGCTTGTTCTTGCTTTTACCCTTTGGATCTTCATATATAGCTGCCATTATGAATCCACCTCACTTCTTTAGGAAGTTGAATCTTGATTCTAATCAAGGCAAGCGATTGGTTAGCCTCCTTAAACTACCTTTGAGGACTTCAACCTTTCTCAGAAAGGTGGACACATGAAAGGATTTATCGAGAGTTGTGAGGGAATGGGTAGAAGGGTTTTCAAGCCCAACAAATGGTAGAAAACCTTTTAAAAATTGAGAGCAAAACAAGCTTAAGAAACTATGACCCTTTCCTCACAACATTAGGGTATTATGGTTGTTTATAGAGAAGTTAAAAAATCCTAAGTTATGTTTAGAAAGAGAATTTTTAACTTAAGAAACTAAAAATTTGACCTTAGATCAACATTGGTAGGCTAAATTTTAAATAAAATAGAGGAAGATTACATATGGTAGATCCATGGGCTAGCAAGGGGGATTGATCAATGGCGAGATTTTTCAGAAAACAAAAAATAATGAAGTTACTTGTGGCCAATTGTTGTGCTCCATAGGTGGATTGATTGGCCTATGTAAAAAATAGTCAATTGCCCTTCTTTTGAGTTATAAACTCTGTTTAAAAACAAACACAAGTAACCTTTTCATGTGATTTTTAATCCACCTAAACCATCAATCTCATGTCACAAATTTAACCAACCAAAATTTGAAGCTCTTGATGCAAATATGCTTGATAATGCTCTTCCTCCATATCGATTAAGTGCTTGATTGGATGTGAGAACTCAACTTGACTCAATGAACTAGTTTAGATGGGAATTTCCATAGTAAAATATTGTCATCCATGTGAGTTGTGCTTGATATCATACATATTCACTAAAGATTATTTATTTATTTATTTTTTAATCATAAACCACAAATGTATTACCTATGAATAAAAAGTACATGAGAAGGATAAAGAATCCTCCCAATAATTACAAAACCTTCTATTGTTTTTCCTTTTTATCAATATATTCCTTTGTTGTTTCCTATAAAAAAAAAAATTAAAAAAAAAAAAATTACAAAACCTTTATAAAAATGTTTAAACTCCTCCCTATTCAAGGAATCTATACAACATGATTTAGTCCTCATAAGAAAACGAAAATTCACATCTCCTTAAACCCTGTCAAAGCTCCTCTCATTGTTGTCCAAGGCCTTTTAATCTATACACCAAATGCCAATTGTAACATGATCGAACAAAGCACATAAAGATGGACAAACATTTTATTAAAGAGAAACTAGATAGGGGGTTGATTTGTACTCCTTATGTATCTAATGACCGCCATTTTGTAGATATACTCACAAAAGGTTTAAATAGTACAAAGTTTCAAGCAAGTGTATCCAAGATGAGAATGGAAAACATCTATTCACAAGCTTTAGGGGGAGTGTGGAAGAATAAAATTAAGAAAGTCGTGATTTTATGGAGAGAATTAGGTAATCCCGTGATCAAAGAGATTTGTTGTAATTGAGTTAGGAAAGTTTTCTATTTAGGTGCTAGGATTTTTTGTATATATATGTAAGTCTCTATACAGGCAAAAGATTAAGGAAAATAATTTTATACCTTTCTTTCCTTCTATCTTTTTTCTTCTACAAGGAGTATTGGAGCCTAGAGGGGCTATGACAGTAACATCTCTGTTCTTCCTTGTATAACCTTATTGGAATATAATTTGGTTGGTCTTTCATCCCTTCTATCCTCATATTCAAACCTAACTGGCATAGGGTTGGGAGTATCTAAAGACTCCCTCTTACCCAAATAAGTTGTATCTTCCCCTTGACCTAAAATCCATAATCACTTCTCTTTTGACCATAACCTTTCCTCTTCCTTACTACTAAACACCCCATCCCTTAAGAGGACCTAAAGACACATTCCCAAAAAATAAGACTCCTTCGCAAAATTGAACATCCATGGAAATATAGTATTTTCTTGTAGGAGTATGAAAGCATTTATTGCCCTTTTGGGAATTAAAGTAACCAAGAAAGACACATTTAAGAGCACAAGGATCAAACTTATCCCTTTGATGAGAGTGTATATGAGCATAACATACACAACCAAAAACTTTAGGACAAAGATTCAAAGAAGAAGGAATAGAGTGAAATTGTGATAACATTCACAAAAGAATTTGATAATCAATGACACGAGTAGACATTTGGTTGATGAGAAAGACAATAGTCATGACAACCTCAACCTAAAAACATTTTGGAACACGCATAGTAAAGCTTAAAGCCTAGGCCACCTCTAGAATGTGGTTCGTTTTTACACTTTGCTATGTTGTTCTGTTGTGATATGCATGTACACATTGTCTGGTGGAGGATTTCATTTTCTTGAATAAATCAACAGGAGACTGATTCACAAACTCATGACCATTGTCAGAGGGAAAGACCTTAACCTAAGTATTAAATTGTGTGGCAATCATTATGGAAAATTGAGGAATAACATGTAAAAAATCATTCTTAGACTTAAGAAAATATACCTAGCTCACCCTAGTACAATCATCAATGAAAAACAAAGTATTTATGACCTGAAACAGAAAGAGTGGAAAAAGGACTCTAAACATTTGTAATAACTCAAGTAAAAGGAATAGACTTTTATTGAGAATTTATTTTGAAAGGTACAAGATGATTTTTATCATATATGCATTGTTCACACCTTCAACTAGAAACTGAAATATTTTGAAACAATTGGGGAAATAAATGTTCCAACTAAGAGAAAGATGGGTGACCTAATTGGCAATGCCATAAAATAATTTTTTTCTATTAGACATCTCTCTTACTACTTAAAAAACACGGTTAGATTCAAATTGTCACACCCTTGCCCCCTCCAAGTAGTAAAGACCTCCCCTCCCCTTACCAATGTCAATCATCATCTTTGTAAGATTGTCCTGAAACACACAATGAGTAGAATGGAAGGTTACAAAACAACTAAGATGTTTGGTAATCTTGCTAATAGAAAAAAGACTATTAGAGAGACTTGACACAAGTAAGACAAAAGACATGGAGAGTGTGAGGGAAAGTGAGACATTTCCGGCTCTTGAAATCGACATAGGAGTTCTATTAGCAACCTGAATAGACTTAATAAGTGAAAGAATTAGAGAGTCAAGTAAGGAAGAATGATTAGTCATAGAATTACTGACCCCTGAATCAATAGCCCAAGTGTTAGAGGTAGTAGAAATAAAGGCCAAACTAGAATTACATTATTAAAAAAATAATCGAGAAACTTGAGTTGGAGTAGCATTGGTAAGAGCAACCTGAAGTGATTTCTTGTTCTTCCTTTCAGCTTGTTTAAATTTGTACCAATTTGGATAACCTTGCTTCTTCCAACAAACATCTATTGTATGATTGGTGCTATTGCAATGAGTTGAGTAGTGAGAAGAGTTGGTAGGAGTAAAAGATGTTGACTGTGTGTTATTCTTATGGACAACCATAGTGGAAGCCTCAGAGTGATCTTCTATTCCCATGGTGACCTGCCTTTGTGCTTCACAACAAACTAGTGAATAGGCTTCGTTTAGACTTGGTAAAGGAGAGGTGGCCAAAACATGACCCTTAACTTGATCCAAATTGTGATCAAGACCTGCAAGAAATATATAAACCCAATATTCAACATTATACTTCCTTTGTTTCTCAATATCAACTACATACGTTAAATCATTAGGTCTTCGATAATTGAACTCCATGAATATTGAGTTTAACTCATTGTAGCATCCTGCAAGAGGCGACCACCTTGGTGTGATTGAAAAGATTTCTTCATCAGTTCATATACTTGAGAAGAATCAAAGACATTAAGATAACTCCTCTTGACTATATCTCAAACCTCCTTAGCTATTCCACACTGCACAAAGTGTGACCTCCTTTGATCGATCATAGAATTGATGAGTCAAGACTTGACTAGAGCGTCTTAGACCTCCCATTCATCATAGTTTGGGTCATCCTCTGCGGGTGCAGCCTCAATTGCTATGATACATCCCTTTTTCTTTTTGCCAAAAATATGCATCTCCAAAATTTGAGACCAAACACGATAATTAGCACCATCCAACTTAATAGAAATTGTTGGAGAGGCAATCTCATGAATGGTCACCATGGATGGCTTTTTGCTATCAGCAATACTCATATTAGTTTTTGCAGACATGATATGGTAAAGAAGAGGGTGAAAAAGAATGGAAGAAGTGTCAGCTAGGTAGCAACGGAAATTCTTTGCTTTCGCGCTAATACCAACTTGATAAATTGCTAAATAATTATTTTTATATATCTCAAGGGTATTTATACAAGGTACACAAGACTATTTTAGGATAGTCAACTATACAGAATAATAGACAACTACATAGAATAATAACAGCTGTGAATCACAGTTGTATAGAATACACACAACTGTAAATCACAGTTGTCCCGAATATATACTGACTATTAGATTTGAGGATTCTTGGTTAGGGGACTAACCTTTTTCATCATATTATGTTGTTGTTTATGATCCTAGGTCTCATGCCTCATACAGTCTAAGACAAATACCAGGATTTTTTAGGAGAGAACAGGTCAGTTACCTAGACGTGCGATAGTATTTATTGCCATACACCCCATTGGATTTGCCTTTGTCCTGATACAGACTGTTGAGTGAATATCTTGATCAACTATGGCTGAACCAATCAAGAGTGTGAAAGACATCCAGTCTTTTTAATTTGTGGAAGAATTATGAGGGTTCTTGAGAGGAAGACGGTAAAGGTCTTGATTGAGAGGAAGACCTTCTTGATTAGGCTGGAAGGTGATCAAGGAGGTGAATGGTGTTCGATGACAGAGATAAGTAGAGGCTTGGTTTTTGCATTAGGATTTGAAAAGGAAGCAGTTGGGTGGTTGGTTGAATACTTGAAGAAAGCCATAGCATTGAAGAGTCATATGGGGTTCAACAAAAAATTCAGGGGAAAATGCAGGGCTCATCTGTTGGAAGTTGGCTTCAACAATCATGGAAGGTTCATAAGGATCTCGGAGTTTGCTACCAACAGAAAACCTTCCGTTCTGATCATTCCTGAGGGCGACAAAGGCAGAGGTTGGGAGAGTCTCAAAAAAGCGTTAGATACAATGCTGGTGGTCCCCTATCCGTATGCAGAAGAAAAAGGAAGGAATTTAAGAGGGGAAAGCTGGCCTCACTACAAAGTGGGCTCGATGCACAGATCCTACGCGAAGATAGTTAGTGACGAAGGACCAAGAGGAGGTGGTCTAGTTCCAGTGGGGAGGTGGGCGCGTGCTGTGATATGTGAAAGCAAGTTTGACAGGGAGAATTGGGCTGAGGTTGGAAGATTGGTGGCGAGAAGCTTAGGGAAGAATGGAGTTGTAACGATCGTACCCTTTTCAGCTAGAAAAGGTGTATTTTTTGTTGAAACAACCAAGGAAGCGTTATTCCTCCATGATTTGAGGAAGTTAAGGGTTGGGGAAAGGAACATTATTCAGCTGCGAAGATGGTCGCCGAAGGAAAATGCGGAAATAGACCGGAAATTTAGAGAAGGATGGATCGAATTAAAGGGGTTGCCATTTCACCTATGGTCGGAGGTTCACCTGAAGAAGATTGTGGAGCAATGGGGGTCTGTAAAAGAAATTGATTGGCGGACGCTGAAGTTATTCGATCTCAGCAGGGCGAGATTAAAGATTGTAATGAGGGATAGGGCAATCCTTCCAGCCATGTTAGAGGTGACGGATGGGGATTGGGTGTTCACAGTCGTCGTGGTGGTGGTCGGAGATGAAGAAAGACGGAGAGGTAGCGAGAAGGGTGAGTCGACTCGGGTGGCTGTCGCTTCTCACATGGAGACAGGTGGAGGAAGGCGAGGGGAATGCGGCAGATCAACGGAGAAGGGAAGGTACCGTGTCGGGGAGGATAACAGACTTTGGAAGGAGGGAAATAGGGGTAAGGGCTGCCAGATCCCGTCACAGTCTCGTTTGAAAGCAACAGATGGGATGGACGGGATTGGAGAAGGAGGAGTTTGGGCCGGAGAAGATGAGGATATTGCTGATGTGGGCTGTCGGGCCCGAGAGAGGAAGGCCCAGCTGATGGTAAAGACTGATCCAAGTGGAGATGTAATGGGCTGCAAGATTAAAGACCTACTGGGCTTGGGCCTAAGCCCAGATGAGGTTACCCCAGTCGTGACAGTGGCGTCGTCACGCGAGGAAGAAGAAGACGCATCTTCTGCAAACGAAAAGGTGAAATCAGCTCCTGGACTCCTTGAGTTTCAGTCGAGTAGGTTAGCGGAGAAGAAGGTGGTGCATGGTTCAAGGAAGCGGTGGTCAACTTTCTTTCCCCCAAGCTCAGAGCATCGACAAGGTATCCGGAGCAATAGCGAGTCCATTTCGCGCGGAAAAATCAAGGTGGACAGCGAAGAGGACCCAAAGACAGATGATTTAGGAGCCGAATCTCAGGCAAACAGAGGACTAAATGCAAGCCCTCTCTTTTCTCCGTGTTTATCAAGGCCGCGCAAGGAAAATATAGGGGAAAGGGACTCGTCGACAAGAAAGGAAGCAGATCTGGAAATGTTTTCATCCAACGAAGATATGGAAGGTTCTTTGGGCCGAGTGGGGTCTGATTCTCGTGGCTCAGCAGCCATGGTTAAGCCTTCTTCGCCAGAAACCAGAGGCAAAGGGCCTAGCTTGATGGGGAACTGTGTTCCGAGGGTTGCGGAAAATCTGGAGGTAACGCCTTCATTTTTTAATTCCATCCACCCATTTATACCCTCTTCTAGTGGCTTCTCTAATTCCCTCTTGAATCCTCCCGTACACATTCAGTGTCCCTCTACCCCCATGTCCCCTGACTCATCTTCTCAATCTCTGGCACCCATGGAAAATCGAGTAAAATCTAATTTTTTTTCCAAAAAAGGCAACGATGAAGGTCATTTTCCGGTTGATATTCCTAGTTTAGAAATGGAAACGGAGGTGATACAGCCTGCTGATCCTTACCAGATGTCTGAGAGTGCCAATTCTCTCTCAGCTAATTTAAGATTGCCTTGCAAGGAGTCCAGTAAGGCTACAGTCCACTTGGGAGGTATTGCGGGCTCTCCTTCGGGCGAGTTCCAAATAGAAGGACTGTCTCCTAGGAAAATGGCAAAAGTTCGTGAGGTTTTAAAAACTCTGGATATCAAGGTATATTCAAGGAGGAAGAGCAGATGCTCCACAGGATTGTGAGACTATCTGGTTTTGGTTCGGAGATTAGGGTCACAAAGTTTCACATGAAGATAATCAGTTGGAATACCAGGGGTTTGGGTTCAAAGAAAAAGAGAAGGGTGGTCAAGGATTTTTTGAGATCAGAAAAGCCAGATGTAGTGATGTTTCAGGAAACAAAAAAGGAAGAGTGTGATAGAAGATTTGTGGGTAGTGTTTGGACAGCCAGAAATAAGGATTGGGCAGCCCTTCCGGCATGTGGGGCTTCGGGTGGAATTTTGATCATATGGGATACTAAAAAATTGAGCAGGGAGGAGGTAATGTTAGGTTCTTTTTCGGTCTCAATCAAGTTTACATTGAACGGTTGCGAATCTCTGTGGCTATCTGCAGTTTATGGCCCAAACAACTCAGCTCTCAGGAAGGATTTGTGGGTGGAGCTTTCAGACATTGCTGGGCTGGCTTCTCCGCGCTGGTGTGTGGGAGGTGACTTTAATGTCATAAGGAGAAGTTCAGAAAAATTGGGCGGTTCTAGATTAACCCCAAGCATGAAGGACTTTGATGATTTCATAAGTGATTGCGAACTGATAGATTTACCTTTAAGGAGTGCATCATTTACTTGGTCAAACATGCAAGTGAATCCAGTTTGCAAGAGATTAGATCGTTTCCTGTACTCAAATGAGTGGGAACAAACATTCCCTCAAAGTATTCAAGGAGTACTACCAAGATGGACATCGGATCATTGGCCGATTGTCTTGGAAACTAATCCGTTCAAGTGGGGTCCAACGCCGTTCAGGTTTGAAAATATGTGGTTGCAACATCCTAGTTTTAAGGAGAATTTTGGAAGATGGTGGAGGGAGTTTCAAGGAAATGGGTGGGAAGGGCACAAGTTCATGAGGAAATTACAGTTCGTTAAAGCCAAATTGAAAGTGTGGAATAAGGCTTCTTTTGGAGAGCTAAGTAAAAGGAAAGAAGATATATTATCTGCTTTAGTTAACTTTGATTCATTGGAGCAAGAAGGGGGCCTATCCCATGAACTTTTAGCCCAAAGAGCTATAAAAAAAGGGGAGTTAGAGGAGTTGATTTTGAGGGAAGAAATACACTGGAGACAAAAAGCTAGGGTGAAATGGGTAAAAGAAGGGGATTGCAATTCAAAATTTTTTCATAAGGTGGCCAATGGCAGGAGAAATAGGAAATTCATTAAGGAGTTGGAAAATGAAAATGGCCAAATGATGAATAATTCAGAGAGCATAAAAGAGGAGATTTTAAGGTATTTCGAAAAGCTCTACACGAGTCCTTCTGGAGAATCTTGGAGAGTGGAAGGCTTAGATTGGTCCCCTATATCTGGTGAGAGTGCGATTAGGTTGGAATCCCCCTTTACTGAAGAAGAGATTTGTAAGGCTATATTTCAGATGGACAGGGATAAGGCTCCGGGGCCGGATGGCTTTACCATTGCAGTGTTTCAAGATTGTTGGGAAGTGATAAAGGAGGATTTAGTGAAAGTGTTTACAGAATTTCATAGGAGCGGAATTATTAATCAAAGCACCAATGCTTCCTTTATAGTTCTGTTACCTAAAAAAAGCATGTCTAGGAGAATCTCAGACTTCAGACCTATTAGCTTGATCACTAGTCTTTACAAGATAATAGCCAAAGTGTTAGCAGGGCGTATAAGAGAGGTACTTCATGAGACCATACACTCTACTCAAGGAGCCTTCGTACAAGGGAGACAAATTTTGGATGCAGTTCTCATAGCCAATGAGATAGTGGATGAGAAAAGAAGATCGGGGGAGGAAGGAGTTGTGTTCAAAATTGACTTTGAAAAGGCGTATGATCATGTGAGTTGGGATTTCTTGGATCATGTGATGGAGATGAAAGGGTTTGGTATTAGATGGAGGAAATGGATGAGAGGTTGCTTGTCCTCGGTTTCTTTTGCAGTCCTAGTAAACGGTAATGCGAAAGGGTGGGTTAAGGCATCTAGAGGTTTAAGACAAGGAGACCCTTTATCACCGTTCTTGTTCACCATAGTGGCAGATGTGTTGAGTAGGATGTTATTGAAAGCTGAGGAGAGAAATGTCTTGGAGGGTTTCAAGGTGGGTAGGAATAGAACAAGGGTTTCCCACTTACAATTTGCAGATGATACCATTTTCTTTTCCAGCTCTCGGGAGGAGGATATGATGACCCTTAAGAATGTCCTGCTAGTGTTTGGGCATATTTCCGGTTTGAAAGTTAATCTTGACAAAAGCAATATCTATGGTATTAATCTTGAGCAGAATCACCTTTCTAGGTTGGCCGAGATGCTTGACTGCAAGGCTTCTGGGTGGCCTATACTTTACCTCGGTCTTCCTCTGGGAGGGAATCCTAAGACGAGTGGCTTTTGGGACCCTGTGATTGAGAGGATATCAAGGAGATTAGATGGGTGGCAGAAGGCATATTTATCTTTTGGAGGCAGAATTACTCTCATTCAATCTTGTCTCACCCATATGCCTTGTTATTTTCTCTCCTTGTTTAAAATTCCCGCCTCTGTGGCAGCAAAAATCGAGAGAATGCAAAGAGATTTTTTATGGTCAGGCGTAGGGGAAGGCAAAAGAGACCATTTGGTTAATTGGGACGTGGTGTGTAAGCCGAAATCGAGAGGGGGATTGGGTTTTGGAAAGATATCTATAAGGAATGTCGCTCTTTTAGGGAAGTGGTTGTGGAGATATCCTAGAGAGGGTTCTGCTCTATGGCATCAGGTGATTTTAAGCATTTATGGATCACATTCCAATGGTTGGGATGTCAACAACATAGTTAGATGGTCTCATCGTTGTCCTTGGAAGGCTATTGCACTAGTCTACCAAGAGTTTTCCAAGTTTACTCGGTTTGTGGTAGGTAATGGGGATAGAATTCGGTTCTGGGATGACCTGTGGTGGGGGGAACAACCTTTGGGTGTCCAATATCCAAGATTACTTAGAGTAGTCACGGATAAAAATGCTCCTATTTCATCAATTCTTGGTTCTACCCGCCCTTTCTCTTGGAATTTCACTTTTCGCCGAAATCTTTCTGATTCTGAGATAGAAGATCTAGAGGGCCTTATGCAGTCTTTTGATCGTCTACACATTTCATCTTCGGTTCCAGATAAGAGATCTTGGTCCTTATCCCCTTCAGGTCTTTTCACAGTCAAATCTTTCTTTCTGGCCTTATCCCAATATTCTGTGTCGCCTCCAATTTTCCCTACCAAGTTTGTCTGGAATGCTCAAGTCCCTTTTAAAGTCAAGTCCTTTGTCTGGTTGGTGGCTCACAAGAAGGTTAATACTAATGACTTGCTACAATTGAGAAGACCTTACAAAGCACTTAGCCCTGACATATGTAAGTTGTGCATGAAGCATGGAGAAACAGTAGATCACCTATTCCTTCATTGCTCTTTGACGATAGGGTTGTGGCACAGATTATTTCAATCAGCAAAGATGGATTGGGTTTCCCCAAGGAGCATCTCTGACATGTTAGCTAGTAATTTTAATGGTTTTGGATTTTCCAAGAGAGGGATTGTTTTATGGCAAAACGCGTGCATCGCGTTAATGTGGGTGGTGTGGCGGGAAAGAAATGCAAGGATTTTCGAGGATAAAGCAAGGAATTCTGAGTATCTTTGGGATTCTATTTGTTTTCTTACCTCTTTTTGGGCTTTTTGTTCTAAGGTTTTTAAGGGGATTCCTCTTAATATGCTACAACTTGATTGGTTAGCGGCGTGTAACTAGAGTGTCTACTTTTCTCTTTTTGCACTTTCTTATATTTGATTTCTTGTAGTCTTGTTTTTCTTTGATGGGAGGATTCCTCATCCTTCTTTTGTACCTTCTTTTTATCAATATATTCCTTTGTCGTTTCCTATCAAAAAAAAAAAAAAAATTTCTGCCGCCAATGAGTTTTTTGATACTCCTATCAGCATAACCTATTAGGTTTGGAGGCTGATTTCCTTATCTAATTAGTGGAAAGCTGTAAGTTCTTAGTGGGATCCCCTCTTTGCTAGATGCCTCAAGTTCAAATTTGGTGGTTGCTGGTTGGGAAACTGGGGCTGAGCTAGTTAGTGTTTTGCTAGTCACATGGGCTCTGAACAGTGCTAGAAGGCCTTCAAGAGGCTGCTTCTTGAGGATTGGTAACCTCATGGTTGAGGGGGACTCTGTGACTGTTGTATGGGACTTTTGAGGTAAAAGAGCCTCCAAGGTAGAACTATTATGTGCCAAATCATAGATTTATTGGAAGACATGATGTGCTCCTTTTTATGTGAGACAAGATTAGTCACACAAAGGCTGATGCCTTTTTTTAAGAGGAGAACCTTGTCCTCCATTCTGCATGTAGGAGATTTCTTTTCCCTGTCAGCCTTTTGGGGGGGTTTCCTTTGAGTTCTTTTAGCTGGGTGGTAGGTGTTGGAAGCCTCATTTTTGCTTTTTCTTTCATTGCCACTTATGTTATTTCTCTTGGTTGAAAGTTCTTTCATTGTAGTTGTTCTTGTTTCTATAAACAAGAAAGTTCCACAATTTGATGTATGAATAAAGGGGTGCTGATCTATGCAACTTGCAATATAATGATTTTATCAACACTAGGAAATGCAATATAATGAAAGGATGGGACAACCTCTATGTGGAAGCATAAAAAGGGATGTATAACATCATCGAGCAATACTAAATACAGAAGTATAACCAAATAATGGACTTCCCCTACAAAGGATTCAACAGGCCTAGCCCCTGAATTAGCAAGACATGTTTAGCAAGAGGAGTGATTCCCCAATCTTCAGAAATAGGAAAAATGACATCAGGAAGATAGTTTTTTAAGACACTTGTGGTTAGGATGCCAAGCCTTAGTGCCAGAACTTATAGATAGTATGATTTATGATAAGGGGCAGTTAAAGCACACTGCCTCTGAAACTGAATGGATGAGCTTGCTTAAAAATATAGGCACATGTGGCATTGAGAAACTGGTGCATCATTGCTATTTAGAAGCTGATTTGTCTCCTGACATCCAATCTAAGGTTCCAACTAAAAGAAGCATCCCTTCTTTTAGAAAGATCCAAGAACTCTCTCAACCAGAGCATAATGCCAAGGATCACTTCTCCTGAAGATGACCCAGGAAACACCTACCGAAGAATCCCCTTCAACAAGAAGGTTTCTATTCATTTCTGATCAAAAAAAAAAAAAAAAAGAAGTATTCCTCAATATGAGAAAATTCCCTCAAGTTTCCCATCAAGGCTGAAATTTCTGTCTCAATTGTCGGTCTAGTTCTTACTAATCTAACTCAACTTTCTTTTCTTATTCAATGTGTTATTTGTCCTTTCTTTTCTGACATGGATTTTCTTTATTTCCATTTTCTTGCTTCTTGTTTTTCTTTGTTCCTTTATATTTCTATATATCAAGTTTTCTGATAATTGTTGTAAAAAAACATAAGCATTCATTATTCTTATTAATTGTGAGGTGAGTTTGTCTTATTTCATTTATATTCTTTTGCAGCCTAATGCTGAAACTGATGATAACATTACTCCACTGTTGTCAGCTGTAGCAGCTGGTTCACTGGCATGCTTGGAGCTGTTGATTCAGGTCATATAGAATTGTTTGCCCTCTAATTTTAGCTTTCTGCTAGCTTAGTGGGAAATGCTGATGGTTTCTTTATAGAGATTTATCTGGAAGTGAATTGCTTTCTATTTCTAGGGGGCCATGTTATATTGCATTTTTTTAATCCATCTAAATTTTTGTGCATATGTGATTGTCCTTGATCTTTCTAGAGAGATAGAGAGTGAAACTGATTGCTATTCCTATCCATACGCTAAAAAACTTTCGACTCTCTTTGGAGTCGAAATCCCTTTTATAAAAATTTTTCCTTAAAAGGTTTTCATTTTCCTCCAAAATACCTAGAAAAAATTCAGATGTTCTATGAGTATATCTTGGTAGATACTGACTGCATAGAACAGATTATAATCAACTTTTCCTTTTGTCAATAACTCCTTTTATCTTGGTAGATACTGACTCTATAGAACTCTCCCATATGCCAGGCTATCATTGAGTTGTATTTAAACCAGTGGAAATTCTTGACAATCAAACATTAAAACTAAAGAATACATCAAATGATCAACTTCTAAATGAACTACAAAAACTAGTAAAACTGGATGTTTCAAAACCCTCCACCTCAAAAAATATAAATACGGTAGAAGACACTTCAAAAATAGAAATAGGAAAATTAGGAAATATTTTCAAAGAACAACAGTATGTGCAAATTAATGAGATAAATACCAGTCATCCAAGATGTAAGACTAGGAACCAATTCTTTCAAATATCCAGTATGAAGAAAGAAGCCAATTTACTCAATCAAAGTATGGTGTAGAAGGAATATGTGAATGGAATATAGAATGCTCTTTGTGGCTTAGTTTACTGTCAATTGGATTGTATACTGGGACTATACTCAGATTCAAGTTGTTACTTCTCCATTTCGTCCATATCTAGGTAGAGAATTCTAGATTAAATGGTGATAGATTGTATTCTATATTTGATATCCATATTATTGGAGTTGAAGAGTGGTATTGTTTACAATCCAAAAGTAAGAAATTTTCTTTGCAAAGCCCCTCAAGCCACGCCTAACATTCCAATGTCCACATGGTTTGAAATTGATGCCCTAAAAAACAATATTTTTTTTTTTTTTTTTTGATAAGTAAAATATATTCATTCAAAAGGCAAGACGCCACAAAGTATACAGGGGGTATACAAGGCATCTAAGCCTCAAAAACAACAAAAAAACACAAACCCCTCCCTTTAAGTGGAAGCCATCCACTCAAGAAATCCTATAAGAGAGAACGCCTCCTCACCTACATACAGTTTGGCCCAGCTCCACAAATTGCAAACAAAAAAATTCTTTAACTTCTGAATATTCAACACCCCCCCCCTAAATGCTAATCTATTCCTTTCCTTCCACACCGTCCAAAAAATACACAACGGAATGGCTTTCCAAATCTTTTTCCTTTTGTTTCCCACAAACGAGCCCCTCCAACTAACTAACACATCCTTTACAGTTTCTGGGAAGACCCATTTCACATCTACTAAACCAAACACTATATCCCATAGAACTCTGACCACTGTACAGTGTAAGAGAATATGATTTACACTTTCTTCCTCACAACCACACAGAAAGCATCGATTTGGAAGTTGTAAGCCTCTTCTTTGAAGTCTATCCAAAGTCAGCACCCTCCCCCACGTCGCCTCCCATGCAAAAAAACAAACTTTAGTTGGCACCCTTGTCACCCAAATGCTTTTTGAAGGAAAGCCTGTATCATCAGATCTCACCAGCAAATTATAAGCTTCCTTTACCCTGAAGTGTGCCCTTCTTTCTTTACTCCACAGGACTGAGGCTTCTACCCCAGAGGGTTTGTGGCCCCTCAAAACCTGAAGAAAATCCCCCACCAACCCCATCTCCCAATCATTGAAATCCCTCAAGAAATTAAGATTCCAATTTCCGCGACCCGAATTTTGATCCCACATTTCCTCAACCGTTGAGTTCCTTTGAACCGCCATAGCAAAGAGATGAGGAAAACAATGGGACAATTGACTATCCTTTTTCTAAAAAATCAATAAATGTTCAAATAAAAGGGTTACCAAATCTTGGATAGCTACGAATGATATTGTTATTACTTCAGTATATAGAAGAAATAAAACTTAATGCTCATACTATGGAGATAATTAATTTCTTTTAAGAATTGATTGTAAAAGTGTTAAAGAAATTCTTGAACGAGGTGTTGATAATCTTGTTTCATAACAATTTTTTGCTAGATGACAAGCTATTTTATTTGTTTTCAATTTTGTATGACTCTTTTGTTTTTAGCTTGCCTATTGAAGAATGAGAAGGTTTAGAAGTGCTCATCTTTTTCCTGTAAAAATTCTCTTATAAGAAAATTTGTAAGTGAATTTAATATGTTTGAAATCCACACTTGGTAAGTTGGGCGATAGTTTGTTTAGATAAAAGGAAGGGGAGCTTGGGTGTGAAGTGTCTTTCAATGCTTAACAAGGTTCTCCTTTGCAAATGGAGTTGACGTTTTGCTGATAAAAGGGGGGTGCTTTGGAAACAAGTTATAAGTGGGAAGTATAGGAAGAAGGGAGGTGGCGTTTTCAAGAAGTGAGTGATGGGTATGGTGTTGGGTTATGAAAAAAACCATGAGGAAGGATTGGGATCTTTTGAATAGTAGGATTTCTTTCTTAGTGGCAAGGGTTGGAGGGTGAAATTTTAGAAGGACAAGTAGTGCGGAATTTCACCATTGTGTGTTTTCTTCCCTTCGTTATTTGCCTTAGCCATTCCTAAAGAGATGTGAGTAGTAAATGTTTGGAACTCTTCAGTTGAAGGCGGGGTGGGTTGGTGTCTTTACTTCTCTAGGCCTTTCAATGATTGGGAGGTGGACAATGTGGAGTGGTTTCTTTTAAGTTTGCATGAGAAGAGGGTGTTTAGGGATCAGGAAGATAGAATATTTTGGACAGAGACAAAGAACTGAAAGTTTACAATCAAATCCCTATATTCCGCCTTGGAGTCGAGCAATTCAGTCTCTTTTCCAATTAACGTCATTTGGAACTTGTGGGTGTTGCCTAAGGTAGGCTTCTTTGCTTGGGAGACAATATGGGGAAAAGCCTTAACCTTGGATAAGGTCCAAAGAAGGGTTTGGTTTTTAGCTAATAGATGTTTCCTTTACCAAAATAATGAAGAATCCATAGACCACATTCTTGTATGTTGTGCAAAGACAAGGGTTTTGTGGCTGTTGCTTTTTGTTCTTTTTGGGGTGTCTTGGATGCTCTCTTCTTAGGTTAGAGAGACCCTTCTAGGCTAACGGAGACCTCATCAAGGGATGAGGAATTTGTTCCTTGGATGAGAATTCCTTGTCCTCACTATGCCTAGTCTAAAACGGGAAATGGGACGAGGATAGAGAATAAATTTACAAGTGGGGATAAGGACAAGCGAGCCTTCCTCGACCTTGCCTTGTTTACATCCCTAAAATGATGATGATTATTATTATTATTATTATTATTATTATTATTATTAAAATTTTAAAAATATTATTCTATATGTAATTTAATATTTAAAAATAAATATTTATATTAAATATATTAGTTTATATATAATTTTATATTTAATTTTTTTAAAACTAAATATAAATTCTAAAATTAAAAAAACTAATGAGGATTTCCTATCGGGGATGAGGAATTTATTTAATAACCATTCCCTATCCTCGCCTTGCTAATCTCAAACGGGAAATAGAGATGGGATGGAGAATAAATTTACAAGCAGGGATTGGGACAAGGGAGCCTTCTTTGACCTACCTTGTTTACATTAGTAAGAATGAACCTCCTTACCCCATTAGAATGACACTCTAGACTAAATGTCCTCCCACTTCCTTCCTAAGCCTTGAAGCACATCTTGTCTTCATCCCAATAACAAGCTTCCACACCTTTCAATAATCAAGACAAGCTCACGTCCCTAAAACCATTATGGGTGGAAAAGCCTCTGCCTATCTCTAGATTTTTTTCCTTCCAGCCCCCCTTGAACCTCCTAAACCTAACACATTAGTAAAATCTACCAAAGATGTTTTTCAGACCCATCAGCCTGCTTGGGGGTATATATAAGCTCTTGGCCAAAGTGCTAGCAAACAGAATTAAGGAGGTGCTAGACAAGGTGGTCTCGCCGGACCAAAATGCCTTTGTGAAGGGAAGACAGATTTTAGATGCCTCGCTCATAACCAATGAGGTGATTGATTATTGGTTGAAACGCAAAGAGAAAGGGCTGATATGTAAACTGGATATTGAAAAAGCCTATGATAGTATTAATTGGAACTTCCTCATGAAGGTCATGCGAAAGATGGGCTTTGGGGACCGGTGGTTGAATTGGATGTGGTGGTGCATTTCAACGGCAAGCTTCTCTATTCTGGTCAATGGGGTGCCGGCTGGTTATTTTCCCAATTCTAGGGGGTTATGCCAAGGAGATCCACTCTCCCCCTACCTCTTTGTGTTGGGTATGGAAGTTCTAAGCACTATGATAAGAAGGGCTGTTGATGGGGGCTTCATTTCAGGTTGTAACATTCAAGGGAGGGGGGGATTGGAGATAAATGTCTCCCATTTACTTTTTGCTGATGATACGATCATTTTTTGTGAAGCAAGGCAAGATCACATTACCTACCTAAGCTGGATTTTGGTGTGGTTTGAGGCAACCTCTGGTCTTAGAATAAATCTTGCTAAAAGTGAAGTAATCCCGGTTGGAGAGGTGGAGGACATTGAGATGTTGGCGGTGGAGTTAGGGTGTAAAGTGGGGACCCTCCCTTCGGTTTATTTGGGGCTGCCCTTGGGGGCCAAGCACAAGGCCATGGCTATGTGGGATGGGGTTGAAGCAAGAATGAGAAGAAGGCTTGCATTGTGGAAAAGACAATATTTGTCAAAGGGTGGGAGGATTACCCTCATCAAAAGCACTTTGGCCAACATGCCGATTTACCAATTGTCTCTTTTTCGCATGCTAAGCTAGTTGTGAAAAGACTTGAAAAACTTCAAAGGGATTTTCTTTGGGGAGGGGGAAGTATGGAAAGAAAGATCCATCTAATCAATTGGGAGGTGGTGTGTACCCAAAAGGAGAGTGGGGGTCTAGGTATTCGGAAAATTGATCTTTTGAATAAGGCTCTGTTGGGGAAATGGATTTGGCGGTTCGCCTTTGAGGAAGATTTTTTCTGGAGGAAGGTGGTTGGGGTGAAGTATGGCCAGTTGGGTTTTGGTTGGAGAACAAAGGAGGCACGCGGAACGTTTGGGGTGGGGGTCTGGAGGGATATCTTGAAGGAGTCGTCTTGGTGTTGGGATAATATAGTGTTCAAAGTGGGAAAGGGGACTAAGGTGAGTTTCTGGACTGACCATTGGTGCGGAAATGAGGTGTTGTCCCAAGCTTTTCCCCAGTTGTTTGCGTTGGCAGTCCAAAGGAATGCCTCGGTAAATGAGATGTGGGATTCTAGCCTCGGTCAAGGAGGTTGGAATATAAGACTCTCTAGAAACTTTAATGATTGGGAGTTGGACGCTTTAGGAGAGTTGCTGCATTTGTTGAGGGATTTGAGGATTTCTCTTGAAGAGGACGCAGTGATTTGGAAAGGAGAGGGACACGGCCGTTTTCGGATTAGAGATGCTTACAAGCTGTTGTCAGGGTCTAATGTCATCATCTTCCCGAAAAAGAGCATTTGGGTGGACAAGGTCCCAACCAAAGTTGCTTTTTTTGCTTGGGAGGCTTCTTGGGAGAAAGTCCTAACTTTGGACAAGCTTCAAAGACGGGGATGGCAGCTTCCAAACCGCTGTTTTTTGTGTGGCTGTGAAGAGGAAAATGTAAATCATATTCTTTTACACTGTACAGTTGTAAGGGCTCTCTGGGAGATTGTCTTGGCCTTGTTTGGGGCCAATTGGGTGTTCCCAGAGAAAGTCAAAGAGATGTTAGTTAGTTGGAGGGGCCCTTTTGTGGGGAGAAAGAGGAAAAGGATTTGGATTTCCATTCCGTTGTGTATTTTTTGGACGGTATGGAAGGAGAGAAATAGATTAGCCTTCAGGGGGGGCTCTCTAGCTATTCAGAAGCTAAAGAATTCTTTTGTTTGTAACTTGTGGAGTTGGGCTAGGGTGTATATGGGAGAGGAGTCCTCTTCGCTTTTAGGTTTTTTGGAATGGCTCGCCGTTCCCTAAGGGGTGGTGAGTGTTGGTTTTTGTTTTGGCTACTATGTATACGTCCTGTATGCTTTGTGGCTTTTTGCCTCGTTTAATATATTTGCGCTCACTTATCAAAAAAAAAAAAATCTTCCAAAGATGTTTTTCCATTCTTTATAGATCCACGAGTCCTAAAAAACAATCCTCATATTTTCAGTTGCAATTTGACTGCTTAGAACCATTAAGAAAGAGGGATGCACAAAAAACAACACCCTTGCCTCACTTACAACCTAACCAAACAATAAGATTAGATAATGACAATAAGCTAAAACCTGAATGCACCATAGCCCAATCCAAGAACATGTACATAAAGGAGCATATAATTGCTTTCTCTTCTTCCATAAGGTCCAAAATAAGCATTAAGAAACTGCTCTCCATACCTTCTTCCTTTTCTTCCCTACAAAAGCTCCATGCTAGCTAAGAAGGGCATTGTTGATAGAAGGTGGCATCACCATTGAACAATAAGTAGAGAAAAAATTAGGTGCCAAAGTTTGGTTGTTTTAAGGTAGTGAAGGAGGATATAGTTTGCTGATTCTTCCTCTCCTTTACACAAATAACACCTGCTTGGTAAATACTAACTCCTTTTTTTAGCTAATCTAGAGTTAGAAATCTTCCTCATAAAGCTTCCCAAGCAAAAAAACCTAACCCTCATTGAGACCAAAGGGTTCCACATGATGCCTGAAGGGAACACCTTCAGTCTACAAATTTCTAGGAATGAATAAAAGGATTTAACTGTAAAAATGCCTCCCTTTGACTCCCACCAAATCATGACATCCTCAACATCTTTTTTAATCATTTGTCCTTGCAACCCTTTGAAAAAAGCTTCCACCTCTCCCATCTCCGAATCTCTATTTTGTCTTGTGAACACTAGATTTCAACTACCCACTTCCCCTAACTACTCCCACATTACTTAGGCATCTTTAGTGGAGGCTATTGAGAACAATTCTAGGAAAGTCTCATCTAAGGAATCCTTACCACACTGTCTTTCCAAATCTTACCCTCTTACCGTTTCCCACCCTAAATTTAACCCCTTTGTTAAACTCCTTCCACCCGTTCTTGATAGCCTTCTAAAGACCCATGCAATAACCTTCCCTCGAAACTTTAGAACACCAACCCCCTTCTTTCTCCTCATACTTCCCTACAATCTCTTGCTTTCAAAGCAACTCATTCTCATATGCGGATCTCTAACACCATTTTCCAATAAGAGCCTTATTTAGAGTAGACAAATTTCTAATACCTAGCTAATAGGTTGAAGAAGGTAGTGAGTAAGGTGGTGTCTCCTACCCAAAATGCCTTTGTTGAAGGAAGGCAAATCCTTGATGCTGCGTTAATTGCTAATGAGGCCATAGACTCGCCGCTGAAAGGGGATGAAGCTGGTGTGTTATGCAAATTGGACCTAGAGAAGGCTTACGATCATATTAACTGGGATTTCCTGTTGATAGTGATGCAAAAAATGGGTTTTGGGGAGAAATGGGCTGGTTGGATCAGGTGGTGCATCTCCACTGCTTCTTTCTTAGTTTTGATTAACGGATCGCCTACGGGTTTTTTCCAGAGCACTCGAGGGTTAAGGCAAGGGGACCCCATTTCCCCTTACTTGTTTGTATTAGGGATGGAGGCCTTAAGCTGCCTCATTAATAGAGCAGTTAGGGGGGGTTTCCTGACCGGTTGTAGGTTAAGGGGTAGGGGTGGCAGTGGGATTCAAGTGTCTCACCTATTGTTCGCGGATGTCACGTTGGTTTTTTGTGAGGATTCCCAAGAACAAATAGCTATTCTAAGCTGGCTTTTAATGTGGTTTGAAGCCATTTCTGGTCTGAGCATCAATTTGAACAAGAGTGAAATTCTGTCGGTGGGAAGAGTAAAGAACGTTGAGGTTTTGGCTTCTGAACTAGGATGCAAAGTGGGTTCTCTCCCCTCCACTTATTTGGGGCTCCCTCTAGGTGCTCCTCATAAGTCGGTGGCTGTGTGGGATGGTGTGGAAGAAAGGATGCGGAAGAGACTTGCTTTGTGGAAGATGCAGTTTATTTCCAAGGGGGTGGGGAGAATCACTCTCATTTGGAACACTTTGGTTAGCATGCTGATCTATCTTATGTCCTTGCTGCGTATGCCAAGAGTTGTTAGATTGAGGCTTGAGAAAATCCAAAGGGACTTCCTTTGGGGTGGGGGTGCGTTGGAGAAGAGGCCTCATCTTGTAAAGTGGGATTTGGTTCGTTCTCTTAAAAAGGAGGGCGGTTTGGGGATTAGAAAATTTTCTATTCTCAATAGGGCCCTGTTGTGTAAATGGAGTTGGTGCTTTGCGGTTGAAAGAGAGTCCTTTTGGGAGCTTATTATCATTAGGAAGTACGGGGAAGAAGGTAGAGGGTGGATTTCTCGTGAGGTTAGAGAGGGCTATGGGGTGGGGTTTTGGAAGGAAATTAGAAAGGAAGGCTTTCTGATGTTTCAAAATGTCTCTTTTGTTGTAGGGGATGGTAGAAGGGTGAAATTTTGGAAGGACATTTGGTGTGGAAACATTCTCCTCTGTGAGGCTTTTCCTTCTTTGTTTGCCTTTGCGGTCTCTCAAGATGCGTGGGTAGCGGATTGTTGGGACTCTATAAGGGATGCGGGGGGATGGTATCCTTGTTTTTCTAGACCCTTTAATGATTGGGAGATGGAGGCGGAGGTGAGTCTCCTTTCGCTCCTTCAAGGAAAGAGGCTTTTTGTTGGGATGGAGGATAGAGTGTTGTGGAATGCTTCTAAGAATGGGATTTTCTCTGTAAAATCCCTTTACAATACTCTTGATTCTAGTGGTGCAGTCCCGTTTCCTTGGAGAATCATTTGGAGCCCTTGTGTGCCTACAAAGGTGGGTTTTTTTGCTTGGGAAGCTTCTTGGGGGAAGGTTCTAATCCAAGATCAACTCAAAAGGAGGGGCTGGATTTTAGCAAACAGGTGCTTCTTGTGTGATGAAGAGGAGACAATAAACCACATCCTTATTCATTGCCCCAAGGCGAGGGTTTTGTGGAATCTTGTGTTTTCGTTGTTTGGTGTTAATTGGGTCCTTCCGCTTACGGTTAGAGACACTCTCCTTGGTTGGTTCGCTTCCTTTGTGGACAAGAAGCGTGGAAAGACTTGGCGGGCAGCTCCTCTCTGTTTATTTTGGACGGTGTGGAAAGAAAGAAATAGGATAGTTTTTGATAATGAGGCTTTGTCGATCCAAAGATTGAAAAACTCCTTTGTTTGTAATCTTTTCACCTGGTCTAAGTCTTGTTTAGATGGAGAACCCTATTCCTTAATTAACTTTGTTGATTGGTTGGGTTCTAGTTGAGGGTTGGTGAGTGTTTGCATTTTTGTGTTTTTTTGTCGAGGGGTTTCTCGTGCATAGTCCCTGTATGCTTCGGGTTGCCTTCTTGCTCCCTTCTTCTAATAAATTTTCTGTGTTTTATCTATCAAAAAAAAAAAAAAAAGCCCCGTCCTTTTTATCCATGGAGACTATTGACTAACTCACCAAATGAGGCCTACTTTGAAGTTCGCCTCCCCCTCAAAGGAAGTACCTTTGAATCTTCTCTTATCTTAAACTCACCTTATAGGGGATTACAAATAAAGACATAGTAGATTAGTAAGCTAAAAAGAGTGCTCTTTATGAAAGTTAGTCTCCTTCTTTTTGATAAGTATTGCATCTTTCACATTGTAAGTCGTTCTTGAAATCTTTCCTCCACTACATCCCAAACCTGCAAAGATTTAATAGAGGCTCCAAATGGGAGGCCCAAATAAGAGGAAGGGAGAGAGCCCACTTTATACCTCAACATCGTAGCCAAATCCTTAGAATTAGAAACTTCCCCTGCTCATATCAACTTGGTTTTAACCAAATTATTTTTTAAACTGAAAATCACTTCAAACCACATGAAAGCCTAACTCAAGAACTCCAGATACTCCTTGTTAGAATCACATAAAATCAAGGCATCATAGATTATTGTTTTTATTATCATTAAGAATTTATTGGATTCATGGGAGTTGGCTGATTTTGATCAGACTATTTGCATGGTGCTGGATTATCTCTGATTTCCCCCATGCCATTATTACGATTGTGCATGTTAGCATGATATCTGCTAACTTTTGTGCTCTTTTATTTGTTTTTTTTTGTTTTTTTTTTGTTTTTTGCTTGGAGTGGGTAAGGTACTTTCTAATGTTCTACAACCATCTGCTTGCATATGACACTAACTTTTTGTATGTTATTTTGTGCAGGCAGGTGCAAGAGTGAATATTATTGCTGGTGGAGCAACCCCTTTGCACATCGCTGCTGATATTGGGAGCCCAGAAATTATAAATTGCTTATTAAAAGCTGGAGCTGATCCCAATGTCACTGATGAGGTAAGGCAATAAAATGCATTCATTTATTTGTATAATACATGCTATTCTCAACTTTAGCTCGTCTTTCTGGCATTCAGTACATGCATACTTTTAGGATACATGTAACAAGTGTTTTAATCTGTTCACTTCTGAGTTTCTTTTAATTTGTTATTTCATTTATTAGTCTTAAACATTTGTATCCACTATTGCTCCTTTAATAAAATTTCCTTACGAAAAAAGAGATGGTTTTTATTTTTATTTATTTATTTATTTGTTATTTTTTATTCTGCCAGCCTGGTGTGCCTTGTACTTTGGCTTGCACCCCCCTTTCTGTTAGGTGTGTGTGTGTGGGTGTGTGTGTATGTATGTTTGCTATAATAAATTCATCGAATTATGTTATCAACAATTAGGTTTATGAGAATATTGATTCTAAAGTTTATTTAACTGGTGTTGTTTTCCTTGAAAGCTCTAATTGATTTTTGTAATATTAGAAATTAATGCAACGATTATTTTTGTGGATTTGTTATGTTGTCTACACTGATTAATATTCTGGTGGAGCTAAGACATCCAAGCTGTGTTAACACTTCTTTATCTTGAAAATAAATATCAGCAAGTGCATCCTTGATCTCCTCAGCAGTAACTGCTAATCTCTAGTTGTAGAGAATATTGAGTGCAGATATGCCTTTGAGTTACCTGTAGTCTCTTGTGCCCCCAATTAGAAAATGAGGGTTCCAGGACATCAAATTTTGATTGAAACCTAGCTTTGACTCAAAGCAGGAATTTTTTTATTTTTTATTTTTTAATCAGAAACAAAGATAAATTTTTATTGATAAAAGAAAGAAAGAAGGATGAGGGGTCCTTCTCTCAAAATGCAAAACCTAATCAAAGTAAGAGTATTGTCCTCCACTATGAATTACAAACCAGACTTAAAGCAGCCATTAGCACATTCCTTTGACATAAACACATAAACGCCTAATTTCAGGCTCTTTTTGAATCAATCCTCAAGTGAAACCGAACCAAGCATTGACTAAGTTGACTCAATTTGCAGGAGTGGGCTTCTTGAATTCTTTTACATAAATACATTCCTTTGACATAAATACATAAACGCCCTTTTAATTCTTTTACATTCTTTTTGGTATCATTTTTCCTTTTGTCTAGATGTTAGAAGCATTTCCTTTTTGCAGTATCTTTCTAATATGAGGCAAATTCACAAATTTTAAACATAGTGATGGCCACAGGAGATCCAAATTGGGTTGACACCATACAGTCCCAACCTTTAAGAGACTATCTCCTGATGCTGAAGGGGACTTGATTAAGGCTAGGTCACATGGGAATACTAGGAAGACCTCCCTCAGTTGAAGATGGTGTTGAAGTTGGACTAGGTGGAGCAGATGTTGGCAACCCCTTTGTAATCCTTCATTGATTTGGATGATGGTGTTTCAAGGAAGCTTTCTTCTCTCCCCTTGGCTTGTTGGGATCGGGGGAACATGCTTTCTTATTCTTCACCTCCTCATTTTCCCTTGTGCAAGTTTCAAGGGAAGCTAATAGGAGATGTGGGTTGGGGAATTTAAGGTAGGGAAGACTTAGGGTGGTGATAAATTTGGTCTGTTACACATGTATAGTATGATAGTCACATAGTGGGTTTTTTGAAGGTATGTAGATCTTAAAATTTACATGGAAAAACTATCACACACCCCTCACTCCTTTTGTTAGAGTTCTTGGGATCCTAACTAGTGAGTGTGGAACTAGTGGCTACAATATATTTGGGGTCCATAGGGCAAGCTTATTGGGGTTACATAGCAATTGTGAAGGGGAATTTCTTTTGGGTTAATAAGAAATTTACAAGATTTGTCAAACATGTGGGATGGTTGTGAAGGGGTTTGAGGAGGAAGTTTTGGCTCTACTTAGATAAAATTGAAGATGGATGAGAAACCATAGGACAATGCCTTAAGCTAAAAAGTCTAGGAGTCAAACGAGCTTGTGAAATGGGTGAGAGTTACATAAGCTTTCTTGTGTGGATCACAAGGCCATAGCTTTTGTTCGGTTAAGATGTTAAGATCTAAAGGAAAGAGATGGAGATTTATCAGTTGTTGGGATGGAAGCTAGAAACTTGGTCGTCTAGTAGGAAACATCTTTTAGATGAAATTAGGTTTTTTGGCTGAAGGATGGGGATCAAAGAACTATTTGCTTTGACAAAATAGCAGCTCAAAGGACAGGTAATTTCATTAGCAGACTGCACATGCCTGGCTTTTAGAGGTTTTGTAGTTGAAAAGAGGGATTCTCAACTTTTTCGAATATTTGTACTTAGAACTAGGGGACAAACAACTTGGATTAGTGACAACAGGCTCAAGCACTTCAGGTTTGAACAGAGTCATTAGGCTTTTTAGTACCATTGTTGGGTTGTAGATGCACTTGATGTAATGAGCAGTTTCCATGAGTTTCATTCTTTGGTTTGTTCTAGATGAGCCTAACCTGGTTTGGTCCTCAGAAAAGGGTAGGGTAGAGGATATCAACAACCATCCCATTAATATATTAGGTGGTTTGTATGCAATTCTGATAACCCTAAGGTTATTGGATCTAGATGCAAAAATCTAAGGCTTAGGGTGGCTTGCAAATTGAACACTGAGAAGGTTTATGATCATGTAAGTTGGAACTTCCTACTTGCAATCATTTGTAATATGGACTTTGGGCAGAAATGGATTGATTGGATTAAGTTCTACATTTCATTATTATTAATTTTAAAATTTAGTTAATAAGATTCCAACAAAACTTTTGAGAGCTCAAGACGTTCACATAGGGAAACTCTCTCTCTCTCTCTTTCTCTCTCTTTGTTATTTATTTTGATGATAGAAACTTTGAGTCATATTATGGACCGAACATAGATGGAAGTTCCATTAGTGGATTCAAAGGAGGATAGAGGGAAAGTTATGGGTTGAGATTTAACATATTTTGTTTGTGGATGATTTCTTTATCTTATGTGGGACTGCCAATAGCAATTATTTATTTGAGATGAGTGTGGTTGTGTTTTGAAATTGTTTGGGCCCCAAAAATCATTTTGGGAAAGAGTGAGCTTATTCCAATTAGGATGGTGGAAGAGGTAGGGTAGTTCCCAAGGTTTAGGTGTAAACCTCCTGCTAAATATTTGGGTTCTCCTTTAGAGACCTCTTATAAATGCTTTGCAAGTATTGATGCAATAGAAGAGCAAAGAAGGGTTGCTTGGTGGAAGGCTTTTCTTATTCTTAACTCTTTGGTTCAACAATTCCTTTATAACTTAAGTGACACAATAAAAGCTATGAACTCTTTGGTTCAAGGCCACTCACTCCATGGCCTTGAACTAATGATTGGCTTTTTCTACAAAAATTGTGAATTTGCCCATAACCATCAAATTATATCGATCTTGTTTCCTTCTTTTTGGTCATTCTAAATACAATTTTTTTTTTCCAGATAAACAAAAGAATATCTATTAAAAAGAACATCTAAGGAGTGGATGGCCAATAAGGAGTTTTTCGAGAATGTAGAGGTGAAGGGATTACGTTTAGTAGCCTGATGTGTAACTCTAATCGACGAAGCCCTTGTGGAAGAAGCTCCTAGGTACCTTTCTTCTTTGCCTCGTTCTTTCTGCACCTTAAGGGGTCAAGTTTCTCCTCTTTTTTTCTTTCTTTAGGGTGGAAAGGGCGTTGGTTGCTGCTCATAAAGGTCATGGAGCTCTCATTGGGTCAATCGTTGAGGAAGAGGAGGTGGCCCCTGATCTATTAAGGGTAATCTTGGTGGATGGAAGAGCGTTGGGTTGTTTGCGTGTGTAAGAGTTAGGGATGAGGAGGGTGTTGCTAGGGGCTTTTCGGCAAGGGAGTTGTGAGGCGGGTTGGTGGAGGAAGAGGGTGGGGCTTCAAATTCTTGGATGAATAGTTGCTTGGCAAATTTCAGCCACTACTTAGGAATGCCGACTGAGGATCTTGAGGGGGGAGATTTTGAAGCTTCTCTTAAAAGGATGAAAGGGAGAAAAGAACAGAAGGAGAAGGTGACTAGTAGGAGGAGGAAATTTCAAAAGTCCTCAAGATTTGAAAAGGAGTTGAAAATTCTTGCTCGGTGAACCATCTTGGTTTGAGGAGGTGTGTGGGGGAACTACCTCGAGTTAAATGAAGCTACAAATTTTATCTTGGAATGTAAGAGGGACCAATGACAATGATAAGAGAAAGGTGATTAAGGCTTTGATTAAGTCTCAAAAGGTGGATTTAGTTTGTCTACATGAAACTAAGATTCAAGAGATGTCCATTAGGATAGTACAGAGTCTTAGCGTGGTGAGAGGCTTAGAATGGGGTGTTGTTAACTTGAGGAGAGTAGTGGGTGGCGTCTTGGTGTTTTGGGATAATAGGGTGTTATAGTTGGTGGATTGGAAGTGGGTAAATTCTCGGTGTTGTGTCGGTTTAAGAATTATGAGAATGAGTCTTGTTGGAGTTTTACAAGGGTTTATGGCCCTATGTTGAAGAAAGAAAGGGAAGGTTTTTGGGGTGAGCTAGGGGCTATTAGAGGGTTGTGGAGTGATCCTTGGTGTATGACAAACAATTTTAATTTGATCAAATTCTCTACAAAGCGTAGTAGAGGTGGCAGTTTGCCCTTTACCATGAGGAGGTTCTTTGAGGTCATTGAGGATTTAGAGTTGAGAGACTTACCTCTATAGGGAGGCTCATTCACTTAGAGTGGTGGCTTGAATAATCAATTAAAATCGAGACTTGATTTTTTTTTGTCTTAGAGGATTGGAAACGTCTCTTCAGTGGGGTTGTATAGTGTGTTCTTCCCAGACCGATGTCTAATCACTTTCCTATTCTACTTGATGGGGGAGAAATGAGGAGAGGTCTCGCACCTTTTAGATTTGAAAATATGTGGTTGAAGGAGGAGAGTTTTAAGGATGTGCTGAAGGCTTAGTGGGAGGGGCAATTTTAGTGGGTCGACTAGTTTTATTTTGGCTACAAAATTGAAAGCTTTGAAATCTTTGATGAGAGGCTAGAATAGGGAAGTCTTTGGTAAGATCAAAGTAAGGAAGGCTTTGGCATTGAACCAAGTGAACTTTTGGGATACAGAGGAGAGAACTCGTTCACTTTCTTTGGAGGAAGAGGAAGCTAGGAAGGAAGCAAGGGAGGATTACAAAAAATGGGTCCTCTTAGAAGAAATTTCCTAGAGACAGAAATCAAGGAAAGTGTAGCTGAAGGAGGTGGGATAGAAATACTAGATTTTTCCATAAGATGGCTAATGCTCATAGAAGGAGGAATCTGATGGCTAGAGTTAAAATTAATGGTACTTGGTTCATAGAAGAGAATGAAACCAAAGGAGTGGTTAGAACCTTTCAAAACCTTCTTACTACTTCAAGAGATTAGAGACCTAGTTTAAGCAAGCTATCATTTAAGAGGTTAGAGGCTTAGGAGGTTACAAGGCTAGAGGAGCCTTTTTTAGAGGAGGTTTTCAGTGCCCTTTTGGGTTTTAGTAAGGACAAAGCACTAGGTTCGTGGGAGTTTGTGAAGGATGAGGTGATGAACTTTTTTAGGGAGTTTTATGAACATGGTCGTTTTGTTAAGAGCTTGAATGCAACTTTTCTAGTTTTGATTCCGAAAAAAATGAAGCTAAAGACTCGAGGGATTTTAGGCCAATTAGCTTAGTGGGAAGGTTGTACAAGTGTTTGGCTAAGGTGCTAGCCAATAGGTTAAAATTGGTGGTAGCCAAGATGATTTCTAAGGCCCAAAATGCTTTTGTGGAGAGTAGACAAATTTTGGATGCAGTGTTTATTGCCAATGAGGCCATTGATTTGATCTTGAAAAACAACGCTTTTCCAATTCTGTGCAGACTTGACATAGAGAAGGCTTATGATCATGTAGACTAGTCCTTGTTTTTGGTGATGAAAAAGATGGGGTTTTGGGAGAAGTAGATAGGGTAGATGAAGTGGTGTATATCCACAACTAGTTTCTTTGTTTTGGTCAATGGAACCTCTTCAGGTTTTTTCCAAAGCTCTAGGGGTTTAAGGCAAGAAAACCCCTTTTAGCCCTATTTATTTGTGATTGCAATGAAGACATTGAGTTACCTCCTAAAGAGAGCAGTGAATGGAGGTTTATTATCAGCTTGTTAGGTGAGGGTAGAGGTGGTGAAGAGGTTTAGGTTTCCCACTTGTTGTTCGTAGATGATACACTTGTATTTTGTGAGGCTACTTATGTGGTTGAGGCCATTTTGGGGTTGAAAATTAATTTGGATAAAAACAAGTTAATTCCAGTGGGAAGAATGGATAATGTGGAAGATCTGGCTTTAGAGCTTGGTTGTAAGGTCGGAAGTCTCCCTTCCTCTTACTTGGGGATGTTGTTGGGTGATCAATTTAAGTTTGTGGCAGCTTGGGATGGAGTTGAAAAGAGGTTTCGCAAGAGATTGGCTATGAGGTTTCTAAATGAAGGAGAATCACCCCGATACAAAACACTTTGTCTAGTTTGCCCATTTATTTCATGTCTATGCTTTCCATGCCAAGGATGATTAGATTGAGGTTAGGAGAGGTGGGGCTCTTGAGCAGAAACCTCATCTAGTAAGGTGGACGACTATTTGCTTAGACAAAAGGAAAGAGGGATTGGGGGTTAAGTTTCTTTCTACTCTCAACAAGGTTCGTCTCTGCAAATGGAGTTGAGGCTTTGCGAATGAGAGAGGGGCCTTTTGGAATGAAGTGATCAGGGGGAAGTGTGGAGAGGAAAGAGGGGGATGGTGTTCTTGGAAAGTGAGGGAGGGGTATGGTGTAGGGTTTTGGAAAGCAATTAGGAAGGATTGAGACCTTGTCAGGAGTAGACTTTCCTTTGTGGTGGGTAATGGGTGAAGGTTGAAATTTTGGAAAGATAAGTGGTGTAGGGCTAAACCTTTGTGTGATTCCTTCCATTTTTTATTTGCTTTAGCAGTCTCTAAGGAGGCATGAGTGAAGGATGTTTGGAATTTCTCAAATGCAAGGGGGAGTTGGAGCCCTCTCTTCTCTAGACCTTTTAACGATTGAGAGGTGGATGAAATGGGGAGTTTCCGATTGTGCCTACATGGGAAGAAAGTGCATAGGGATGAGGATAGGGTGTTTTGGATAGAGACAAACAGTGGCAAGTTCTCTGTTAAGTCTCACTACAAATCCTTAGAGTTGGGCAATTCAGTTTTTTTTTTTCAATGAAAATCATTTGAAATTCATGGGTACAATCCAAAGTGAGCTTCTTTGCTTGGGAGGCAACATGGGGAAAAGCTTTAACCTTTGACCAAATTTAGAAAAGAGGATGGTCTTTAGCAAATAAATGTTATCTATGCCAAATGCATGAAGAATCCATAGATCATATCCTTCTTCACTATGTAAAGACAATGGTTTTATGAGAGATGTTCTTTATTCTTTTTGGGGTTTCTTAGGTGCTTCCTTCTTTGGTTTAGGCAACTCCTTTGGATTGGAATGGGTCCCTTGTGGGTAAAAAGTGCAAGAAAGTTTGGAGAACAGGCCCCTATGCATTTTTTTGACAATTTGGAATGTAAGGAATAGAATTGCCTTCAAAGACAATGTGCTTTCCATCCAAAGTTTAAAAGGATCTTTTGTTTGCTTTTTTTTTTGTTGGAGACTAAAATGTTTATAAAGGATGATCCTTCGATGCTAATTGGTTTCATTGATTGGTTGGACTCTTGTTGAGGGTGGGGATGTTTTTTGTACCCCCTTTTTGATAGCTTCTTTTTTGTTTGAGCTATGTGGGGTGGGTGTATTTATCTTGTATACCTTGGGTCGCTCTTTTGGTGCCTCTTTTTAATATATATAATTTATCAAAAAGAAAAAATATATATCTATTAAAAAGAGCCAAAAGAGGGGGCACAATCTATGTACACATGCAGTATACACCAAGCACCCTATGAACAAGTGGCATAACCAATACACCAAGAGGCATAACAAGCCAACCTAACCACAAAACAAGGAATCTAAGAACTTCACCATAGAGAAAATCTCCATTTACAAAGAAGCTTGGGACCACTCCAAAAGGGATTTAGTGAAAACCTCCTTCAACCTAAGCTCTAAAAGCACTTCTCCAAAACAAGCACAGAGGGCCTAAATGTCAAACAGTTTTTCTTTTCTAATCCAATCTCTTAAATTTCCACTCAAAGAGGAGACTTTTCGCTAGTGCTGGAAACACCCAAGTCAGGCCAAAGAATGCTGAGAGAAACACCCAAAAGAACTCATCTTCTCACTGTGAATCAATATATGATTAGTTAACTTTTTGTTGTCTTTGTAAAGACTGCATCTGTTGACCATGGTCCAACCTCTCTTAATTAAAATATCTATAGTTATGATCATCCCCAAACAACTTCCCATGAGAAATAATGTTCTTTGAGGTGCTTGAGACCACCAAATCTCTTTGGCAGGAAAACTATATTAGTCTTATCACATAAGGAATTATAAAACAACTTTACACTGAAATTTCCCCTTCCATCCTGGCTCTACAGTAAAGCGTCCTCTCTTTCTTGCATTCTCACAGGGTAAATGGGAGCCAAAAATTGGGTCACCTCCTCTAACTCCCAATCTTGGAAGGTTCTTCTAAAATGAACCCTCCAATGGCCTCCACTCCCTTCTCCCTCACATACATCTGCAGCTGTGGCATTCTTAGCAAGAAGCTATCCTCATGAGCAGAGTGGTTATGGAGATTGACTCATGAGCAGAATGGTTTGTGGACAAGAGTCATTATAGACAAAATTTGAGCACAGAATAGGAGCACTAAGGAATTCAACCTTTGGAAAGCATAAGCAGGGAATAAGGAGAGAGTATCATGAGAGAGCTAGCATTTTCATTAGTAATGGCCTGTGGAGAAAATTTGGGACAAACATGTGGTATTGGAAGTGGATTCTAAAGGATCATTTCCTCACAGTTTTTGCTTTAACCCTTCATAGAGAAGCTTGGATGTGTATTATTGGGATGTAGGGTTGGGGACCGGGGCTTGTTGGAATCCTAGGTTTAGAGAGGCCCCTGTAATTGGGTGTTGAAGATGGTGGAAGAATTTTCACTCCTTGAGCTCCATTTCCATTTGAGTTAATTCTATCGATGAATTGGTAGATGGTATCCAGTTTCAACAAGTCTGTGTGTCCAACAGTTGCCATGTTTTTTTTCCCACTGGAGAAATTTTAAGCTTCTAAGGTGTTGTCCAAGGTTAGCGTCTTTCGGCAGTAGCTTAGGAATTTTCTCACAATTGATCATCTAATTAGAAGAAGTTGAATTTTGATAAACAAGTGTTGTCTCTACAAACCGTAGATGAGATGTGTGTCTACATTCTCATCAGTTTGAGTGGTTGTCCAACTTTGGGTTACGGTGTTTTCCTTGTTTGAGTTGGCTTGCATTCTTTCTAGTGGTGATATCTGTTGTGGGTGGCATGGCAGTTTCATGGGTCAAAAAAGAAAGGATGGTTTGGAACTCTCTATGCTTTCTTTGAACTATTTGGAAAGAGAGGAAGAGAAGAACATTTCAAGGTTCATATCACACTTTATTGGTGGTGAAAGATGTCTCCTTAAAATTTTTGCTTTCTAGATAGTTTGAAGATAGTTTGTGTAGGGGAAGTCCTAGGTTTGTTCAGCTATTTCCATTCTTTTGGCCTTATTGCACCTTGTACTTACACTTCCTGCATATTGGTTGTGCCCATTTTGGTAGACGTCTACCCATTTTTTGTAGGCGTCTTTTAATGCATGTTATTCTATTTTCATATCATTAATAAAAATGCACATAGAGTTTTCCTGACTTGGATTGGGTGTGGTGGTACATGGAGCAACTTTTGGACTTAAACCACTGTTTTATGGAATCCAAATGGCATATGCTCATGATCATTTAGTTTTGCTTAACTTGATTTGCAAATTCTGGAGCTTTATTTGTTTGATTTTATGGTTTAGTATAATACCTCTGTCAATAATGCTTACAGTCATGGTAGTGATACTTGACTTGATCAATCAACTCAAATGAATCATAATTTTTTTTCCTATTACAGGATGGGCAGAAGGCGATACAAGTTGCAGCTGCAAGAGGCAATCGTGGAGTTGTTGAGATTCTCTTTCCCCTCACATCACCCATCCAATCTGTTCCAGAATGGACTATTGATGGAATAATTGAACATATGCAGTCTGAAATGGGCAAACAACAGGTATCAGAGCCTGAATATAAGCTTTGGAGTTGATATAACTGAAGTGCTTTTCTCCATCTCTTTTCTTTCTAAAAAGAACAACTTTACTGGAGAAAAAGAAATAATGAAAGGTAAGAAGCCCTTAAAAAAACTGAAAAAATTAAAAAGGTGAAAAGATGTATAAAGCAAAAGGATTAAGCTCCTGGTCAAACCCAATTTCAAGGAGGACAATGATCTGTTAGGATTCACACCACACACTCACAACAGAATTCTATTAGCAATGGAGGCAAGAGCCAACAATCAAGAAAATAGCATTGATAAAAAAATTACAAAGATCGGGTAGCAGACATTCAAGAGGTCTGCAAACTCTCCCCACAGCCCCACTTATCAACTTTTTTCCTGCCTTCTTTATTTTTCCCTTTTCTCCCTTTTTATTCTTAATACTCACTAACTCAGCCCCAAAGATCCCAATGCAGTCTAACGGAATGCAGCTCAGCACAACTAACAAAAAACAACCAATTTACACTAAAAATGATAAAGGTTGTTCACAGATTATTTTTTGCTCCGTAGCATATGTGAAACGCATTGGAGGTCTATCACAATCCCCTCCAAAATCCAGAAGTGTCATAGAACTCATACACCCTTTCTTGTGCGAGGAAATTGGAATCTACATTAGGAGTCTATAATAGAAGCCCTTGAAATCCTCTTGAAGTTCATCTCCATTGAAGAGGAGACACTGAAAATCTCCCTCACTGCCTCACATGATAGATAGTTCCCTAAAAGCCAAAAGATTTAGAGGGAAACCCTCTTACTAATATTAGAAGAATTACCTTCCATTTCTTACTTTTTTCAACCTGTTGTACCTTCTTGCCTAAGGCTTTTAAGAACCACAAGAAACTTCGACAATTCCAAAAGATTTTTATAAATCCACCATTTGCCCAAATTCCAAGTGAATTAAATTTCATTTGATCAAATGGAGGAAGACTCCTTTAGGAGCCCAGGGAGAGAGGGGTGTACCTCCCAGATAAATTGCTCTTTAATTACCTGCACATAGGAGCACATCTAAAACCTCCTATGAAACCGAGGTCTAGAAATAACTCACACTTATGCTTATCTACAAAAATTGTAGATTTTTTTCCAACAAAATGGTCTGAATCAAAGCAAACCAATACATGATCACGAAAGCTTACTTCAGCCCATCTGCCAACACAAAAGTGAAGAAGAAAACAAACTTTGAAGCAATAGAACATGGTGACAGCCTACCCAATCTAGCCATGACAAAAAGTCCAAGCCCTAAAGTTTAGGTAAGTGGGCCATGCAAATAAAGATGGCAGTGTTCTCACTATGGCTCTTTTGGACAAGTAGCCTTGAGGGCATTCTTGTGTCTCCTATCTTAAAACATATAGTTGGTGGTGCTCACCTCATTGTGGGCTATAATCCAAGCCAGAACCTTTTAGGGTTCTTTTGAAACTTCCATATCATTTAAACTAGGAGGAGATCCTAGGTGATATCCTCTTTGGTCAAAACATGGAAATACGATTTGGTCTTGAAGGTCTAAAGAAAATCTTTCAACTTGTTGGCATCTCTGTCATTCAGTTTATGTAAAATAATGGAAGGTCCAATAGATATCACCATTGATTGATTAATAAAATGAACTACAAGACCATTTCAAGGTCAGAAAGATGAAGATGAGGAAAGGCAAGAAGGTTCATTGCTCCAGAGTCATAGTTGACGACTCATGAAGCAGGCTGCATATATTTTTCCTATTCTTCCCTGTCATGTGTTATGATATATTACATCTTTTGTTACAAATTATTTAACATATTAGGAAATGAATAGAAGGAAAAGAAAAAACATATGTATGTGTGACCAATTTCATGAAAGATACTGAGGGTAAAAAAAGGGGCAAACATAGACATTATCAGTGTCATGCATATGTTAAATTTGACCATCAGAATGTTGATGTAACCAACTAAATTCAGAATAACAGTTCAGAGCACATCATTGTAGAAGTCACAAAATACTGTTACAATAAACATCCATAGTCCTACCCGTTTGGACACATTGTGTTATATGCCAAAAAATGAAACTATGAGCATGTACAAGCCTAATATATGCTTGTATGAACCAAGGACATATATGTGTGATGTGTAGCAACATGTACAAGTATACACATGCAGTGTTTTCTTCCATCTTATGCACAGCATAGCAATAATTGCCTTTCTACATTTTTTTTTTAAGAGCGAGGAACCTTCCATAGCCGAGCCCTTGGGACTTTCCATGGGGACCCACACCTTAGGGTGCTGAATGTGCCCGCCACAACCAGCACCACGTAATTCAGAGTATATGCAGTAGGATTCAAACCTGGGACTGTGCACCTCTACCACACATCCCAGCACTTACCTTAACCAACTGTGCCACCCTGACGACCTAACTGCCTTTCTACATGTCTCATTGGAATGAAAAAATGTGAAAGTTATTTCTGTATGGATATGTATTTTGGGTTCTCATCCACCCTTAAAAAAGGGGTTCTGGTTGTCTGAAATGAATCCACATTAAGTTTTAAATTTTGGGTTCTCATCCACCCTAAGACATCGACATTGAATTTAGTGGTCTTTTTCACTTCTACCTGAAACCGAGTCAAAGTATACACAATCTAATTCTTTGCTCCAATTAGATTTCCCTCCTTCACTGCCAGGTTGCAGTCACTGTCAAATATGATATTAATATTTGAGGGAAAAACTTGCAGGATGAAACAAGAAATGTGAAGGAAGCTAATGTGGAGACCACCTTATCAAAGCAAGATATCCCTCAGGTGCCATCTTTGCCCTGTAATGTAATTTTTTGTTTTTCTGCATTACTTCAGCTGAGAATCTTCATGGGGCGTGGAGGTTGTTTGGGTTGGGTTGGTGTTTGCTCTCAGTTAAGGCTGAGGGAAAAACTGGGGTACCTTTATTCCTTTCAACCTTCCCTATTTTTCACTTCCCTCCTTTCTTCTTGTTCTCCTACATCTTTGGGTGGGGGCTGGAAAAGTGGGCTACATTTTTGTTTTGATTTTATTTGTTTCTTTATCTATTTTCAACTTTCTTTGGATTTAAGGGGTGGGGGTTTCAGGCTCAGGAAAAACTAGGGGACATTTTTCTTTTCCTATTCTTTTCACTTTATTTTTTCCTTTCTTCTTTTCTTTCTCTGTCTGTCTGTCTCTCTCTCTCTTTTCTTCTACTTGTTTAGAAATGTGTGTGACACTCATAAATGTTTGATAAACCATTCAGGTATCACCTGAGGCCAAGAAGAAAGCAGCAGAAGCAAAATCAAGAGGAGATGATGCTTTTAAAGCAAAGGACTATTATATGGCTGTAGATGCTTATACACAAGTACATTCTTTGTCCATTCTGTTTTTGAGCATTATTTTCAATTCTCTTGCAAGATCGGGTTCCAATTTGATTAAACTCTTGCTTGAGACAAGCTCATTAGATGTAAAAACAATTAAGCCCAAAAATTTCTTAGTAAGATATTTATATATACATGGTGCAAAAAGTTAGAAAATAAAGCATCTTTGCAGATGTCTCTAGTACGTATTAGAAAAATGAAAACTTTAAGTTTACAACTCCTTGACACCTGGCAAAATATTACCTTTTAGATAAAATTTACGACAGAGACCAAGGTCCAGCGTTCTGCTGATATTGAATTCACTATTTAGAATAAGCACATCAGACTATAGAAACCATTTGAAATCTTAATGTAGGGAGGGTGGGCATAGTGGAAGCTATCTGCAGTAAGAAGAATATTTGTTCAATTGCTGGATTTGAAACTGGAGTAGATTGTGTTTCTGACACTTTGATGACTGAGGGGTTAGGAGGTTTTTAAAAATGTGTGAAGTTTTTTGCTTGCTGTTATTGGGAGTAGTGAATGAGGTTTGATTTAATCAAGGTGAAGGCTGAACAGACCCATTAAAAAAAAAAAATGGAATGGGAATATGGCAGGTTCCAGGTTTGAATCCTAGGAGGGGGCGAGGGAAGTTGAATATTACCTGTCAAAAACAAATTGGCAATAAACGATTTGAAGCATTTCTAATTGACAATGTTTCTGAATTATGATCTAATTGGTGCATGGTGATGTACTACAGGCAATTGATGTTGATCCTACTGATGCCACTTTGCTCTCTAATAGAAGCCTCTGTTGGATCCGTCTAGGACAAGCTGAACATGCCTTAGATGATGCAAAGGCCTGTAGAGCCCTACGACCAGATTGGTCAAAAGCTTGTTACCGGGAAGGAGCAGCTTTGCGTTTATTGCTGGCATGTTTTTTTTTTTTTTATATATATATTTTTTTGCCTTCTAATCAAAGCATAGAAGGAAAAATATGTTTTATATCATCTGACATAATGTTTGCTTTACTCCTTTTATTGCAGAAGTTTGATGAAGCAGCTAATTCCTTTTATGAGGGCGTGAAGCTTGACCCTGAAAATAAGGAGCTTGTAAATGCATTCAGGTTTTCATCAAACACATGTGTTCTTTCTGGTTTAACTAGGCTTTGATTTAGGATGGCCTATATTACAGCCTGCCTTGTGCTACACATTTTTTTCAAATCAGTTTTGGACACGTATGCATGGTAATCTACTATCTAGATCATTGAGTGTTGTAAGATTTATTTGAAATTCAGTGGGGAAGTATGTTGTTATTGTGGAGTGTGGACACTTTCAAATTACATGGTGTATGTGGGGATTTTTGGTTATCATGAACATTATTTGCATATTCACAAATTTTATGGATATCACCCAATACTGAGGTAAACTCAAGTCTCATGAATTATTGCAAAATTTCGAGACATTTTGATAATCAAATTGTGAACACTTTTGCCAAAAATGTTCCAAATTCACAAAAGAAGCAACTAGCAATTTTGTTCCAACAGTAACCAGCATCCTGGATCAGTGTACCTTTAATATCTCATAAAGTGGATAAGAGATCACTTATATTGTGTCATCATGGCTTATTGATAGCTTACAACTGGCCTCTGCATTGAGCCCTCTGACCTTACTAGCCAAAAGAGAAACGAGTTGCTCAATTTTGTAGTAGTTTTAAACTGGGAGAGCTTTATATATATGTATCAGCCTTAAGGTTTTATGCTCTTTAATTTCTTGCCTTGCAATGTTTTCAGGGAAGCTGTTGAAGCTGGGCGGAAGTTTCATGCTAGGGATCAGGAAAAACCATAGTGGTGCTTTGCAGAGCAGAGTTTTGCAGATACGAGTGGGGAAGGATGGAAATAGATGAGAGGTTGACAGTTTTGATCTCATTTGAGTTTTCTGGCCTGGTTATATGTACTGTTATTAGATCGATAGGGTGCCAGTAGAATATGTATTGTGCAGGAAATTAGGGGAAGAGGTACATTTGTTGTAATTTTGTCAACCAGAAGGAATGGCCAAACCAATGTGTTTTTAGAACATCTTTGGCTGATGGAAATGTTTTTATTGTCTGGAAGGGTATATGTACAGAAAGTTCTGAATTCACTTCCCTCATAAAATGGTTCTTTGAAGTCATTGCAGACATAATTTATGTTGAGGCTGTGGTTGTGAAGGTGTTTACCAAGTAATTAAACGTCCTCCTTTTACCCCCAAATTGCTGCATCTGCATGCTGAACTATAAAGTATTGGTGTCTCATGACCTTGTTAGCTTTATTATTTATAAGGCAGGTGGGTTGAGGCCTGGGATGGAAATTTGATTAGTTTAGCAGCTCTATTTGAAGCAACTAATTAGAAAAAAGAAAAGTGATGTTCATCCTATGCTCAGATAGCATATAGTTGTATTTTGGTTCTGTAAATATTTGCCACATGTACTATACTACAGAAATTGATGGATAAGCATGTTCAGGAAGAACAGGGTTGCTCTTAAAAAGAAACATTGGCGGCACCCTTGGGATGAAAGGTTTTGGAAAATGCATTTGCCCTCAAAATTAGCAAGCTGGGGCCTCTGCTGCCTAAAATTGGGATCTCTTGACCTCATGGTCTCAGCACTCAGCAGATAAAAGGAGTGTCAACTGTGTCGGGATGCCATGGATGATGATGGTTCAAGGGAATGTCGGTGACAATGAGTATTTTCTCATTTGTATTTTAGTTATTCTGTCACTACATCCCATTCCTTGGGGATACGGAATAGGAAATAGGAATGAGAATGAGTGTGAGTATGAATTATAATACGCATCGTGGGAAAGAGGAATCCCAAATCCTTGACATGGGTGGGTTTCGGTTTTTATTACGCCTATTTCTAATTAGTCAACTAAACACAACAATAGATGAAAATAAAATAGATTTTCCCATTCTCTGTCATCCCCTATTCCAATCTTCAAAACGGATACACCTGTGATCAAACCATATATAAAAAAAGAAGCTTGGAAATGAACACCTGCCTTTCTCCTACAGTTAAGTATATTACACTGGACCACTAAATTTTAACACACTGCCACATTGGAACCCACGTATTCTGGTCTCCAAATGATACCAGCAGACTGCTGATCATGGGTACTAATCTCAACTAATCTATCAACCGTACCTCACACCATTTGCCTCAAAGATTTAAGCTCAACCATCAGTAAATAATTGGCTAAATGTATAATAAGATCTACCATACATATATAATATATAACTTGTAAAATGGCGTGGGCGCTCTAGTGCAACCAAGTGAGCTCAAACCTAAGACCAAACTGCTTCAAGTAACACCAGTGGCAGTAACCCCTGAATTATTTGAATCATTGCCTGTACCATTTCTACAAGACAATCAGTTTAAGGTCCTTTAAATGAAATCCACATCAAAGGACACTAATGACAAGTAAACATGTTTACAAATGTAACACACATTGGAATAAACTAGATCAATCTTTGGCAACAATATGATTTTTTGATAAATTAAACTCTTTTGCTTACAAAAACTTGGTTGATATAATCAAAAGTCATTAACAACTACAAACAAGAGTGGGACCGTCCAAGAATTCTATATTTAGAGTTAATGAATATCATAACTCTTTACTGCACAAACTCACTTAGAATTTGTTTTACAGATTGATCCAATCTATCATCACATAACATTTCCACCAATAAGGTCGTAGTGGATACATCAGCAGAAAATCCCCTTGCAAGCATTTCTTGAAGAAGTTGAATAGCTCTCAATGCCTCCTCATTTCATAAAAGTCCACTCTTTACTGCACAAACTCACTTAGAATTTGTTTTACAGATTGATCCAATTTATCATCACATAACATTTCCACTAATAAGGTCGTCGTGGATACATCAGCAGAAAATCCCCTTGCAAGCATTTCTTGAAGAAGTTGAATAGCTCTCAATGCCTCCTTATTTTGTAAAAGTCCTTGGGTAATTGTATTGTAAGTGCAACCATCTGGTGAGCAACCATTCCCATCCATTTCCATGAATAACTTATTTGCCTCATCTAATAAACCTCTTCTACAAAGCCCATTTATCATTATGGTATAAGTCCGAACATTAGGACGCAAACCTTTGGAGGAGAGATTGGAAAAGATATCCCTTGCAGCCTCAAGTTCACCAGCCCTACACATGCCATCAATGACAATAGTATAAATTTGTATATCAGGATCCATATTACTACCTTCAATAGTTTTCAGCAAAGCCATAGCTTCATCAAGATGACTCTTTTTGCATAGATAGTCCAATAAAATGCGGTAAGTGGCCAAATCTGGAATTTGGCCATGAGCTACCATCTCATGAAAAAGTGCTATTGCATCCTGGAGTCTTCCCACATGGCATAAGCCATGCATAAGAGTGTTGTAAGTCACAGTATTAGGAATCAATTCTTTTTGACACATTTCTTCAAAGAGATACGTGGCCTTATCCATCCTTTGAATCTTACAATAACCATTGATCAAGGTGTTATAGCTAATAACATTAGGCGCATAGCCATTATGAACCATCGTATCAAATACTTTAACTGCCTCATCCATTTCAGATTGCAAACAGTGTCCATCCATCAATGCATTGTAGGTGACTACATTAGGCTCCACACCTCTTATAATCATCATGTCGACTACATCATGAGCTTCCGTGATCTTTCCTTCTTTACAGAGTGCATCCACCACTGTACTAAAGATAACCACATCTGGCATTATCTTGCTATTTATCATTTGATTAAGCAGTGTTGTAACATGTTTCCACTCACATAAATTACATAGAGAGTGAATTAGTGAGGTGTAAGTAAAAATATCAGGCGAAATGCCTTGACCGACCATCTTTGAGAAAAGGTTGAAAGCCTCGGTTACTTGTCTGTCCTTACAAAGGCTATCAATGATGGAGGTATAGACAACTACATCAGGCTGACAATTTCCTTGTTCCATGCTTCTAAGTAACCTGATAGCGGCATTAGTGTTGCCCACTTTGCATAACCCATTTATCAATGTTCCATATGTAACTACGTTGGGTTGAAAACCTTCCCCAATCATTTTATCAAATAAGTGGAGGGCATCACCAATTTTACCCTCAACACAGAGCCCCCTAATCAGAGTGGTGAAGGTTGCGGTGTCAGGTTGATGCCCAAGTTTGAGGATTTTGGCTAAAACGGAGAAAGCGAAACCCAGCCGATTCAAGTGGCAGAAAGAGTTAATGAGGATGTTAAGTGTGTAAACATCAGGTGGAATTCCAAAAGAATCCATTTGGTTAGAAAGAGAGAACACAGTGGGGTACTGCTTCGTTTTAGCAATGGAGGTTAAAAGTCGATTAAAATCAACAGTGGAGGGAGGAGGATGCATATGAAGCATTCGATTAAAAGAAGAGAGGGCATCATCGAGGGTATTAAAATTCAGGGATTTGGAATGAAATCTATTATGCGATAAAGACGAGAAATAAGGAGGAAGGGAAAGCACGCATGTACCGAAACCAGGAGGAGAAGAACAAGGCCTCGTCAGCATCTTCATCTTCATCTTCATCTTCCTCATCGCGGGTACTTCAATTCTAGGGCTTCAGCTTTACTCCTCGCTTCAAGTATCCAAGCCTACTGGGTCTGGAGCTAGGAGTTGTATATCTAGGTTGAGGGGCCCTTTCAATCTTCAACCATAGTTTTGAAATAGCTGGCTTGGCTGCAGAAAGCATATACTCCATTCATGTCATTGATAATCTCCTTCATCGGAAAGTGATCTCTCCAAATAGTTTGAACAATGATCAACTGAAGTAAGAACCATCACATATGCAGCATTCGTAGCTATACAAACTTGGAGAGGGAGAACCCTGCTAACAGTAGTCCTCCATATACGAGAAAGAAAAGGTAACATTCATAGTAGCAGAGATCAGTGGAGGGACAACACAACATTTTCCAACCAACAAGATCAGACAGGCAAGAGTGATGTTTCAACTGAAAACTTTTGTATCAGTGTATGCCAAAGGCAATGGAAATAAACAAACAAAAACCAGAGATTTGGACAACACAACATTCATTAAGTCCCAACCAAGGCGAGATCTAATAAGTCATTCAGATAAAAAATAACTTCCATTAGAGCATTTATATCTTCTTTCCAGGGAACATGTAACACCCCCAACCTTAGAATAAAGTCATAATTTTATTAATTAAGAAAATAAAATTTTGGGGTGGTTAAATATTTTTTTGGTGTGGTTTTGAGGTATAGAAGAATTAATCTTAATAAAAGGTTTAATAAATTATTTGGATGATTGGATGCTTGAAAAACATTAAGCTAAAATTCCTTGAGAAAGAAAGTTGAGTAATTATTTAGAAAAACAAGTTAAGTTAACGTAAGTAATGGAAATTGGATATTACCCGATTGGAATATTAATTTATCTAATTTTGGTATGAGGTTAAATAATAAATAAATGTATACTTAGAGTATAATATTTATTAGAACTTTAATTTGAAGGATTTCTTTAAATCTCTCAAGTGATGATTCATAGGAAATTTCTGTAACTCTGTTCCTTTGGGTTTATCCAACTCAGATAAGGGTTAAAAATTAAAATTTCAGTAAGTCATTTTATAATCCTCTATCTATTTTTTCATATGTTTATAGAAGTATCAAAATGTTTGAAATTTTTAAAGTGGGTCAAGTAATAATTTTTCTTAAATATGCTCTTATTTGTTCCTTAATTAAATAAATTGGGAATATCATGTGGTTTGTTTATTATTTTACAAGTGAATTTTATCATTTAATTTATTATAATGATTTTTGATACTCTAGTTATGTGGTCCTGGTCAATAAGAGATAAGTCATTGACCTTCATTACCCTTGGTGAAAGTAGTGATCCAGTGCAACCCTAACCGATAAGGGTATTATTGACTTTTGGCATACCATTGATTAAAAACTGTTCCATCCATCGGTAAGAAGAATAATTTTGAGGCTAGTCACCTAGTGTAAGTCCTACTATTTGGGCATAGTAGTATTGTGTGTATACCAAAGTAAAAAAAGATTTGTTTATGAAATGCTTTTCAATATTAAAGTGGTTATGCAAAGTATATGTTGTTTTATCCTTAAAAATTGAAAATGTTGAATTTTTCCGTAAAAGTAAATTAAATGAGCTTACTTATTAATATATATATTTTTTTTATAAAGATGTGATCTTTCATATTTAAGTTTGTACTATATTTGATCCTTTTTATTGAATTATTTTCTCATTGAACGGTCAAGTTCACCCTTCTCTATTATTTCCCTTTCAGGTACAAGTAGCATCGATAAAAAGAGTTCAAGATTGGAAGAGTGCTTCTTTAGAAAAAGATTTTGAGTTGATTATTTAATATTCTTGACTTAAGATTCTCTTCTGTTATGGCTTATAGAATTTTTTTTTTTTATTGAAGTGTTTGTGATTTTTTTTTTTTCAGTTTTGGTTTCAATTTGATATGTGAAGTGACCGTGATACCCTCAGCCTCCGAGTTCGAGGTGTCACATAACATGTCCTTCAGCTTGTGGCTTCCTTTACATACAGAAATATCATTTCACAGAGGCTAATCAGTCTCTTCCATAGTTTTAGGTTTCACAGTAACCCAAATTGCTAGGAACATCAACATCATTTTCAACATAACTTGCAGTTGAATGCTCCACTTTAGTATCTCTTGCCTTTGAATCGCAAGATGGCTCCAATATATTCTCCAACATTGTTGGATCCAAGAATTTCTTCCTATAAAGTTCAAGCTCGGCTACTAAATCTCACATCTCTTTCTCTTTCTTGGACGGAAGGTCATTTGCCTTTTGCATTGCATCAATATCATACTCAGACTGCACTTCCATCATTCAGAAGTATTGCAATGCTTCCATATGGGAATTATGGAGATTACCCTAGTGGTAAACATCTGGAGTTTGCAGCCAAAGTAGTGTTTACTTAAAAAAAAAAAACAAACAAACTAATACATCTTTCAAACTATTTGTCAAACTAGTCTTTTGAATCCACATCAGCAATCCACTACTCCGAAGACCCAATTTTTCATCCAAAATCATTCAACAAAGAAACCCTAACTATTATTTTATCTTCTCTGCGGCTCCCACCATCTCTCCTCACCGTCTGTGGCTCCCACCATCTATGGCTTCCACCATCTACGGCTCCCACCAGTAGCTTCACTAGCAACATCTTGCAGCGGCTAGGTAAGTTTTTTTTTCCCTCATTTTCCTTAGCTTTCTTACTAACCAAACAGTGGAAAACGAAAAATTAAAAACAACCTTTGAAAATTTTAAAAATCTCAAGTTGTTTTTTGTGGTTTCTACTTGTGAACGGAAGAAAAAAACACCAAAAAATGATGGAGAAGAAAAAAAGAAAGATTGACAGAGAGAGATAAGAGCACTGAAGGAAATTGGTTTCTGTACTTTGGGGGTTTGGGTAGATTTCGAATTTGGGTGATGGTGGGTTAGGGTTCGAAGATGAAGAAAAAGTGCAGGTCAATGTGCAAAAATAACGAATTTTTTACCCAAATGCAAATTCTTTGATTTTGCCCAGTTTTTTTCTTTTTTTTAAAAAAAATCTTCTAGCTCCGTTCTTAACCCAACAAAACCCACCTCTCAAGAAGGCCTTCATCTTTCCTTCGACGCCATAAGCCTTATACAACGCGATCCTCTTCCTTCTCTTGATCTCGGGATCACTGAATCCCCATGATGAAGATGAGGAGTCCTCGTAATAATAGTTTTTGGAAACGGAGGTTCTGCCGGAGCGAGGAGAAGGGTATGGCACTTCACTCACCTGCATGTTGGTGGAATAGGCCCTTGGCTCGCCCGACCTTTTATAGCTGTCATGGGAATATTGTGGATCTCTCATCTCTGCTGGTTGAAGCTTAGAATTTTTTAGTTTTGATGATAGAAAGAGGACAAGAAGGAGGGTAGGGAGGGCTGCCAGAAAGGATGGTCTGGAGAGCACAAAAAAAAATTATTTTAACTTTCTTTTAGGGATATTTAATAATTATTTTTGAATTAATTTTTATAATTTTAAAATTTTGAAAATTGATTGAATTTTTTAATCATTTTTTATTTTCCTTTTTTTTTTAATAAAAAATTAAAAATTAATCATAATCCACTTGTTTAAAAATCGAGTGGGAACAAAAAGAAATAAAAAATAGAAGAAAATTAAAATAAAAAAAAAACCACAAAGGAATATATATATATATATATATATATATATATATATATATATATATATATATATATATATATTTCACTTATTATTATTATTATTATTATTATTATGAAAACTAAAAAATATCAAATTGTGTATAGTTATTAATTGTTTTCAAACACAAGTTTTTGATAGATAAAATATTATAAATAAAATATATTTTTAATAAATATTTGAAAAACAAGAAAACATGTCCAAAATCTTCCCATATGTATTTTTATTCTAAAAAAAAAATATTACAAATAGAACCAAATTTAAAACTATTTTCAAAACACTTCCTAATAAATCCTTAGAGTTATGAGTTTTAATTACTTGTTTATTATTAAAATATTTTATCTTCTTATTTATTATAATTACTAGATTTACCGAGAAACCATCATTACAAATGCTTAAGTTTTTCAAATTATTTTTAAATTTGTTTTTATAATTTATTAGCTTTATAAAATTGGAAGTGATTATTAAATTTATTTTTCTTTCTTTTTCTCCTCTAAAAAAATATATACTTTTTATTATATATATATTTTTTTTAAAAATTTATTAGGATCAAGAAGATCTGAGTGTGTCATTTTTCAATCATCATTTTTCTAAAGATAATACTATTGCGCATATAACAATCTCTTCCCCATTACAAGGCTCCTAGAACTTGAATCATTTAATGGCATGTGGAACATTTAATAGCACCTCTACAAATGCTAACAACTTTATAAAACTGTAAAAAGACATGTAGAACCTAGGTTGGATCTCCAAACCATGAAAATTGCTTGTAATTATTGGTTAGCTTTTGAATTGTATCATATATTAGAAAGTGTATCAAATTCTCAATTAGTATAAATTCCTTTTTGTAAAGAATATTGTATAAAGTATTTTCTAAGTTAATTTATTATTGTGATATCATATTTCCTCATAGAATAAGGAGAGTTATTTAGAATATTTTTATAAATATTTTAGGTCATAGAGGGAAAAATCTATAAGATCGAGATAGACTCCTAAAGATTATAAGATATTTGAAGAACTCAATAGTTATATAAAAAAGAAATAACACTAAAAACAAATTTAATATATAGAAAATATTAGTTTTTACTTCAAATTTAACTTATTAAATTATAAATTGTAGAAATTTAATTAAATTAAAAAAATTAAAAAATTAACCAGACATAAGCAAAAGTGTATTAACTATTCCGCTTTCTCTTTTTTAATCATTTTAATGGAAAATATTAAAATATTTATAGTCGTGACTATTAATTATGTTGAATATGTACACATTACATCCATTTTTGAAACTTATATAAAATCAAATTTTGAACAAATTTAAAAAAATTTCCCACTTAAAATGGGTAGCTTAAACAAAGACATTTTAATTGTTAATGGAAAAATAACAACCTTTTATTCAATTTTAATGGTAATAAATAATAAGAAAATATTATTAATAAAAAACATTGAATTATTTGGATATTAAGGTGTTATTTGTTATTTGATTATTGTTAATAGCATACCCTATTATTGTTATTTGTTATTTCATTACAAATTGATGTTATTACTAATGTTTTCTATTGTGTAATTTTGTAATGAAATTGATTTGATTTTTTTGGCTTATTCTATAGGTAAACTATGTCTAATTTATCGGTGGTAATAGTTTGTTTTTGTAATGGGAAAATGGTGAGAATACAAACCGATGTTGATTATGTTGGGGATAGAGTTGTGGTTGAACCTATTGATGTACCTCTTGGGACAACATATGAACAATTGTTGGAAATGATATACTCGATCACTGACATCAATAAAGAACATTTTCGATTAATTCTTAGTTGTAAGTATCCTATGAAAAAAGGGAATAAATTCCAACCTTGCCCAGTAAAGAATGATAGTGGTGTAGCTTGAATGTTAGAAATGCATAACAGATTTGGGATGGATGAAGTTGAGTTATTTGTTGAACAAGTACCTATTGACTTACAAATGAATTCACCAATTGGTAATTGCATGCCTTTGTTACTTGGTGAAAATGATGGTACTAGTAATGTTCAAAATCCATTTACTTTTGAGCATAGATCAAAAGAGGATGAGAAGACGAAGAAGGAAGACAATGTGATGATGACAATGTAGGAGCCGAGGATGTTCATAATGATGATAATCAAGATAGGGAAGGTAGCTTGCCTTTTTTAGCTGTTCGTGAGGCAATTGAAAGAGAACAAATGAGATATGTGGCTATGGATGGGGAAGGATGTAACTTGTCAAACAATCCAGATATAGAGGATTTAGATGACCCAATTGAATTATCTCCATTGCAATATCATTTGGCACCATCACCACAGTTTGAAAATGTTGAAAACATTGGTTATGTTGTGTCAAGTGAATGGACCCCATGGGGAAACACTCTTATGGGACATCCAATTGGAGAGTTCATAGTTGGACAAATATTTAATTTCAAAGGAGATTTGCAACATGCTGTAAAGATGTACTCTATTAATTTGCACCAAGAGTATATCGTTTTATCATCCACAAAGAAATTGTTGGTCCTAAGATGTAAGAAAGCTTAACAGTCTCAATGTCCTTGGAGACTTCGCGCTACGGTTGTTAAAGGGACATCTTTATTTGAGATCAACAAATAAAGTGGCCCACAGACATGTGTCAATTCTTGCATGAACCAAGATCATCATTAGTTAGACTCAAACCTGATAGCCGCCCATATAGAGGGAATGATTAAGACACAATTCACACTTTCAGTGGCTGCCATTCAAGCAAATGTTGTAGAAAGATTCGGGTACCATATCTCATACTGTGGACCCTGCATTTTGGCTCATGCGTTTCCTACTCGAATGGTGAGCTCGATTTTTATTTTGAAAAATTGATTCATTTATTTGGTGAAAAAAAAATGACTTGGAGTCGCCACTTATTTTTGTTTTGTTTTTAAAGGGTAAACAAAATAAGAAAGAAAAACCCTAAGTGTGACTCCTTATTTTGGAAAAGGTGGTCTGCGAAAAACCGGATCGGGTTCGGGGGTCAGGTTACATATCGGGAAGGTACGGTAAAGATCGTAGCACCCCTCTAAGTCCCTAAAGTCAGGTCTCTACTAATAAAATGAAGCAATCATGGCAATTGATGAGGAGATCAATGAATACTCGGAACTATCATGCATATATGAGAATCAAAGCATGCATATAGAAATACCAGAATGGGAATGGACATGTACCTGGGCGACGAACCACAATAAGCTTATCAAAAAATAAGGTTAGTGCACAATTAAGGAATAATTTCGAGCATGTCATAGAGCAGAATAAAATCAATCACGCATGGTAATTCAAACAATCAATCAATCTATCAATCATAAAACACATATGTGGGGCCCCCAACAAAGCCCGTTTATTTTTGCATGAATTAATTCCATAAATTCCATCATTTGGAATTACAGAATTTGACTTTTGCTTATTTCAAAACAATTTAAAATCATGGAAGTTATGAAGGTAGCATGCCAGAAAGAAAATGACGGCAAAATTTATTGAAAATGGGATCTTAGGAACCCCAAGAAAATGCTCTAAAGATGAAGAAAAAGGTGGAATGTCGGCCGGATAGAATTCCGGATATGAGACATCCGGGTGGAATGTCGGCGGGGAAGAATTCTGGATATGAGGTGCCGGGTGGAATGTCGGTGGGGAAGAATTCCAGATGTGAGATATCCAGGTGGAATGTCGACGGAGAAGAATTTCGGATGTGAGATATCCGGGTGGAATGGTGGCGGGGAAGAATTCCGGATGTGAGGCGCCCAGGTGGAATGTTGGTCGGATAGAATTCCGGATGTGAGACATCCGGGTGGATCGTTGGCCAGACAGAATTTCGGATGTGAGACATCCGGGTGGAATGAGTGAGAATTTTCGTCCGGGTGGAATGAGCGATGCCACGTGTCGCAAGGGGCTGTATGCGTGTCCAAGGGAGAGGGAGCCATGCGGCAATTTTTAGGGAGGATCCCACAGGTAGGTGAAGGTTTAGAGAGAGAAACGGGTTTAGTGGGTTGTATGGATATGGAGGCTTGGGTGAGTGGTTTTAATGGGTATGCGAAGGATGGCATGCACCCGCGAGACTCCATGTAAGCGAGGGAGCGAAATGGAGAATGAATGAGAGGAAGATGGGCGTGGTGGAGGATGCTTGATTCCTGCAAGCTTGAGTGAGGAAATAGGTATGACGACCTAGAGAGAGGTGGATAGATGAACGATGGGTATGGTGGATAAGGAAGAAAAAAAAACATGGGGATGGGATGACAACACGCTTGCGTGGGAATAGAGATAAGAGTCATGCAAAGTGAAGACATGTGCATGGACATAAACACAATGGGCAGGCCACCAGCAAATGTGACTCCACGTCTAGCCAACGAATATGCCTGGTAGTATGCACTCAAGGGGGAAAAGAAAACAAGGGGATAACAGGATAGCGACAAGAAGAAGAACATGAAGACTTTAACCATCATATTGGACCCATTTCATCATTTCATCCATGGGTTCAACATCTAGTGAGTTAAGATGGAAAATACTTGTCAGAATATGGTATAAAACACAGCAAGCTCTTCTAATATTTGATCAGTAATCACCAAAACAGAACAACCCAACAGGCAGAAATGAAAAATCACTGAGAATCAGACCTGGACAGCATGAAAAAAAATGGAAAATATACAAAAAAAAAAAAAAAGAACAAATGGTCATACCTGGAAGTCTCCCTTCTCAACTCCGTGTCCTGGACTCTTCCCAACAACTCTACGCTTCTTTGTTTCTAGCTCTCTACTCTAGTTCCCCCCATCTCTTTTTTTTCTTCCCCAATGCTGTCACCTCCCTCATTTTCCGGATTTGCCTGCCCAACGATCTCTGTCGTAGCCACCTTTCCTGCCACACTCCTTCTACAGCCACATTTTCTTCTCTCTAATCCGCGGCCCCTAAAGGCCTGCGGGACCCCCCTCCAGAAAGTTCCTCCACGTGTCAAAGTCTTACTACAGCTTCAAAAAGCGAGGTTGATTCCTTATGGCCACTAAGGATGTGACACGTGGCCCGTTGGGATAGTGACACCTGGCTAAAAAATGTGATCTGCAAAAACAAATATAGAAAAGTGACCCATGCCTAAATGGGGGTCTACACATACACTAAGGCTTCGAAAGGCAAGCGTAAAGCATTAACTAATTTGTTTGGTGATTTCTATAAATCATACGCTAAACTGCCACATTTTTTTGGTGCCTTAGAGCAAGCCAATCCAAGATGTGTTGTAATTTCTAAAACATTCCCAGGAAATATGCGAAATGAAGAGGTATTTTAGCGAGTCTTTTGGGCATTTCATCCTTCCATAAAGGGCTTCAAGCACTGTCGTCTTGTGCTAACTATTGATGGTACACACTTGTATGGGAAGTACAAGGGCACTATAATGATTGCCATGGGCTGTGATGGAAATAATCAATTGTTTCCTCTTGCTTTTGCATTAACTGATGGTGAAAATGTTGATAGTTGGGGATGGTTTTTGGCATGTATTAGAAATCGAGTAACTCAAAGGAGGGGTCTTTGTGTTATCTCTGATCATCATCCGGGCATTATGACTGCGTTTGCTGATGTTTATCTTGGTTGGTCTGAGCCAAATGCATATCATCGAATTTGTATGCGCCATCTTGCTAGCAACTTTATGACTCACTTTAAGGACAAATGCTTGAAACAACTTTTATGCAAAGCCGCCTTAGAAACTAAGGTAGAAAAATTCAACATGCATATGGAGACAATTGAGAGAATCAATCAAGACGCACTCAGCTGGTTGGAGGCTATTCCCTTTGAGAAATGGGCACTATCACATGATGGAGGTCGACGATATGGCATAATGACTACGAACATGTCAGAAGTGTTCAATAGTGTGCTTAAAGGGGCACGAAGTTTCCCTATCACCGCATTTGTTCAATTGACATTCTATCGAGTTAATAGTTACTTTGCTGTAAGAAGAGAACATGGTGCTAGTCGACTTGCTTCAGGTGAACAAGACACTCCTTATGTTGATGCTAAGATTAATGCAAATGTTGTTAAGACAAGTTCTCATGAGGTTGTTTTGTATGACCATTTCCAAGGACTGTTTCATGTGAAGGCCAGTAGGGGTAGTAAAAAGACATCATTTGGTGGAAGAACATATTGTGTTAACCTACGTGAGTATGGATGCACATGTGGCAAAACACGCATATATGGATTCCCATGTAGTCATATTCTAGCGGCATGTCATTTTCGTTCAATTGATTTTAGATCATTTGTTCAACATTATTATACTATACAATCGTACTTTAGCACTTGGGCACCACTGTTTAACCCCATACACAATGAGTATGAGTGGCCACCATATGTTGGTCCAGTTATTGTGCCTACAGATTCAATGAAACGTGTGTCAGGTGGATGACCTAAATCTACTTGTTTGCACAATGAAATGGATGTTAGAGAAGATAAAACCTCGGTTACATGTGGTTTGTGCAAACAAAGTGGTCACAATCGTCGTTCTTGTCCAAATAAGAACATAGGTGTTGGGTCTTCATAATGGGTGCTAGGCTTTGGATGTTGATATTATGTTGTTTGTATTTTGGACAATACTTATGTTATAAGAGAGACTTTGCTGTTAATTTCAAAATTGTAATATGAATATTTTGATGAATCGGGTTGTTTGTATTTTGGAGAATACCCTGTTTATAGGGGAGACTCTGTCGAAATTTTTAATATTTGGATGCGAACATTATATTATTACATTTTTTTTTTCATTATTGTACTTGGATATTGATATTGGTTGCAGATGAACATTTTGATTAATCAGATACTCTGCCGAAATTTTTAAAATTTGGATGTGAACGACAATTTTTTTTTTTAAATTATTGTACTTGGATATTGATATTGGTTGCAAATAAATATTTTGATTAATCAGGTTGTTTGTATTTTGGAGAATACCCTATTTATAAGGGATACTCTACCGAAATTTTTAAAATTTGGATGTGAACATTAGTTTTTGACAAATTTTTTTTAAATTATTGTACTTGGATATTGATATTGGTTGCAAATAAATATTTTGATTAATCAGGATCTTTATATTTTGGAGAATACCTTTTTTATAGGGGAGACTATGTCGAAATTGTTTAAATTATAATATTAACATTAGTTTATTATGACAATATAGTAATGGAGCATAGAGAGGGTAGATTCGATCCAGATCCATTAGATCGCTCTATTTTAGTGTTACAGGACAGACATATGTCTCAATTAGTGGATTCTGGTCAGGTATATATGTATATATAAATATAGATGTATAGAAAAACATAATCATAAACCTTAATTAAGTTCTTATTTAATCGAAATGGTATCTTTTGTAGCTTAATCAGGTATTGACATGTCGACAACGTTTATGGATATTCATGTGAGAGTGGGAGATGGACCCTTGTATTCGGCGATATGTGATGCAATCTAGATTTTATGGTGTATATCGTGTCAAACACATTTCACTAGATTGGTCATTGATCACGAGTCTTGTTGAGCGATGGCAGCCTGAGACACACACATTTCATTTACCTATTGGAGATATGACTGTTACTTTACAGGATGTAGCCATGATTCTAGGATTACGTATTCATGAGCCTCCTATCACTGGCACATGTGACATAGATTGGTCACTACTATGTTCTGAGCTTTTAGGTGTCGTCCCACCTCCATCTCAGATTAGAGGGTCATCTATATCAGCACGATGGTTGTGTGAGCAGTTCTCATATCCACCAGCAGGGGTCGATGATGTTATTTTACAATGTTATGCGCGTGCTTTCATATTAGCACTATTGGGTGGAGCATTGTTCGCAAACAAGACTGGCACACATGTACAATTATGTTACCTTCCACTATTGAGAAACTTCACTGAGATTTCTCACTATAGTTGGGGCAGTGCAGTGTTGGCATACCTATATAGAGAGTTATGTCGTGCGAGTTTGGATAGTGCCACAGAGATTTCTGGACCTATCACACTATTTCAGGTATTTCGACATAACTATCTATTCTAATTAATTGACTCACATTATTGTTGTAAGTTGTCTAATTTTGATAATGCTATCTGATTTTGTAGTTATGGTCATGGGAGAGACTTCATGTGGGTCGACCTGATTTCGGTTGTCCTCCAATGCTTATAGTAGTCCCACATGTACATGATGATGTAGTTGATGGTTTACATGATCATCTATTGCCAAATGAGGCACTCCCAGTCGATCCATTAGGCCACAGGTGGAGAGTACCCCTATCTTGGTCTCATAACCCATCACCACATGTGTTGACATTCTATCAAGATCAATTGGATGCCCAGACACAGGATCAGGTAAAGTGTAGATGCGTAAGATTACCTTTGCAATATTTTCCACCAATGTGACTAATTTTTTTTTTTTTAAATTACAGGTATTATGGGAACCATATACAACAGATTTGATTGCACATCTTCCGGCTATATGTTAGGTTGATGAAGAAATTTGGCGAACTATGTCGCCTCTAATTTGCTTTGATATTATCGAGTGGCATAGACCAGAGCGAGTTTTACGCCAATTTCGTATGCAACAAGGGATACCTCCACCTTGTTTGATAGTTATGGAGCTACATTTAGTGGATAGGCGAGGACGACATCAGTATGATTGGGTCACATTCCATGCTTAGTATATTTCTATTTGGGCTACTCATTCTAAGCGTATTGCGACAGCACCACTTGCGATTACTATCATGGCTTTTTATGATCCATATATGCAGTGGTATGGACGTATCACGCGACGTCTGACCGCACCTGTTTGCCATAGAGATCATATGAGGTTCCATAGTATAGCTTCTGCCACTGAGTTATTGGTGAGAACATTTGAGATACAAAACCATTTTTTAATGAATGTTAAACTTAAATTATGTACAAATGCCTCATGTTTCATTTTCTTATACAGATCACCGTCGTATTGCAAATGGCTATTTCAAATGATTTGGAGGAAACTCACCGAATTGCTATTGAAGTTTTACATGCTATAGGAGAGGACCATCGCGTACACTCGACACATGAGCCATCCATTAGACCACCATCATTGATTACGCCTGTTAGGGTACCACCCATTAGAGGTCGGGGGACGTCAAGCTGGTCACCGACATGTACCTTTGGCATCTACTTTGGTACAACCCTCACATCCACCAGTCACATCTACCTTTCCTCTATTTCAGCCATCTGCGTCATTAGAGTTGCCACTCTCTCCCCCTGATGTATCCATACCAGCCCATTCATCTCGACCCAAGACTACCATACCATCTACCCTTACCCCTATTCAACCATCTATATCATTGGATGCACCCGCACCTATTACAGAGTTTATTGCACCCCCACTTGTTACAGAGTCTATTGCACCTCCACCTGTTACAGAGTCCATTACACCTCTACCTTTTCTTCAGGGGATAGCTCATGCCACGCGATTACATGTACGGGTACCTAGAGGACATCAAGCTCCACGTGTACGTCGAGTTCTACCTCCATCAGTTCCATCTAACTCGATAGCTCATGTAGATGACGTGTCACAGTCTATAAAGATGGAGACTTTTCAGATAGCACAGATGGATACAACAAATATGGCCATCTACCGTAGATGTTCACAACGAAAGAGAAAGATTCCATCATGTGGGACACATTGAGATATTTTTTCATGTTTGTAGAACTATAATACTTTGGTTTATACATTTAAGGTTATATAAAGTGTTAATTCAAATTAGTAATGTTATGTTATTCACCTGTTTCCTTGATAATTTAAACAAATAAAACTCAAATGCATCCTAAAGTCTAAATGAAAGAAATTCTAACTAAATAAATTATTATAACCATTACCTATTTTTCTTTCATATAATTAAAAAATTATACATTTTAACTAAGACATAAGTTCAAATCATACTTATAAGAAATAACCTAAAATCATAATCATTGGCATTAATTTTCATATGAAAATATAAAATTTTAAAATAATATAAACAATTTCTTTAGTTATTTTAAAATTTAAAAATAATATGAATAAATAATTTTCTTTAGTTCATATGTGAAAATATTCGTAAAACAAATAAATATTTTATTTACCATAAATATATAAATTTTTATGGGAATGCATGTAGACCAAATTATTTTCTCAAAATTTCAAGGAAAATATGAAAAAATAAAGATAATATATATATATATATATATATATATATTAAAAACAATCATAACAAAAAAATTTGTGAAAACCAAAGTTCTAAAATCCCATACTTTTTTACATATGAGTTCCCCTTAAAAATATTTGTGAAAATTGTAAAACCACAGTCCGTAACTGTGGTTTTAAAGAAAATTATAAAACCACCATTTGTAACTGTGGTTTTTATAACATTTTTAAAACCACAGTTACTAACTGTGGTTTTATGGTTATTTTGATAAAAAAATATTTTAAAAATAATATTAAAATTACAACACCATTAAAATAGACGTTGATTAAAAATAATTGTAAAACCACAGTTACTAATTGTGGTTTTATGGTTATTTTGATAAAAAAATATTTTAAAAATAATATTAAAATTACAACACCATTAAAATAGACGTGGATTGAAAATAATTGTAAAACCACAGTTACTAACTATGGTTTTATGGTTATTTTGATAAAAAAAAAATTTTAAAAATAATATTAAAATTACAACACCATTAAAATAGATGCGGATTAAAAATAATTGTAAAACCATAGAACTGTGGTTTTAAGGGAAATTGTAAAACCACAGTTTGTAATTGTGGTTTTAAGGATATTTCTGTAACTTTTAAAACCACAGTTACTAACTATGGTTCTAAGAGAAATTGTAAAACCACAATTTGTAATTGTAGTTTTAAGGATATTTTTGTAAGTTTTAAAACCACAGTCATCAACGGTGGTTTTTTACACTTAAAGAATAAAAATCCATGTGGATGCTTACGTGGATAAAAAATATTACTTTGACAAATATTTTGAAATGGGTATTATTCTACCTTTTTTTTTTTTACAAATAAATTATTTTGGTCTTAAACTCAAACATCTGCATCCCAATGGGAACTAGCGGGATTCCAACTACAAAGCATTATTTTGAATTTAAGTACCGCAAAAAATATGAAATAGCTGTATAAAGCTCCAACGAAACAGACATATCTGTGTTTCAGAAACTCTGAGAAGACCCAATGAAATATTGGACCATGGCTCATACCTGCTGCCCCCAATTTGTGATAGGGCGCTCAGTGACATGTACTTCTGGGGCACTAAGTCGCCTGAGTGCTACAATGTGTGGAAGCATGGCTTCGATCTTAGCTGATGCCCTGGTCCTTCAAATTTTGCAGTGGCGAGTCTGATTTCAGGCACTTCAATTCTCATTGGTCAGACTATTGCAGTGGGAGTGGGAGTGGGTACTCTTGGCCCAGCATTTTTAGATGATTCATTGACATAAGTTTTAGATGTCCAAAGAAAGGGAAAAAAAGCTTCAAAGATGAGTTCAAGGTAAAGAAATACTGGATCCAGAGGAAGGTAGAGTGGAGAGAGTGCCCAATAAGTTTACCAATCCATAGTTGGCTCTGTAGGAAACTTGGCATGACACAAGAAACCTACTTGCAGACTTCTGTATCAGGATGCAGACAGGCATAGTGTTGGTGAGTAAAGCAGTGAGGTTCATTTCCATATTCTTTGCACGCCGGTTGTTGGAATTCTCCTTCTGGTGCAAGGAATCAAGAAGGAAGCTTAAACAGAATAGCAGCATTTCCAATAATGAATCTGGGTCAGAGTTGCAGCCCAATCTGAAGCTGGATTTAAGCCCTTTTGTTTTGTATCTTGAAGGAGAGGAAGATCTGGTTGAGCTGATCACAGAGAGCAATTGTAATGCTACTGATTGTTGGATACATATGCGAAAAAAAACTCAGCAAAAATTATCTCGTGAAACTGCTGGAGAAACATATGCCTTCACAAGGATTCAAAGGAGTAGAAACATTTGACAGTGATAAAGTTCCTTCTCTAGATTATGAAGGGCCTCTTAATTGTTGGGCTTATCCTGTTGTGACACCAACAACCAGTGCAGTCGCGCTCCCTAACATTGGCAAATGTCCAATCAAACATTTTATGCGGAGCGTAAATGAAGGCCTAAGTTCTGTCAGGCTCAAAAACCATAACCTTGATGCCAAAGAACTGATCAACATCAGGAAGGCAGCAGACACCATATGGGTAGGAGTTGATCTCTATCACAAGGGGCTAGGTGTGGATATCCATAAAATGGGGCCCCAAGCAAAAGGTCCAAAACAAGAACTGGAAGAACTTGATGATATTGCAAAGAAAAGGCTTACGGAATATAGCAATAAAAATATGGCTGGATGTTTAAAGGAGACCCCTTCCATGTTGCCCATAAAGGTACTGGCTGCTAATTCCATGTACAGAATAGGAAGAGAGAGTAGGTTTCTCCCTTTTATTCTATCAATTTATATTAAAAAGATGTAATTACAACAACACCCCCCACTGAAAATAACAAAAACAAATAGATAAAACATCCATACTCTCAACATAAACCTTACACCAATTTCTTTTCAAGTTCAACTTAAACGCCAGAAAATATGAGGACTTGACATCTTTTTTCCCTAATTAAGCTCAAAGCATAAAATTAATTTATTCACAATCTCACTATCATCTAACCTATTATATAGGCAATTGTCCACTTCTTGAGTTGGACTAGGATGAGTAACAACATTATTGGATGTCTCTCATAGTCCATCCTCATCTCTTATCAAGCAACAAGGTAGTTGACAATGTGAAAGCACCACACAAGGAGAAGGAACTAAAGTATTACCCATTGTTTCACATTCATCATCGCACTCACATTCATATCCTAAAAGAATAGGCTCCTTAGATGAGGGATTTGGATATAACATGCAACAAAGTATAAGATACACTCCTATGCCAGGACGGAGAACAAAGGCCAAATTCTGGTTATAACTTATCAGGTTTTTTTTTTTTTTTTTTGATAGGTAGGTATCAGGGTTTTTCATAATAAAGCATGCATTATGCAAGTTACTACAAGACAAAGCAAAGAGGTAAAGTAGGAAACAAACCCGCATTAAGTAATATTCACAAGAAGGGATGAGGAACATAGACATGTTTGAGGATACACTTTTAACTCTAAGGTCCAAATTTTCTGGTCTGCACTTTGGGAGCTCCCAGATATAGAATAAGAAAAGGAGTTCCCTGGAAATTCTCTAAACATATGGAAGAATGAATCTAGTGCCTGCAATAAAAAAATAAAAAAATAAACACCAGATCTTTGTGATATTCTCCGTGCATATGGAGGAATGAATATCGCACCTGCATCGCAATTAAGCACCATTACATCGAGTACCTTTGATATCAATAGTCAGTAGGTTGAAGCTAGAGAAAGAAAGATAGAGAATGGAGGAGAGGAAAGTATTACCCCAATATATGCATTATTTACCTGAGTAAGACTAAAGAAAGCAAGTTAGATTTACATATCAAAATCATTTATGTGTTCACATGTATAAAAACAATGTTGACTAACTAATACGTAAGGTTGCTGAGATATCAGTCTCTGATTAAGCATAACAAAATATCACATCCTTCATTAAAGAAAAATCTTAAAATTTTAGAATCTGCTGATAAAATATAACAAAAGATGACATCCTTCAGATTTGACATTTGCTTTTTGCAAGACAAAAAGGAATGCTATCACTAATATCCTACATACTACAGTTTTGAAAATATTGACTGTACTGAGAGAACAACAAATATTTATAAAAGTTGCAACAATATTACACACAAGTATAACTGTAACTTACAAGTGATATTAACAATTACCCAACTACAAGAAAGAGTGAGACCCTCCAAAAATTTCATATTTAGAGTTGATGAATATCATAACTCTTCACCGCATGAACTCACATAGAATTTGTTTTACAGATTGATCCAATCCATCATCAGATAACATTTTCACCAACAATGCGGTGGTGGACACATCAGCAGAAAATCCCCTTGCAAGCATTTCTTCAAGAAGTTGAATTGCTCTTGATGTCTTATTATTTTGTAAAAGTCCTTGGGTAATTGTATTGTAAGTGCAACCATTCCGCAAGCAACCATTCTCATCCATTTCCCTAAATAACTTACTTGCCTCATCTAATAACCCTCTTTTACAAAGCCCACGGATCATAATATTATGAGTCCAAACATCAGGCTGCAAACCTCTGGGGGCAAGATTAGAAAAGAGGTCCCTTGCAGCTTCAAGGTCACCAGCTCTACACATCCCATCAATGGCAATATTATAAACTTGTACATCTGGATCCAAATTACTGCCTTCAATAGCTTTCAACAAAGCCATAGCTTCAGCAAGACGATGATTTTTGCATAGATAGTCCAATAAAATGCTGTAAGTAACAAGATTTGGAATTTGGCCACAAGCTACCATCTCATTAAAAAGTGCTATTGCATCCTGGAGTCTTCCCACATGGCACAAGCCATGTATAAGAGTGCTGTAAGTCATGGTGTTAGGAATCAATTCTTGTCGACACATTTCTTCAAAGAGATACATGGCCTTATCTATCCTTTGAATCTTGCAATAACCATTGATTAAGGTGTTATAGCTGACAACATTACACACACAGCCATTTCGAACCATCATATCAAATACTTTAACTGCCTCGTCCATTTCAGATCGCAAACAGTGTCCATCCATCAATGCAGCGTAGGTAACTACATCAGGCTCCACACCTCCTTGAATCATCATGTCGACTACATCATGTGCCTCTGTGACCTTTCCTTCTTTACAGAGTGCATCCACCACTATATTTAAACTAACTACATTTGGCATTATCTTGCTCTTTACCATTTCATTGAGCAGTGTTGTGACATGTTTCCACTCACATAAATTACACAGAGCGTGAATTAATGAGTTGTAAGTAAAAATATCAGGTGAAATGCCTTTAGCGATCATCTCAGAGAAAAGGTTGAGAGCCTCAGTTAGTTGTCTATCCTTACAAAGGCTATCAATGATGGTGTTATAAGCAATTAAATTAGGCTGACAACATTTTTGTACCATGCTCCTAAGTAACCTGATGGCGGCACTAGTGTTGCCCACTTTGCATAACCCGTTCATCAGAGTTCCATAAGTGACTACATTGGGTTGAAAACCTTCCCCAACCATTTTATCAAACACGTCGAGGGCTTCACCAATTTTACCCACAACACAGAGCCCCCTAACCAGAGTGGTGAAGGTTGCGGTGTCGGGTTGATGCCCAAGTTTGAGGATTTTGGCTAAAACGGATAAAGCGAAGTCCACCCGATTCAAATGGCAGAAAGAGTTGATGACGATGGTGAGAGTGTAAACATCAGGTGGAATTCCAAAAGAATCCATTTTCTTGGAAAGAGAAAGCACAGTGGAGTAGTGTTTCATTTTAGCGATGGAGGTTAAAAGTTTAGCGAATTCAAAGATGGGGGGAGGAGGATGCATATGAAGCATTCGATGAAAAGAAGAGAGGGCATCATCGAGGGTATTAAAATGAAGGGATTTCGACTGAAAGTTATTTTGTGATGAAGACAAGAAATGGGGAGGAAGAGAAAGCATGCATGTACCGGAACCAGGAGAAGAAGAAGCCATTGTCGCCCTTGTCATTATCTTCATCATGATCGTCGTCGCGGGGATTTCAATTGTACAGCTTCAGCTTGACTCCTTGTCCTAACTTCACGCCATTTTGAAGGTAAAAGCCGGTAATAAGGGTATTTGGTAAGTTGGTTTTAAACATAGTTTTTAAAAATAAAAAATAAAAAATTTGTTTGGATAAGTTTTTTTTAAAAATAATTTTTTTTGTTTTGATTTTATAAAAACATTAAATATTCAACTTATATAATATTATTAAACTTAATTCAAGTCTTATTAAAATTAAAAAAAAAAAGTTTTATAATTACAAATAAATTAAAAGATAAATAGTTTTTAGTAAAACATTAATAATAATTTTATAATAAAATCATATATTATATTTATTTTAGGGATAACTGATTAAAAGGGGCAAAAATATCTCAATATTGTAAAACTAACTCTACACTTTTAATAGCCTCCAAAATGACCCAATTTAGACAAAAATACCCCTGAGCTGGATCAAATCCTTTTTCCCATCTATTCTAATTTTATTTCCCTCATTTCAACTCTTTTTTATTCTTTCTTCCACGTTTTTTTTTTCTCCTATTATTCCCGTTTCTCTTTTGTCAATACATTTCTTCAAATTTCACACATACTTTCTCTTCAAATTTCTTCAACTTAAAGCGTTTAAAGTTGTCATTGGATAAACAGTGCTTAAAGTTATGACTTGATAAATAGTGTACATTTATTTTATTTTTTTCTTTCATGTTTTATTTATTGAATATTTTCAAACATTTAATGAGATGTAGTAAATATTTAAATAAGTTTGAAATTGTTATAATTTTTTAATATCATTTATAGCCATGAAAAAATGGGTTAAAAGAAGGAAACAATCAGCTTAAAAGTGTAGTGTAGAGAAACATTGTCCATATGAAAAAATCAAATGATGGTAAGTAATAAAACTTATGGAATTTTATAATGGTTTTGGTATTGTTTGCATATTTATTCTTTATATAGATGTAAATATATGTGTTAATAGGGTTTTGATATAATATATAAAGTTATCTTTTTTAGTTATATACCAAAACCTTACGGATATTAAGTTGAACTTGACGTCTGTTAAGTTGAACTTGATGTAAGTTAAGATTATATATAGTTACTTTATAGTAACATTATATTACTGTTATTTTATTTAGTTATACTCAATTTGAGTTGAATCATTTGCAAATTACTCTTGACATTAAATGAATTACAACATAACCAATCTTTTAGTAAATAAATATATTTTTATTGTTTAAAATAGTTGAGAGTTACAATATCTGAATTTATTTAATAACTATATACATTGTATTTCTATAGCATTATTGGTATTATTTGAGGTAGTAAAGATGATTAATAATATTATTTATTTGTTGTTTATTAAAAAAATAAATATGTGTAATGAAATAATATGTATTTAATAATGAATGAGTTTTTTAAAATTAATACCTACTTATTGATGGTAATGCTATGATGTAACTAAAAAAATATTCTAATATTGTATGTTGATGCCAATAATTGAATTATTTTGTTATTTCAATGGTTGATGAAGTAGGAATAATGCTTTTATTTGAAGGAGAATGGGTTCGAGATGGAAATGCTTTCTATTTCGAAGGAAGTATAGGTAAAGACATTGAGGTCCTGAAAACCATATCATATAAAGAGTTATTAGGGGTTGTCCATCATATTCTGAAGCTAGATCCAACGAATTGTTTTTTTTCTATGAAATATGTATTCAATGCCAACATACCCACAAGTCCTATACAACTAACCGATGATGGGGATGTGAAATTCTTTATTGGTTTAAATTGTACAAATGGTAAGATGCCTATTCCATTGTGCATCACAGTTGAAAAGAGAATTGATAATCACAGTCAGAAATCAATTTGCAATTCTTATTTCAAATATCATATGTCTTCTGAGATTGATAAAGAATTGAACGATGACTCAATGTTGATACATAAAAGTAGACACATTCATTGTGAGTTAGTTGAAACTCTTACTGTTGATGGTGAAAATGGACCAAGATTTCAAAATGAGTCACTTGAAGGGTATAAAGTTCATGATTGGAACATGAATGAGACTACAATTAATGGGGAGGATTATAGAATGGACACTAACCCTACTAATGATAAGCAAGTGACCCAAATTGGCTCATTCAAAACTGGTTCAGCTTAGAGTGCAAAAATCTTGACCATGATTGATACAAATGATGGTTTCATGCATGACAATCCCACTATAATTGAAGGTGTAGCACATGAAGGACAAAACATGATGCAACAAACTATAGTTAGTGGAATTAGTGATGACCATCTAGAAGAACTCCAAATATACTCAAGTAAGAAAGAATTACAAAGGAAGTTATATATGATGGCTCTCAAAATGAAGTTTGAGTTCAAAACAACTAAATCCACTACTAAATTATTGCTTGTTGAATGTTTTGATAAGAATGCAAGTGGCGAGTTCGTGCTACCAAGTTGGGGATTTTCAATATGTTTCAAATAATGAAATACTATTCAACACACACTTGTTGGTTAGATATGATGTCTCGTGACAATCGACATGCAAGTAGTTGGTTGATTGGTGAGAGTATAAGAGAAACATATCAAGAGGTTGGTTGTGAATTTCGACCAAAAGACATTGTAATAGACATTCAAAAGCAGTATGACATTCAAATCAATTATGATAAGATGTGGAAAGCCAGAGAACTTGCTCTAGGTTCTATTAGGGGATCACCTAAGGAGTCTTATAACACTTTACCATCCTATTGCTATGTTTTAGAGCAAAAAAATCCTGGTATCATTATTGATATAGTTACTGATCATGATAATCAGTTCAAATACTTTTTATGTCGATTGGTGCATCTTTTGTTTCACACATCAATAAAGCCTGTGGTTGCAGTTGATGGGACATTTTTTAAAGCAAAATACTTAAGGACTTTATTTATTGCAGCGTGTAAAGATGACAACAATCAAATGTACCCTTTAGCCTTTGGGATTGGTGATTCAAAAAATGAAGCCTCATGGGAGTGATTTTTACAAAAATTGCATGATGCAATTGAACACATTGATGATTTGTTTGTGATATCAGATCGACATGGTAGCATTGAGAAAGTAGTACATAAAGTATTTCCCCATGCTAGGCATGGTGTCTGCACTTATCACATTAGATAAAATTTGAAAACAAAGTTCAAGAATCCTATAATTCATAAGTTGTTCCATGATGCTACCCATGCTTATTGTGTTTCAAAGTTTAATTTTATCTTTGGGCAACTAGAGATGATTAACCTAAGAGTAGTAAGATATTTGATGGACATAGGAGTTGATCGATGGGCACGTTCATGTTTTATCGGAAAAAAATATAATTGAAAGAAGTTTTCTTGTAATATATTCAATCCAAGCATATGAAACTTCTGCTATAAAAATAATTTTTGAAAAATTTAAGATCATCTACTTACCTCCAGCCATTGTTTCTGAATTGTAGTTGGTGAAGTCTTAGATTTCCAAACTCTGATCTCTCTTATGAGATGGTGTATAACTGAAGAAAAAACGACAGAGAGACGAGTTCAGGACCATGAGAGATCTATATAACGTGGCTTCCCATCATACCACGTTGCTTTTGATTTGCCACCATTATGAGTAGTTTGTAGAACATACTCCTTAACCGTAGGGAAGTGAGATGGTTGGTGAAGGACATGGTCAGGTGTTGGACCAGTTCAAAGTGGTGAACGTGTAGCTGATAACATTCTCCTACTTGGTCCACACCTTTAACCTAATGTCCTATCTTAGTCCATCAATTATCCGCATTAAGTAACAAATACATGGATCATGGCGATAATTCCTCTATATAACAAGTGTTACCTTCCATGTATTACAGTGTATTTATTTATTAACATTATACTTTATGTGGCAATATTACTTAATGAATAAACCCTATGTTCATTCTTGGTCCAATGAAGTTAAATTTTCTCAAAATTAAGTAAAGGTGCACATCAATATGAGAAAACATCATAAGAAGAGTTTGTACAATAGAAACTATATAAGGGAACTAAGTCCCATGTTCACTACATGATCCTTGAATTTCAACAGTGGCATGCCCTTAGTCAAAGGATCAACGATCATCAATTCAATGCTAATGTGCTCAATAACCACTTTTTTTTCTTTAACACGTTCTCTTATGGCTAGATACTTAATGTTGATGTGCTTGCTTTGACTTCCACTTTTATTGTTCTTCGCCATAACGACTACAACTGAATTGTCGCAATATATACTTAATGGCCTAGATATTGAATCCATAACTCTAAGCCCGAAAATGAAACTTTAAAGCCATACACCATGTGAAGTAGCCTTAAAACAAGATATGAACTCAGCTTCCATAGTAGAAGTAGCAGTCAAGATCTGCTTAACACTCCTCCAAGATATAGCTCTACCAGCCAATATAAAAATGTATCCAGATGTTGATTTACGCAAATCAACATAGCCAGCAAAGTTTGAATCTGAGTAGCCAACAACCTCTAAATTGTTTGTTCGTCTGTACATAAGCTTGTAATATTTGGTTCCTTGAAGATATCTCATCACTTTCTTTATAGCTTTCCAGTGGTCCAAACCTGGGTTACTTTTATATCATCCTAACATTCCAACAACAAATGTAATGTCAGGCCTTGTGCAGACCTGAGCATACATCAAACTTCCGACTGCAGAAGCATATGGAATATTCTTCATTTGTTCCCTCTCAAGATCATTTTTCTAGCATTGGTTCAGATTGAACCTATCTCCCTTCACTATAGGGGAAACACTAGGTGAACAATCTTTCATCCAAAATCTCTCTAAAACTTTATTGATATAGGTTTCCTGAGACAGACCTAAGATACCTTGAAATTTGTCTCTATGGATCTTAATGTCAATGACATAAGATGCCTCACCCATATCTTTCATGTCAAAATTTTTAGAGAGGAATTGTTTCACCTCATGAAGTAAACCCTTATCATTGGTTGCAAGTAAGATGTCATCCACGTATAAAACAAGAAAACAAACTTTACTCCCACTGACCTTAAAGTATATGCATTGATCTATAACATTTTCTACAAAACCAAATGAAGAAATTATGTTATGGAATTTTAAATACCATTGGTAGGATGCTTGTTTTAAACAGTATATGGATTTCTTAAGCTTGCAAACCAATTGCTTACCATCACTAGAGGGGAATCCTTCAAGTTGTTTCATGTAAACTTCCTCTTCTAGCTCTCCATTAAGAAATGTTGTTTTCACATCCATTTTTTGAAATTCCAAATCAAAGTGGGCTACTAATGTCAATATAATACGCAAGGAATCTTTCTTAGATATAGGAGAAAAGGTTTCCCTGTAATCGATTCATTCTTTCTGAGTGAACCCCTTTGCAACAAATCTAGCCTTGTATCTCTCAATGTTGCCTAATGAGTCTTTCTTTGTCTTAAAAACCCATTTACTGCCAATGGCTTTTACACCATTAGGCAACTCAACAAGGTCCCAAACATTGTTGCATTTCATGGAACTCATCTCATCTTTCATGGCATTGTACCACAATTCCGATTCTTTGCAACTCATGGCTTGTGAAAATGATTCAGGATCATTTTCGGCTCCTATATTGTAGTCAAATTCTTATAGATACACTACATAATCACTAGGAATTGTTGACCTCTTAGTTCGAGTAGACCTTCTTAAGGTTGCACCATTATCTTCTAGAGAAGCATGAGGTTCAACTTGTTGTTTAGAAGTGTCAGGCAACTCTTGATCGACTTGATCTATTGAAATGTTGTCAATAACTTGTGGAACTTCAATGACTGGTTGAACTTCAGCAATTGTTCGTTCTACACCCGTTTGAACTTGAGGGGGTGTTATGACCAACAAACAATCTATCACTTGAAGTGGAAAGTTAAGACTATGTGTGATCAATATCAAAAACTATGTTTCTAAATTGATCGCTCCCACTGACCAAGTCATATTCAAGAAATTTAGCATTTCTTGATTCCACAATCCTAGTGCTGTGAGATGGACAATAAAATATGTATCCCTTAGACTTTTCAGCATATCCAATGAAATACCCACTAATAGTCCTTGGGTCCAGTTTCTTTTCTTATGGATTATAAATTCTCACTTCAGACGAGCATCCCCAAACGTGCATATGTTGCAAACTTGATTTCTAATCTTTCCATAACTCAAATGGCGTCTTTGGGACAACGTTGGTTGGAACTCGATTTAATATATACACTGCTATTTTAAGTGCTTCAGTCCATAATAATTTAGAAATTTTTAAACTGCTAAGCATACTCCTCACCATGTCTAATAAAGTTCGGTTTCTTCTTTCTGCTACACCATTTTGGTATGGAGAACCAAGCATGGTGTATTGGGCAACAATCCCATGCTCTTGAAGAAACTTCGCAAATGGCCCAGGTGTTTGTCCATATTCCAAGTATCTACCATAATATTCTCCACATCTATCTGATCTCACGATCTTAATTTGTTTACCACATTGTTTCTCTACTTCTACCTTGAAAACTTTAAAGACATCTAATGCTTCATTTTTGTTATGAAGTATGTAGAAATACATGTATCATGAGAAATCATCTATGAAAGTGATGAAGTATTTCTGACCATGAGAGTCCATGTCAAGACTACATATATTAGTATGTATGATCTCTAGTATGGCGGAACTCCTAGTAGCACCTCTCTTTGACTTGTTGGTTTGCTTTCCCTTAATGCAGTCCACACAAGTCTCAAAGTCAGTAAAATCTAGAGTACTAAGTACCCATCATTCACCAACCTTTTGATTCTATCTATGGAGATATGACTTAATCTCCGGTGCCACGATGTAGAGGAATCCTTATTTACAACATATCTCTTAATGCCAGTTTGGACATGTAATGAATTATGAGTGATATCATTTTGTAAGAATATGCAATAATGACCATCAGACAAAATACCATTCCCAACACAATCAGATTTATAAATCAAACTGAAAGATGTTTCTGAAAAATGAAAGGAATATCCAAACGGTACAAGTCTAGAAATTGAAATCAAGTTTCGTGAGAAACTTGGTACATAAAAGGTCCTTTGCAATTCCAAAACAAAACCATCATTAAAAGTTAAATAACATGTCCTTATCTCTTCCACATGCAAGCCCATCTTGTTTCCGAATAAGATGAATTGCTCACTTCTCATTGGCTTCCTTAGGTTTTGCATACCCTGCAAGGAATTTGAAATGTAGATTGTAGATCCATAATCAATCCACCATGTGTTGGTATTTACATTAATCATATTAGATTCATAACAAACAAATGAGGTAAGATTACCTTTCTTCTCAAGCCATTTCTGGAATTTCGGACATTTCTTCTTCACGTGTCCTTTCTTTTTACAAAAAAAACATTTTTCATTTTTCTTAATGTCAGATTTGGGAGGAATTTGTTGCTTCCCTTTCTGACTGGCTTAAGATTTTCCTTTCTTTCCTTTCTTTTGAGTCACTAGCATGACACTTTCTCCTTATTCCATCATTAACCTTCCTTACTCTTGAACACACATGGTCATCAATTCATTGATAGACCACTTATCCTTATGTGTGTTGTAAGAGATTTTGAAAGGTCCATACTAAGGTGGAAGAGTGTTAAGGATAAAGTGTACCAAGAAGGATTCAGACATTTCTACCTCGAGCTTCTTTAATTGAGCCACTATATCTCTCATCTCCATGATATGTTCGCGTACACCTTTTATACCGGTGAGTTTTAGGGATGTGAACTTCATAATTAGGGTGCTTGCCAAGGCTTTATCTGAAGTGACGAATTGCTCGTCAAACGGACATTCTCATGTTGCTCGATTGAACTATGTATACCAACACTAATTTTTGTCTTAATGTACATCACGTTATGGCAATTAGATTTCTCCCAGCATTTGTACAATAGAATTTCATCAAGTTTGCTGGTATCAGTGATCTTATGTGGTTCATCTTTTCTTATGGCATAGTCTATGTCCATGTACCCTAATTGAAGAATAATTCTCTCATTCCATATCTTAAAGTTATCTCCTGATCGCTCAGATTTTGTCGTTTGTTGGATCAAAACAAAATTTATAACCTAATTCACTATTCTATAGCAATTTGTACCCGATCAAAAAGTGGGTTTAGTACAAACTATTGTAGTATAGTGGTATTTAGGTATTGTCCACAAGGATAGATTATTCTCGGTAATTAAAGCTTGAATGAGATGATAAGAAATGATTGTGATAAATTGAAATTGACTTGAAATTGCATGATAAAATCTCAAGATAACAATGTATTCAAATTGAAAGGAAAATGAAGTGTAAAAGAGAAGAAAATTAATAAGATGTGAGATTCTCTGAGTTAGGATTTTCTAGAAAGCAATTTCCATGGTGAATAAGTGTTGAGATCTAATTTTCATCAAGTTAGATTGAAAACCTAAATTTTCATCTAAACCGATTTTTGATTTAGCTTTAGGTCTAGATCTAATTTCTCTTCAAATTAGGTAATCTAATCTAAGAGATCAATTGGAATCATATATTCAATTCATCTTAAATTATCTTCCAATGATTCACACAAAGCAACTATTCAATCTCATTAAATCTAGCATTAAGAATTTAATTAATCTACCTAGCTTGCATTGTAGTAATCATCCAAGACAATTTGAACAAAAAAATCCCCAAATTTCAATTAATCAATCAATTGGATCAAATTACCTTTGCAATTCAAGCTCAATTCTCTCATTCACCATAGATCTTACCTCTAGATTCTCCATACTCCGAGAAAAACGAGATTTAGCCACTCATGCTTGGAGATTTGATCTCACAAGACATGTTTGGCTACCGAGAAAATGAAGGAAAGTAGATAATTATATAGAGAAAAGAAATATGAAAAGTTTTACAATTAGAAAATGTATCAAAAGTCTTTAAATGAGTCAATCACGTTTCTATTTATAGGCCAAGGTTAAGTGGACACTTGGCATCATCTAAGAGGTCTTCCGGAGGCTTCTTCATCAAGGAACCTGGAGAAAATACATTTTGGCACGAGCCCCTAGCAATTTCGCATGATGATGTGAAGTGGAAAATCCATCAGCTGCATTTTCGTCTTGCTGGAGCATTTTGCATGACTGTGCAAAAATTTCGCATGGTAATGCGAAACCACTTTTCACATTTCCCTTATGTGCTGCAACCAAGCCTATTCTGTTTCATTTCACATGACCATGCGAAATTGAAAAACATGTTTTTTTCGACTCCTCTTTGCAATTTCTCCCATTTCTTTCTCTTGATTCCACTTCAACTACCTCCAAATCAACTCCAAATCCCGATCCAAACCGACTGCATTGCTTTTTTCATTATGTGTTTGGATCATCATCAACTTTATTTATTTTCTTCAATTTGATTCATTTCTTTTGTCACCAATTTATCAAAAACATACCTTGAAATGACTCCAAAACTTCAGAAAACTTGTTAGTAACTCTTGCAAGGGCAACAACATGTTAATTGAGTATTTTAGGCATACTTACTACTCAAAAGACGTGAAACTCATGAGAATTATTATCTAAAATATGCTCTTTTTTAATAGTAATCATCTCCCCTGTGTTTGGGAACCTCACAACGAATATCAAATATGCTAGGTAAAATTGCACAAAAAGATTACAAGCTTATAAAACTTTGAGGCTTTAATTTAAATTCATGTTTTACCAATGTAGAACACACTTAAAAATTGAATATAATTTTATTAAAAATTGCATGTGGGCTAAATCTTTAATTCAATCAGATTCATTATCTTTATGATAGATTTTATCAAACTATTTTACTGAATTTATGAAATTTATTATGAATATAGTTTGATATTTTCTACCTATAAGCTTTATGATAAACCTATTAAATTAATTTTTCCTAACTCATGTGGATAAATTAGGAAAAATTAATTTTAATATTTTATCCTAATTAATTATATAAACATAATGAAATCCCTATAGGGTAAAATCATAATATTTACAATTAATGTCCATAATGTGATCCCTATTTTCTTAATATATAATTTTATATAATTAAGGATGCTATGGCTATGCCTTAATTATTTAAAATTATATGGTTCACTAGACATTAAAACTATATGATATAAATTTAATATATCTAACACAAATTTAGACAACAATTGCATGCAATTAAAACTACAACTTTTAATTTATCTAACTCAAATTTAGGCTACATTTTTACACATACAAACATATAAATTAAAATAAATAATTTAATTTTCATGTATAAAAAACACATATAATTTAGAATTAATTTGAAAGGATTTCAGATAATGATTGGGTGCCCAAATCCATATAAAAACACAATAAATTTGAAGTCCAATAAAAAATAATTCAAATCGGGCCAAAAGGGCCTAAACTGGCCCAAATTTCTCATTTAACTCATGGCCCAACACTTAAAGCCCCTTATTTTGCACAAAAAAAAAAAAAAAAAAATAGGCCATTGCACATGCATTGAGCCTAATGGGCCCAACAACAATTTATCTAAAGGCCCAAAACAATAGTGGAACCCAATCTCCCTCTAGGTTCAACAAATTAATAACACTTGCACTAAAACCCACCATCCTTATTTTCCGCCACCCCGTGGACTGCTTCATCATCGGTAGCGACGTGCTCGTTGCCACCCACGTAGACTGCACCATCATTGGAGCCATGCAGCCGCCTACAACACATAGCAGAAAGAGCCCCATCGATGCTTCAGCGAGGCGTGTAGGCAAACATCGCAGCCAGCGCATAGGTAAACGAAGTCCACTTTGCATCCCGCCAACCTCCTTGTGTTACGAACACGAGCCCAACCATTGTCTCTACCAGGGGCAGCAATAACACTCCATGGAGGCTTTGCGTGACACCATCACAAGCTAGATCAATATGGTTGGTTGCGACAGCATCAACAGTCACCACAATTGGGTCGAGGTGCTTCCGCAGAAGTGCAGCCCCGATTCCTTCATCCCCGCCTCTATGTGAGCTCCACGAGAGTTTGCCCGCGAGCCCTTCCAAGCCTATATCGATACCATGAAGGCCTGTGGCGTGGAGTAGTGGGTCTGGTATTGTGCACGGTGGGCGGGGAGGGGAGTGATTGTTTTAGAGGTCGATGAACAGTCACAATGGCTTCTTAAACCGCACCCACCAGATTACTTCACTAGCCCTTATCATCGTCACCTTCAGAAATGGAGGTACCGGAGGCAGACCCACTTCGGAAATGGTGCAGTATTTCTATCGAAAAGTCGTCGGACAGTGGCTTTCAATTGGGAAATTAGGAGAAGTCGATCTCCAAGTTTGGCAAATGGGTTCTTTTCTATAAAGCCATGACTCATAGATTGGGTGGAGGCTCACCATCCAGAGCCGGATTTATTAAAATTATACTACAGTGGCAGTAGCAATGAACCATTAGTTGTGGTATCATCAAGGGCAGAGATTCCCCATGCCAAGCAAGGGTGTTTCAATTGTTTAAGTAGTAATTGAGAGATCATAAAATATAACAAAGTATCTCAAGCAAAAATCAATACAAGACAAAGATAAGATTTAGGATGCTCTAATACCAAATAAAAGAAGTTTTCATGCAATATATTCAATCTAAGCATATGAAACTTTATCTATAAAAATCATTTTTGAAAAATTTAGGATCACCTACTTACCTCTAGCCATTGTTTCTGAATTGTAGTTCGTGAAGTCTAAGATTTCCAAGATCTGATCTCTCTTATGAGATGGTGTATAACTGAAGGAAAAATAGCAGAGAGACGAGTTCGGGACCATGAGAGATCTATATAACGTGACTTCCCATCATACCACGTTGCTTCTGATTTGCCACCACTATGAGCAGTTTGTAGAACATGCTCCTTAACCGTAGGGAAGTGAGATGGTTGGTGGAGGACATGGTCAGGTGTTGGACCTGTTCAGAGTGGTGAACGTGTAGCTGATAACAATAATATCATGACGACAAGGATCGTTGAAAGCCTTAATGCTGTGTTGAAAAATGCTAGAGACCTTCCGGCTTTGCAATTGGTTAAAGAATTGAGAAACTTACTTCAAAAATGGTTTGTGACTTGTCAACAACAAGCAATGTTAATGTCAACTTAACTTACCATGTGGGCTGATGGAGAACTTCGTTCAAGGTATAATATGTCAGCAACATATCTAATGGAACCTATCAACTCCAAGTAGTGTAATGTTAAATATATTGGCATTAGTGCTCAAGTGAATTTAGACACTCATTCATGCACATGTCGTCAATTTGATCTTGATCATATTCCATGTGCACATGTTATTGCTGCTTGTAGATTTTACAACATTTCATGTTACACTTTGTGCTCCCAGTATTTTACTACTAAAGCATTGTTATCTTCATATTCAGAGTGTATTTATCCAACTGGAAATGAAATAGATTGGGTAATACCTTATTACATTCGTAACAAAGTTGTGTTACCACCTAAAATAAAACCCCCAATAAGAAGACCAAGGAAAGTAAGAATTCCTTCTGGTGAAAAGGGTAAGCGCACATCTCGTTGTAGTCGATGTGGTCAATATGGGCATAATCGGAAAACATGCAAACGATCAATCCCTTGATATCATGATAGCTTTGGCATTCTATGAACTTACATAGAATGAAAATTATAATAGTGAGCTTTTTTGTTTTTTTGGTACCCATGTGAACAGAAATGTAAGTTACTTTTTTGTATAAGGTGATAGGATAAGCACATAGATGAATACTGTAATAATGATCCTTTTTTTTTGCATACCCATAGAAATGAAGATATTTGTTACTTTTGTACATATATATTATGATGAGTTATGTATAAAGTATGAATGAAAATTGTGTGTTTATTCTCAAACTATGGACTCAACTATCTTCAAGTTTATTGATAAGGAACTTGACAATAGATAAGTTTAGGTTTTGTATGAAGACTATGGACTTAACTACTTTTAAGTTTGTACATAAAACAACTTGACAATAGTTAAGTTCAAGTTTTGTCTAAAGACTGTTGACTTAACCATCTTCAAGTTTGTGCACAAAACAACTTGAAAATAGTTAAGTTCAGGCTTTGTCTAAAGACTGTGGACTTAACTACCTTCAAGTTTGTATATAAAACAACTTGACAATAGTTAAGTTCAGGTTTTGTTTAAAGACTATAGACTTAACTACCTTCAAGTTTGTACATAAAACAACTTGACAATAGTTAAGTTCAGGTTTTGTCTGAAGACTGTAGACTTAACTACCTTCAAGTTTGTTCATTAAACAACTTGAAAATAGTTAAGTTCAGGTTAAAATGGCAACTGTAGACACAACTTCCTATGAGTCTATACAAGATCAACTTGATACCTGTTAAGTCCAGATTAAATATGTTATTTTGGAATAGACTTCGACTTAATATCTTTTAAGTTTGTTCATAGTTAACTTGATAATAGTTAAATTCAGGTGTTTTATTAAGACTGTGGACTTAACTACCTTCAAGTTTGTAGACAAAACAACTTGACAACAATCAAGTTTAGCTTAAAAAGTCAATTGTATACATAACTATCGAACTACATTCATCAAAATATCCAAGTATATATATCAAGTTGTCCAACTACATTTATCAAAATGTCTAACTACATATATCAAGCAATTCGATTACATATAACAAACCATCCAACTACATTATCAAAATATGAACTATCAACATGAATTCATTACATAGGCAAGTATTTCATAAAAAATAACTCTACTACCATCTTTTCCCTAAACCAATCCATTCGAGCACTTGTTAATGACTTCAATGGATGGTTGTACATTTAAGTATTCAACATATTTGACAACAAACATGCCACAGTCACCACTGCATGGTACACAGATAATCAATGTTAGAGTTATTATTAAATATTAAGTGTATAAGATATGAAAGTAAATTTAAGATCACTTACTCATGTTCCTGTTGAGGAATATCTTGCAATCGTTTAATTTCCTATTCCTGGTAGTTAACTTTTGTGTCACCATGAAACCCATAATATGTTATGACATTCAATATATGCAGCAACAATTTGGCAAATGGTTTAATGGTAACTTGCAATCTTGCATTATTATTGATGTCCATCAATGAGTCATATACATATATAATCCCTCGACGAATGTGGACAACTCCTAATACCCAGTGACTAGCCCGAACATTGATGGGAACATGCATAATGTCAACATCAGGCCATTTGATAGAATAAAGAGGTTGCGTACCATTAGCATAATCAATAAGAATGTCATTATTTGGTAATTTGAATTGGTTCCATTTCTTATCATGCTTAATCCATCTTGCTTGAGTATTTTGCTACATAGAATAAAGTTAACATGCATAAATAAATAACCAAGATTATAAGATTCATTATTATAACAAATTAAAAATGATAACTAAAATTCAAACTACACATACCCAAAACATAGTATCCACTGTGGTAAACTTTTGGGAAAAAATATGAGGATTTTCTATTCGTCGTTTCCAAGAAAAAAAGAAGGCAACATCAATGTGCTAACAATTACAATAAAGTAAATTAGTTATATTATTTGGTTGTAAGTTGAACATAATAATAAATAAAAATAAAAACAAAATGCATCATTTACAAACCATGTCAGCAAGCCATGAACCATGATTAGACAGTGATTGAAACCATTTTTTATCTATATGCATGTAGTCAATATCAATTGTGGACCTTTGACATCAAAGCAAAAAAAAACATTAGTAATTTTATAACTTGTGAAGAACACAAATTTACAAGTATGGATATATGCAACTCACCCTTGGTCATCACTCATCCACTTTCGAAAGGACTCTAATGCTTCTTCAGAGGTTGGACGCAAAAGACCAAATAAAGTTAATGATTCTTCAATCTCTTTTCTTAGTTTCTTTCTCTTGGTGGGATCTGTAAAAGGGTGCTGCAAAATACGAGATTTTTTAATCTCATGTCTTCACTTAAAAATGGTAGGAGATAGATGGTAAGGTATGACATATACTGAAAACTCACTCGACATAGTTGGGGTACCAAACAACTTGACAATATCAATAACCGGATCATCATTAGAGTAATCATCTTTCAACTCTTTAGTCATGTGTTTTTCTACAAGCTGAAGGTTTCTAGAAGCTTCCATGCCAATGTTCACATCCATGGGAATGTCATTCCTCTCCACTTCATCATTTATAACATCCTAAAAAATTCTAGTCTGGAAATCAAAGCCCATATTGTTGTCATTTTCCTTTGTACTAGATTTTTTTAATCTAGTGTCATGCATAACATGTTCCTCATTCGAACTCTTAACCTGAAATTGCATACACCACCCAATAATAATAAATACAATAAAACACAAATGTCAAAACATTGAAGTATTAGAAAATATAAACATAGTAAACATGTCACTAACTTCTAAGAAAAGTTGTTTCAATTCATCCATCTTCAAGTTGAGTCTTTTAATTTCTTTCTTTAGATGATTGAAATTTAACTCTGAGCTTTATCTGAATTTCACAAACTCCATCCATAATTTTTGCACATATTGCACATATATATATATGACAAGTTTGTTCACTTTGAAATAACACACTTGTTAAATTTAGGTTTTTTCATGATCCTTGCAGACTTAACTTCCCATAAGTTTATTTATAATGAACTTAACACTAGTCAAGGTCAAGTTCCACATGTTAATTATGGAGTGAACATCTTATATTAAATAAAGTTCAAAAAAAAAACATGCATGCATTATTTATAATGGCTAAGTTTAGGTTAAGTTACCTCTATTGATGGGGCAACTGCATCATTTGTTGTTTCTTCTGCCATTGTAGCAGTAGCAGCAACAACATATGTAGCAGTGTCAAATGAGCTTTTTTCATGCCTTAAGTCATCCTTCTTGGCATCTTGTGAGGTATTTGATTGGTGCAACATTTCTGCTGAAGCTCCTTGTTTATCTACATGCTTGCAATAATCTTGTTATTGCTCCTCTAAAGTGGGTGTTAGGAGTGAATGAAAAGTTAACTACAAAATCCAAATAAAATATAATTATTAATAAACAATAATACAATAATATTTATAATTGCACTCGTAAAATTTAAAGGTAAAGAATTACTTGCATTAGGCTCTAGAAATACCTTTTCAACCTTAATAGACCTTGGAGCACTAGTTGCACTCCAATTTAATATTTGGGGATAGCTCCCAGATACATGACTGACATATTTCAATCCAATAAGTGGAATAGCCTCGTATGCCCAAACTTGGAAGGCATACGGAAATCTAACAAGACTATATGCTTTAACTACAACTTCTCCCTTTGCTTTCTTCTTCTCTTGGTATTTAGATACCCGGTTCTCCAAAGCTCTTTGCAAACCAAATAGTGTCCTCTCATAACAAATCCCTCCCATAAATACTTGTTAAAAGCCTCCAAATTATCAACCAAAGCAACCCATTCCATATTTATTAAAATTTTCCTTTTTTTCCCAAATAAAACATGCTTTAAAAAATACAAAAGTGCCAACTTTATCACCTCTTCATCTTCAGATTATTTTTTTTCTTATTATTTTTTTTTTACCTCTCCTAAAGAAAAGAAAACTTTCTCCAACTCATTATTACGCACCCTGTTTTCTCCTTTAAAGTATGTGTCCCTTTTTAGTAATGATTTTTAGTTGCATTTTGGAATAGGACCAAAACTCAAGCTTCTAATCAATGCAAACTTTTCTTTACTAAATCTTAAGCCCTTTGACTTTAATAAAATCCATATTTCATTGTCTTTTTGGTTTCACATTGGCGTAACAACAATTGATGAACAATTTGGGCTGAAAATCTAAGTTCGAGAAAAAGTAAAAAATGACTAGAACATGATTTTCTAAACATCTCCAATTGTGGTTTAGTCAATTTCTTCTTAATATTTTCAATGGCTACCAAGTGAGACAAACATGCAATTTTTCTAGGAAAGTACTCCTCTTTAAGTATTTTAGATATAAAATATAGGAGAGGATAAGGAATGTCAATCTGCAAGATAATAACAAATTGTAAAAATATCAATATAAATTGAGTAAAATTATATTACCAAACTTATCTAGCTATGTTAAATCCATCATTTCGTATTACTTCTTAACATAGACTTTATTTTCATATTATTTAAGGATGTCATGTCAAATGCTAATATTCTAAAGATATTATTTTACTAATGCAATTGAAGCTATTATATTTTACCAAGTTGCAGCTAAAAAAAATGCAGACATTATTCTAATGTTTATTGAAATTTGAAACAAAACCAAACCATTTTGAAATTGGAACCTGTTGACAATGGACTTGATAACAGTTAAGTTCAGTTTTTTCTTAACATATATATTTAAATCAAAATTCTAAATATTTGGATAAAATAATTTCATAAAAATTATATTCAAATACGTTATAAATTCATAACAAATAATTTCATTATACAAAATTTCAAAACCTTTTGATAATGAACTTGACAGTAGTTAAGTTTAGTTTTCTCTGATCATTCAAATATTGCTTTAAACCTTGGACTATAACCTCACTGAGAAAATTTTCAACTTCAATTCCATAAAAGTTTTATTCAATTAGATTATCAATTCATGAAAAATAAATTCATAAAAAAATAGATTAAGGTTCAGCACCTCTGCACATGCCATTGATGACAATAGCATAAATCTCTACATTAGGTGATTCAATTGCAGGGAGGGAACAAGAAATAAGCAAAAGAAAGAAGAAAACAGGCTTCCCACTTTCTCCTATTGATTTTTTCTAAAATGGAACAAATACAAAAACACATCACTACAAGTAAAAGGGAAAAAAGAAAAAAAATCACATCAATGAACAAAACATCCATACTCCCAACCTCATCACCAGAATAGTCTTCCCAGCTACATCTTCACCCCTCATTAACTAAGAAGGTAGGTATGAAAGCTAAGTGCCTCAAGTGACACTGGTGGCAATAACCAATGAATCATTGCTCATACCATTTCCAAAAGACAATCACTGTAAGGTCCATTAAATGAAATCCAATTGGAAGGAAATCAATGGCAGGTAAAAATACGGTAACAACAGAAATTACAATTAACTAGAATTATCTCTTGCAACACCATGACATTTTCATAAATCCAACTCTTTTGCTTGCAAAAACTCGTTGATACAATCAAAAGGCATTAACAACAACAGAGACAAGTGGGACCCCCTAAGAATACCACATCTAGAGTTGATGAATACCATAACTCTTTACTGCACAAACTCACGTAGAATTTGTTTTAAAGATTGATCCAATCCATCATCGGACAACATTTTCACGAATAAGGTCATAGTGGATGCATCAGCAGAAAATCCCCTCGCAACCATTTCTTGAAGAAGTTGAATAGCTCTTGATGTCTCATTATTTCGTAAAAATCCCCGGGTAATTGTATTGTAAATGCAACCATTCAGTGTGCAACCATTCTCATCCATTTCCCTAAATAACTTACTTGCCTCATCTAATAACCCTCTTCTACATAGCCCATTGATCATTATACTATAAGTCCAAACATCAGGCTGCAATCCTTTGGAGGAGAGATTGGAAAACAGGTCCCTTGCAGCTTCAAGTTCACCAGCTCTACACATCCCATCAATGGCAATATTATTAACTTGTATATCAGGATCCAAATTACTACCTTCAATAGCTTTCAGCAAAGCCATAGCTTCAGCAAGATAACGATTTTTGCATAGATAGTCCAATAAAATTCGGTAAGTGACAAGATTTGGAATTTGGCTGCAAGCTACCATCTCATGAAAAAGTGCTATTGCATCCTGGAGTCTTTCCACATGGCACAAGCCGTGTATAAGAGTGCTGTAAGTCACAGTGTCAGGAATCAATTCTTGTCGACACATCTCTCCAAAGAGATACATGGCCTTATCTATCCTTTGAATCTTGCAATAACCATTGATTAAGGTGTTATAGCTGATAACATTAGGCATACAGCCCTTACAAACCATCGTATCAAATACTTTAACTGCCTCATCCATTTCAGATAGCAGACAGTGTCCATCCATCAATGCAGTGTAGGTGACTACATTAGGCTCCACACCTCTTTGAATCATCTTGTCGACTACATCATGTGCCTCTGTGACCTTTCCTTCTTTACAGAGTGCATCCACCACTGTATTAAAACTAACTACATCTGGCATTATCTTGCTATCTACCATTTCGTTCAACAGTGTTGCGACATGTTTCCACTCACATAAATTACAAAGAGCGTGGATTAATGAGTTGTAAGTAAAAATATCAGGTGAAATGCCTTTAGTGACCATCTCAGAGAAAAGGTTGAAAGCCTCAGTTACTTGTCTATCCTTACAAAGGCTATCAATAATGGTGTTATAAGCAAATACATTAGGCTGACAATTTTTTTGCACCATGCTCCCAAGTAACCTGATAGCGGCACTAGTGTTGCCCACTTTGCACAACCCATTTATCAGAGTTCCATATGTAACTACATCGGGTCGAAAACCTTCCCCAATCATTTTATCAAACAAGTGGAGGGCTTCACCGATTTTACCCTCAACATAGATCCCCCTAATCAGAGTGGTGAACGTTGCAGTGTCGGGTTGATGCCCAAGTTTGAGGATTTTGGCTAAGACGGAGAAAGCGAAACCCACCCGATTCAAGTGGCAAAAAGAGTTAATGAGGATGTGAAGGGTGTAAATATTGGGGGGAATTCCAAAAGAATCCATTTGGTGAGAAAGAGAAAGCAGAGTGGAGTGGTGTTTCATTTTAGCAATGGAGGTTAAAAGTTTATTAAAATCAACAGTGGAGGGAGGAGGTTGCATACGAAGCATTCGATTAAATGACGAGATGGCACCGTCAATGGTATTAAAATGTAGGGATTTGGAATGAAATCTATTATGTGACAAAGACAAGAAATGAGCAAGGAGAGAAAGCATCTGCGTACCAGAAGGACGAGAAGAAGGCCTTCTCATAATCATCTTCATCTTCAAGTGCTTGAAGGAGAAAAAGTATTTTGACAATAATTTCAATCATCTTTCCTTTATTAATTTGAAAAAGTCATCCTTAAATTTGTCGATTGAGGTATTCCTTCCTTAAACCTGTATCATCAAGGCTTGGGCTTTTTTTAAAAAAATAACATAATTTCTCTTATAAAATAACAGAAGGATATTCTTTTGTAGAGAATACCACTACAAAGACGGTATCCAATAATTAATTTTAATGCAAAATTTTTGCTTGCATATATTTTTTTCATAATAATGCTTGTTTAAAATCTAGTTAAAAAAATTAAGATATTAAAAATGTTTCATAACTCAAATTTTTAAAAAATTAAAAGTAATTTTTAAAATACAAGATAAATTCACAGTAATCTTTTTAGAAACATTTCTAATAGAAACTCTACAAACAAAAAATGTTTTAATTAGAATCACTCCAAACAAGGAATCCAAAATGTCAAATTATAAGTATTTCAATGTTTCATAAAGTATCAAAATAATCAAAGATGCTACAAGAATGAAATGTGAGAATAGTAAGAATTTTGATGCATTCAACATGTGTGAAATAAAGACATAATTTATTATGATTTCCTTGTTCTTCAAAAAAAATTTATGGCCCCAATATGATATGGGAATACTTGCAACCAAAACAACCTGCAATGGTAGTCAAGCCAGTATGGTGAGAGCATACTATACCATACAAGGGGAAAAAAAAATACAAATACATATAACCAATGAATCATTGCTCATACAAATTCCAAAAGAAATTGGAACTAATTGCAACAACATGACATTGTCATAAAATCAAACTCTTTTGGTTCCAAAATCACAATTCACAAGCAAATGCACAAGAGGGTACTGCCAAGAACTCCATACTTTTGAGTTGATGAAAATCATAGCCCTGTTGCATAAACTCATACAAAATTTGTTTTACAGGTTGATCCAATCCATCGTCAGAAACCATTTACACTTACAAGGTTGCAGTGGATGCATCAATAGAAATCCCCTTGCAGCCATTTCTTTAAGAAGTTGAATTGCTCGGGATGTCTCATTATATCCATTTCCTCAAACAACTCACCTGCCTCCCCTGACAAACCTTCTTGACAAAGCCCAATGATCATTATACAATAAGTTCGAACATTAGGTAGCAATCCTTTGGAAGAGAGATTATAAAAAGAGGTCCCTTGTAGCTTCAAGTTCATCAGCCTTTCATATCTATGCCATCAATGATCTATATTATAAATTTTGCATATCAGGATCCAAATTACAATCTTCAAAAGCTTTAAGCAATGTCAAAACCTTGGCAAGATATCCATTTTTGGATAGGTACCCGAGTAAAATGATTTCGAATTTGGCCATGAGCTACCATCTCTTGAAAAAGTTCTATTGCATCCTGGAGTCTTCCCACATGGCACAAACTGTGCATAGGAGCGTATATGTTTCTTCAAAGAGACTCGTGACCTCATCTATCCTTTGAATCTTGCAGTATTCATTGATCAAGATATTATAGCTAACAACATTAAGCGCGAAGCCCTTGCCATCCCATCAAATAATTTAACTGCCTTGCTCATTGCAGACTACAAACAATGTCAAACATCTTTGGATCATCATGTCAACTACATCATATGCTTTTATCACCATTGCTTCTTTACAAAATCCAACCACCAATGTATTAAAAGTAGAACTACATTTGGCATTATCTTGCTATCTACCATTTCATTCAACATTGTGGTAACTTGTTTTTGGTTACATTCATCACATAGGCCATGAATTATCAAGTGGTCATTTCAGAGAAAAGGTTCAAAGCCTCGGTTACTTGTCTATCCTCACAAAGGCTATGAATAAGTGACAATCTCATGCTCAATTACAGGCCATGCTTCTAAGTAGCCTGATGACTACAAGCCCCAAATTGCAGTCACTCGTTGACAGCAAGCTTAAGGAAATCTCCGAAAATGGGGAGAGAGAAACCCCACCTACTCGAATGGCAGAAAGAATTAACAAGTGGAATTCCAGAGGAAATCTCAAGTTTACACATAGAAATGACGATAGAGTGATGCTTGCTTTTGGAAACTAGCCCTAAAAAAAATCCATTAAATTTGGAAATGGAGGGCTGCGATCGCAAGCAAAGCATAGGATTAGCACGAGATATAACACCATCGATGTGATCAAGCGGTGGTAGGGTTTTGGAAAGCGAATCAGAAGAAACAAAAACAGATGAACAATTGAAGCGAGGAAGAGAATGCAGGGTACCAAAAGATGAAGAAGAAGAAGATGATCTCCAACTCCAAGCAGCAACAGCCCTTCCTATCATCCTGAGCTTTCGTTCTTCTGCGGCCTGCAACGCCGAATCTACGCCGCCACCTTTCTTTAGGGCATCCTTCTATGAAATACTTGTGTCCACCGCTTCCCTTCCTACCCCGCTTCCTTATCTTTATACATGATCTATCCCAATATCCGAATATTCCACAGCATGAAAATTTAAAAATACTAATATAACCCTCATTCTTCAAGAGTTAGAAGATCAGCATTCTGGTCAATTTGGTCAATAAAAATAAAAATATGTCACTTAAAAGGAATATGAATAAAGAGAAAATAGGGGTGAAATAGAAATCTCATTTCTTTTATCCTTTTTCTTCTTTATTTTAAATTAATTGGATATATTTCTTATTTATACCAAAAGTTCATATTTATTTATATCATTCAAAATTATTTTTTTTTTAAATTAAAATTTGAGATAATAATTTTTTTAATAATTTAATCTTTTAAAATAATTTTTAAAAATATTACCATTGTAGTGAAAACTTCTATATTTTTATTTTATTTTATATACAAATTATTATTATTAGTATTTTAATAAATTTGAATGCCAATAAAGATCAAATCTTTTGTTAATAAACTAAGTTTTTTGTGAATAAATAAATTGAAATCATTAACTTGAAATTGCTTTTAATGTAAATAAATTCTTTTGAAATTTCTTTAAAATTTTGTAATATTTGGAAATAAAAAAAAAATATAATTAGTCTAATAAATTAATTTGTGTAATCCTTTACCAGTGTTGTATGTTAATATAATTTGCTTTTCATCTTATCTTGTTGTATATATTTTTATTGTATTTTTTTTATTATATAATAATCAATTAATTATCATAATTCTCTTCATCCAACAAGTAACTTATCTTCATCCAACAAATAACTTAACCCTAGATTTGGACTCGTTTTTAAAAACATGTTTTTCCATTAAAAAAAAAAAGTCATATTAGAGTTTTATTTCTTATTCTATTTTTTCTTTAAAAAAAAATCAAATTTTCACAAATGAAAAAACAAGTTTTGCCATTGAGTGATGACACATGAAAAATACGGGTTTTTGATGGTTTAATATGAAAGATACCTTGCAACTTCATTCATCATGGTTTCTTCTATTTATTGATTTATTTTATTGTTGTTTATTTAAGGTTGATTTGGTTATATTTCTTGTTTTGTCATTAGAAATGAAAAATAATAATAGTTTCAATATAAAATGTTTGAAACTTACTCTAAAAAGATAATTACTTTTAAAATTAAAAACTATTTAAAATGCTAAAATATATATATTTTTTTAAAGAAGAAGTTATAGTACCTTAAATTCAATTTTCTTTTAAAAGTAATATTTAAGGGTACATGATAAATCTATATATTTTATATAACAACTATCACATGCTAGATTGAAGATATTGCCCCTTTTATTTTTTTAAACAAATAGAAAGTGTATGTAACACAATACTTATTTATTTAATTTTATTTTAAAGTGAGAAATAAAGTTTTTGGGAAAGAAAATAAAAAGAAAGAACATAAAGATAACTGTAAGAAAAATTATGATCATCATTATAGAATGTATGACTTAAGAAATGACATGTTACTGGTTAGGAATAATGGGTTGGTAAACCTAGAAATTGAAAGCGAATGGAAAATTATTATAATAAAAAATTTAATATTTCTAATTCTATTATCAATGAAGGATAATTGGAAGTTATCTTGCGATATAAATATTTATAATTATTGTCGTATTTATAAGGAAACAAATAAAACAACAAATTGCTTAATTAATAAAGATATTTGTAATTTAGAATCAATCATTTAGTAGTCTAATTTTCCTGAAGATATTATAAAGTTTAGTTTTGACTATTATTATCGATCATCTTGCAATTAAATTTGTAGATGTTATGCTTAGTCTCCTTTCATAAATATATATATATATATATAATTTTCAAAAAATAATTCATTAAATATAAAACAACTTATGGCATAAGTTACAACTTACAAGTAAAATTATCAACATAAATACAAAAATATTATTAAATTTAAAAAATGTTTTTCACCTGTCTCATAGTTTTATTTTTTTTATTTAGAATAAAAAACATATAAAATTCTAAAAAAATTAAAATATTTTCAACCTAATTTATGCGTTTTTAAATTTTTTAAAAAATAAAAATATAATTATTTTTAAGAAACACCCCATTTTAAAAAATAAGTTGTTGTAAAAACTAAAAAGAAGCGTTGTAAAACATGTTTTCTAAATAATGAGTTAGTTGAGAGGTGGCCACATGTGATTGTAAAGCCAGAAAGGGAAGCTTGGTGAGGTGGAAGGCTGGAACTTTGTGTCTTGACTTTACCCTAGCCACTGTTTTGATAACGTCGTCATCACGCAACGAACTGAACCCATTTCTCCGTTTTCTTTCCTTAATTCATTTTCTCAGGAAAAAGAAAACCCCAAGAAAACGTTTTTCTCGTCTTGGGGTCTGCCTCTGCATTATGGTTACAGTGAAGCCCTAAATTCTAAGCCAAGCTTTCTCTCTTCTTCATAAATCTAGGTTTAAGGCTTGCTCTCTCTCTCTCTCTCTCTTTAGTTTTTTCCTCTCTTCATCAATCTGAGCTTGGGATTTCCACTTTATTAACTCAAATCCAGAGCCCTTCTGTTTTTTCTCTCTTGGGTAAAGGATTATTACTTCTCAATTTCTCTCAGATGTCGCTAAAATCACCCGCCGGTTATGGCACGCTTCCCAACGCCTCCGCCGCCGTTCCATCGTCGTCAACCTCCGAACAGTTCACCTTCATCTCACGCGCCACCCAACGGACCCAAACCCTAATGGCCACAAGACGCCCATGGCGGGAGTTCTTGGACTACTCAGTTCTCTCCCGTCCCCACAACTACAGCGATGCAATGGCTCGAATCAAGAGAAATGTCAACTACTTCCGCGTGAACTACGCGATGGTAATGCTTTTCATACTATTTGTGAGCCTTTTGTGGCACCCAACATCCATGATTGTCTTCTTGATAATCTTCGTTGCTTGGTTCTTTCTGTACTTCTTCCGGGACAACCCTGTAGTGTTGTTTCACCAAACAATCGATGACCGTGTTGTGTTGGTACTGCTGGGATTGATTACAGTTGTGGCATTGGTGTTTACTGATGTGGGTTTGAACGTTTTAGTTTCTTTAATAATTGGGGTTGCGGTGGTTGGGCTACACGCTGCGTTTAGGGGCACAGAAGACTTGTTTCTGAATGAGGAGGAAGTGGCAGAAGGAGGGTTGCTCTCGGTTGCGGGTGGCCAGCAGTTGCGGCCAACCAATTATACTCGGGTTTGATTTTTTTTTTCTTTTGTTCTAGTTATCGGGGTTTTGAAGTTCAATTTGAAGGGAGTATCGTTAGATTTTCTTGTTTTCTGGATGGAATTAATTTGGGCTCAAAGCTGTTGTTGTTGGGTGCTTGTTATTTTTTCTACAATTGGTTCAAGCCTGAAGGAATTGGGGACTGGTTCTTGGACTTATGGAATTCTATTTGAGGTGTATAAATTGCGCTCTCCTTTAAGGATGCAAGTGGCTCAAACTCCATGGAAGTGGGTATTGATTATTGGTCTTTTAGGCTTTATTTCGAAGCAGTTATCATTGATTCTTTTGGTTATCCTCATGTAATTGTTTCAAAGGAGGTAGGATCCTATGCCTATTTCTATCATTCTTGTTTTGGTGCTACCTTACAGGACTACAAGAAACTTGTACTGTATACTGGTTCCGTATCAATGACTGGGAATATGTATTTTGTCCATTTTCTGATTTTTCCTTAACCTGGATTTTGATGTAATCTTCATTTGGATAGGGATGAGTTTGGAATTTTGTGCTGGAATCAACAATATCAAATCTTTCAGATCCAATTGTGTGTTTTTGGTTTGTGGCAACAGAATTTTAGGTTGTTACATGGAACTTTTAGATCAGCTAATAAATTTGTCGTCATCATCGAAAGTAAATTCAACTTTCTGTTTCTGATATCCTTTAAATGGAAAAAGTAGTGTAATTTCTTTACTTTTGTAGCACTTGGAAAGTTTTGATGATTAATCTGCTCCTGAAATTCTTGTGTTGTGCTGTTGGTCATCTCAGACACGTGTGGCTGATATTAGTATGTGTCAGTCCTGTGAATGACAAGTTCTATTAATCACTTTTTTGATCTAATCAATTTGTTTGTTTGCACGTGTTTTTTTCTGTTTTTGTTTCTTCTTTCTTGTTTCTTTGAATGGTCTTGTGTTCTTGGGTTGCGTCTCCTTTGTTGTTAGGTGCTATTTAATAAATTCCCTTTTCCTATAGAAAAAAATGTGTTTGTTTGCCTCAAACCAGTTTGAAGTTAGATCTTGGATTCTTTTTTAGGTAATCATTCTCCTAAAATTATCAGTCCCTTGTTTAATGATGAATTATCTCTTTAACAAAACAGGCAAGTGGTTGCTTCCGAACACGACAGTTAACGAATTGAGCTACATATCGAACATATTCTTTTTAATAATATAATTCCATTGTGAGGTACATGGATTAATGCTAAGTCATCAGTTCTTGGATAGGTTGGCCTTAACATAAAAACCCTTTTATATGCTTAGTTCAAGTGGGTGTCAATTGGTTTTTGGTCGTCAAAATTGCAGCAAGGATTATTCTTATTGCAGAATTTCCAGCTTGCCACACATTGGTTAGTAATTGCTATTTTATAGCTGTGAATTGGCAAAACTATCATGCAAACATGTTGTGCTCTGGCTGACTTATCACCAGAGGCTACTAAGGAAAAGAGATTTTGTTCATTCAAGAGCTCAAATAGCATCCAAAGCAGGCAGGTCTTGATGGTTTGTGATTTGGAATATTATTATTGTATCTAATTCATATTTTGGAAGTTCTTAAATGAATATAAAGATTTTTCTTTCAAAATTTTATGGAGATTATGCTTAAGATGCCATAAGCAGTAGCTTTTCTGTATATCCTTAAACCTTTTGTAGTTATGCTCCCTTTCTTATCGATACAGCCAATTTAAAATACTCGGCTTGCAGTATTACCATTTATAAACTACCTTTTGAGAGAAATGGGTGTGAATACTAAATGTAAGATCTTTGTGATTCAATCAATACAATATACATCTGATTCCTCTAAAAGAAACATTAGTGTGGCAATACTGGAAAATTTGATTAGAATTGAAGTATAATCCCCAATTTAATTATTAATTGGTCTTTGGATTCATTTTCCGATGTGCCTGAATGTATTTTTAAGCGGCTTTTGGTCTTCACTAAAGAATGAAACATGGCAGGCCTTGAATTCATAATGTTAGCTGTACCTTTTATCATAGTTTTTAGCAGGATATTATTAATCTACTTTAACAGTTGATCATGATTGAGTTTGTTGTGTGCATGCACGCATTCGAATTGCAGCGTTTATGTCACTCAATTTCCATCGTTACAATTTTTGGTGCTTGAGTTAAATAAGGAAAGGGGCAAATGTTAGAATTGACAGGTTCCTTTCCTTGGAAAGGAGTGCTATAGAATAGCATCAACTCATTAGAGTTTACTGCCAGATATCTGTTGCTAATATGGGAAGAGAGGTAATTTTTAGCTTGTTCAGGGTTTGTGTTACTCTTCTTCATAACAACCTTTAGCAGTTAAGATTTACTTATTCAGCGATGGCCCTTTTTACACAGAAATAGGGAAGGAAAATTCACTTGATCGAACCTGCCTCCATGCACAAAAGGAGGGAGTATGAAATTAAAAAGGGGGCTATAATTTACTCCCATGAGTGCAAGTTGGTTTCCCCTTTTGGGCTTGTAATTCTCTTTTAAATTTTATTTATGACAGAGCATTGAAAGGTTATATTTTTGGATCACCATTATCTTTAGAACACAATAGATTGTTTCTAAGCTACATTAAAGAAAGTAGTTCATGTTTTAAGTAATACCATCCTCTACAGCTTTATTCAGTTGTACTTTAAAATGCTTAGTTGGATGGTGATGTTCCATATGTTAATAAGCAGCACATTCAAATTGGATGGTTCTCTTCTTGTGATACTAAATGGCTGGGATTTTGTGCTGTTTTATCTGGATTTTATGGTGATCAACTCACATGTGCTTGCATTGATATTAGTTGTGCTATGATTATGATGTTCAATTGGTGATATTTCTTTCTGTTGTCTTAATTCAATATCACATATTGGAAGCTCCAGGGTTACTAGGCCAGTTTTTCCATTGTACACTGTGTTGGAAGTGACTCCAATGTATTTCCGGTGGCATCTTAACAAGTGAAGAGGGCCATTATTATGATGTCATAAAACAATTTCTCTAAATCTGTCTGCTGACTAAAGTGAAGGGGGATCATTTTAATTGATAGATTCTCTTTTGATTTGTTGCTTGAAATTCTATGAAAAACAAAATGTAACTGTTTGTGGGATGTCTAGATATAGCAGGTATATTTGGCTTGGGTATCATTATGTGCTGTTTGAGCTTTTATCTGATGTCCCTAAAATATGCTGGTATGCTTACTGTGCTTGGGATTTGATCATGTGCTGGAAAGAGGGGGATGCCTATTTTTGCTTTTTGGGCAGCACTTGTCTGTGTTAAGAAGCATGTTTCTAATGTGAAATGCAAATGGTATCTAGCAACTATTATTGTTAAAACTTAGAACCATTTGATTGCTTTTTCTGCAAATTTAAGCCGCATAATGAATAGTATTGTGAAACTAGTTGCCTCTTCCTGATGATGGTGCTGAGAATATAAACCTACCGAAACATAGAAAGTGAGAGATTCATTTGTGTTGTTAGACTTGTTGCTACCAGGATACATCATCAATCAGCCCCAAGTGACAGCAATCACCTGAAGAAAGGGTGAAATTCATGTAAACTACAATTATGACTAGGCTTGGATATGCCCATGCTTCCATTTCTTAAGACAATGGAAATAAATAATATATTGCTCTCTAGGGGAAATTGCTTTTGAGTTTTGAGGCAGTGCAGCTGTTAAGACTACCTGGTTTTAGCTGGTTTTTCATTTACAAATGGGACAAGTTGTGGTCTTGTCTTGACAGCCTACATTCTCTTAAAATAAATTGGGGCCAAGCTGTTATGTTGACGGACTGGGTTCTTTGGTTAACACACGATTAAGATTCAGCTTGAGTAATATATTTTATTTTTTCTTGATACATTAAGGCCAATTCATTGACAGACAAAAATGTCTAGCTTTTTGAATGTTTCATGAGTACATGGTATGGGGTGGTTCCACTTTCATGGGACGTGAAACCATGACCTAAAGGAAAGTAGGATCAGAAGGGATATATCATCTTTGTTATATGATGCGAAGAAACCAAAATATCATCAAACCCATGAAGCGAACGCCAAGAATACACTGCTCAGGGCAAAATGCCAAATCAACGCTTCATTCCACTGTGAGCCTCTGAGTTGGATTCTTTCATGGTGAGTTTTCAGACTAGATGGGAATTTAAGGATTCCCAATATAGTTTGATAGGGAAGGATATCTCTCCTTGGAAGTGCATTGTAGCATGACTTTGTGAAAGATATCTTTAATGAAAATGCTGAGGAAACAAATGAATTTTCAAGGGAAGCCGTGAATTGACGGTAAAGACAGCAAATGGGAACAATCCTCAAATGAGCCATTGATATCATATTCGAAGGAAAAATAATCAACAATTCCCCACATACATCCTAGCAACAAGGAAACACACATTATCCAAAGAGCGGGAAGGAGCCAGACGGGGGGGAATGCTTGAACTTCCCACTAATCCTCCTCTAGATTGATTGACTCCTTAAACTTTCCATATAAAATCTTTTTCAGTTCTGCCATCTGTGCAACTACAGAATCCTTCTCCTCCTCTAGCTTCTCCAACTTCTTACTAGTCACCTCTTTCATCTGTTCTATCCTCTCCTCAACTTCTTCCTTCGGCACATGAGCAAAAACCTCTCCTATCTGGAAGCGGACCATCTCCTCGTCTGTGAGAATCAACTCATTGCTTGCATCCTCCAGATTTTCATTTGTTTCCTGAAGAAATAAGCCATTAAGTTAAAAGGGGATGGCAACTAAACATATACAGATTGACCGATGTTTTAATTGCTTATAAAGAGATGGAACAGGCATGGAAAGATCTGACACAATTCATGGCAGTAAGTAACAAAATATTTTTTGCACAGAAGGGAGTAATATATATTGTTTGATTCCATATATCAAGACAGTAATTGTCATTTTATCCACAAGCAAAGATAATTCATTACTTCATTGGCGTTATTTCTTTTAGTGCAATACTGGGTCACTTAATATTGTGATGTCATGCTGCAAGAGGAATGGACCAAACTGCAAGATAGATAACTTTCTTTAAAATCAGAAACAAACATCTTCATTCATCAATCAAGTGATGAATACAAGAAGGACAAGCAATCTATTAAAATGATGTACAAAGGTTCATTGGAAAGTGACCAAGTAACCAGATCCACAAAAACTAGCCAACCTCACTAGGAGAAAACCGATATACATACAGTAGAGAAACATTAAGACACTCAAGGGGGAGGGAAATCTCCAAAAAGGAGGCCAAATGCTTTGCTCCTTATTTGGTTAACTTATTAGTGACTTCGTTAGCTGAACAAGGAGCCAAAGAGAAGGAACAACCCAACTCGCTAGCAATATCTATGATTTTGTGCATCCATTTCACAAACTTCCATGGACCTCTTTCTCTATTACTCATCCAAGATATTACAGTGTTAAAATCTCCCTCTACAATTAGATTGGATAGGCATAAAGCTTTGGCTTGTAGCATGTTGTCCAATAATGCCAATATTTCTATCTCATTAGCCAACCCCGCTTCTTCATGCTTCGAGTAAGCTCTTAATAATGGATAAGAGTGATCTCCAGTCACACCTCTAGTACATATCTGACTAGGGTTTACTCAAAGAACACTTGTCAAAGTTTAACTTTACCAAACCAACTAGGGAGGGTAACCAATCAATCATAACTTTCTTCTTCAACCTAATTGAGTGGCAAGCACTCTTCCAATTTTGCATTAAAAGATACAAAGGAATATCTAGAAGGGGCTAGGTGACCGAGGCCCATAGGGAGGAGGAAAAAGTAAATCGTCCCATATGGCATCCACAAATCTTCATTTATCCTAAAAAATCCTTGCATTCCTCTCTAACCATATAAACCATATCAAGGATAAAATAACCATATGCTAAAGAGCCTTCCCTTTTGGTAGGTAGGCTTTTAAAGCCCTTAAAAGAGATTCTCAACATCTCTACTATGCCTCCAAGGGGAAACCATTCAAGATTGGCTATGCATAACAATCTATACCAAAGTAAAAGTGCAGTGGGACAATGAAGAAAAAGATGATCGGCTGATTTACTACTCTTCAAGAACATAACACAATGGTTTGGGCTAAGAACTTTGTAAGGCCTCCTCAATTGAAGCTGTTGGTATTAACCTTCTTGGTAGCCACAAGCCAAACAAAAGATTAACCTTTGGTGGAGCTTTTGAGTTCCAAATTAACTTAGAGCAAAAGAGGTCATAACAGGAAAGTGAGGAAAAACGAAGAGAGCTTTATAGAAAGAGCTCATAGAGAAAATATTGAGGGTGTTAATGACTAAACTCTTTTATTAGAAGGGAAGGTGATATATATGCATGAAGTAGGAATGAAAGGGGCTAATTAGATATTCAATCTTTGTGTCATAAAGGTTTTGACGAAACAAGCCTATCTCTAGTCCTTGTAACTTTGAAAATATTTGGAAATTGAAGCTTGAAAGGACATTTGTCTAGCCAAGCATTCTCCTAAAAACGAATTTTTGTGCCATTTCTCACCAAGTATAATGTGAAATTAGAAAAATTGTTGAAGAGTTGAGAAATGGCTTTCCAAGGGGAACAATGTGAGCACCTAACAACAAAGTTGGTATCCCAATCATTGGGGGCGCAACCCATAAATACTTAGGATGACTCTATACCAAAAAGTGTTGTTCTCTCAAGGCAACCTCCACACCTACTTACCTAGAAGGGCTTGATTCCTCAAGGAGATAGAGAACTAAATATGACCTTTTCCTTTTCTGTTACTGATCCTTGTGTTGTGGCCATGCATAACAAGAACGTGTGTTTTCATCAATATTGGTTGACATAGATCAAGTTAATGGGTACTACAAGAATATGGGGAAATGTGCCAGAGAACTTGATAGAGAGGACATTGAAGTGAAGGACTCAATGAAAGAAATGACACTACATAGGGTAGAAAGGTGCAAACTGATTCACATGACTGAAATAAGTAGTTGAGATAAGGCATCATTAAGTGGAATTGAGAAAAATGTTTGAAGGACATAACCAAACATGCCAACTTGAGTAATAGAGAAAACTAACTTAGGTTCAGAAGAGAAACCAATACTAAGTACAGTTTTCAATCTTGAATGCTACAGTTGGTTTGGGCAAATATATCTCATTCGTACACAATCAATCACACATAAAATTTATATTTTCTTAAGTAATCTTCAAAGAAACTTCCATTATCACAAAATTTTAGCATTCTCAATTGCCAAGCTGATCCAGCTCAATGCAAGCTTGGTTTGTCACAAACTCAGCCTGAGGCCACATCAACAATCTGTGGATCAAGCCCAACTTCTTAAATATGCATAAACAGAGAAATGCAGTTGTAAGAAGCATAGAAGAATGATACATGCATATAAATGTTGCCTGTTTTATCAAGTATGGAAACCAATATTAGGAAACAATTTTATGGAAAAGAATTAGAAGTTGCACTTTGGCAGTGGTGTTAAATGGGATGCTAGATGCTTGAAATTCATGTCCACGAGGAATGATACATAATGTGAACCAAAAATAAGGACAAGCTATCATGCTCAAGAGTAGAACACTTAACCCATGAACAATGAATCCCAAGACCAAATGTAGAAGAAAACTCATCAAAACTTAGCCACTTTTAACCTCAGTAAGACAAACAGATTATATTTCCAACATCAAAGTTTTTCAAAGAGTTCACAACAAGGTCTTTTTTATTTTTTATTTTTATTTTGCATTGTTTGAGTGTGTTATATTGCTTCCTTCAATCTGATGATTGCTCTTAATACATCGTGCAACCAACCTTTAGTTTATCCAATATAAAATATCTCGCTGACAGAAGAAAACTTTCACATCTTTTCACTGTGAGCATCATTGGTGTAGATAATCAAAGATATCAATCAAATAGGATCATGGAAACCTAGCCAAATCATTAGCTAAATGCTTTTCCAACACCCTCCCTGATCATTTCAATTTGTGGCATATGCCCTTGTGCATGACAAGGCATGTGAGATTAGAAATGATTTGTGGAAAAATCATTTCTAATCTTCACAAACAGAAATGTCTCTAATAAATATTTTAAATCTGAATCTCATAGTGACGGTGGATCATACATACACTATACAATGCAAGCATTATTCAACATGTAAATGTTACATTGCTTTGGAATTCAGACAAGAAAAACCAATTTCAAATTCTACAATTGCCTTTAAGATGTCTCCATTGCTTCTCTGCTTCAAGTGCATCCTTTAGCTCAATTTCTCCATTTTATTTAAATTTAAATGTGTTATATTTATAAAAACAAGCTCCTAGCACACCAATGAGCACTATTTTCCAACTTTTCTCACTTCACTTCCACCAATCACAAAAGTTAAGTCCAAATCCATATTTCTTCTATTAATATCCATCAAACTTAAAAGGTAAAGCTGCGTTTTTCTAATATTCAGAAATCAACAGCAATCAAGTAAATCCCATATGAAATTGAAAGAAAGAATCTTTTTTTTCCTAATACCCATAGAAAAACGAGGTAGAAAAAAGCCCTTCTGTAGGTTTTTAAAGTCCATTTAAGATCATGCAATACAGTGAATAACTCAAGATCCAGAATCAGAACCCTAATCCGAAAACTAACAGAAAAATCCAGTGAAAAGAAGAACTTTATTCAAAAAACCCACCAAATGAAGACAAAAACAAATCAGGGTTCCCTCTAATTTTTAAAACCAACCTCAAATTTAGCATAAAAACACAGTTAAAAAGTAGAACCAAATTTTTAAAAAATTAACAAAAATCATAGATCGAAAAGGAAAACAGAAAAGTCCTTTCTTTTTTCTTTATTACCTTGGCCATCTTGATCTCATCTTCGAGCTCGTGAAATCTGTTGTTTAGTCTTCCGAATTTGTTAATGTTCTGCTGATCCTCCCATGTCACCTCTGTTTCAGATCCTCCACTCTTCCATGTTGTAATGCCTTATCAGTATTATGAAGAAAATAGTAAGAACGAAAAAAATTAGGGTTTTGGTAGGGTTTTACATACCTGTTGCATATTTGATCGATGAAGGCGACGAGGGCTGGGGTCGAGGAAAAGGGCGTGTAGAAATGGAAACTAGTAGAAGGGCTTGGCCTGGATCCCAATGCGGTCGGGCATCAGTCAAATAGAAGTGGGCCGTTTGGCTGGACAAATGAAAATAATAACCGTCTTCCAAAGATTATTATTATTTTTTTCAATTATTATTATTATTATTATTATTAATAGGAAATCACAAAAAAAGAAAAAAGAAAAAAAAAAGGAGATAGTGAGACAATTTTCTAATCCCTTTTCAATTTTTATTTCTAGAAATAAAAATGCTTTGCAATATGCTATCTAACATTTACTTAGCATTTTTCTAAAATCATTTTGTATCCCTAAAATAAATATCTTATAAATTCTTAATATTTAAATATATACATTTTATACTTGTGTCCCTCCAAAGTTTATATATTATAATTCTAATAATAATATTTTTAAATATAAACAATGAGTCACCTTTGATTGTAGTTTTTATTTATTTATTTATTTTAATGAAATTATAATAATCTCATATCATATTAGAGTGATTCTAAAAGCTAAAAATGTTTTTGAAAAAAAAAAGTATTTTATAAAATTTATGAAATACTTTTAAAAATCCAAAAAATCATTTTTATTGTTCAAAAATCATTTATAGTGTTTTTTAAAGAATACTTAAAACCTTGATAATAATTTTAAGAAGGGTTTATAATATTTTTAATACTCAAAATTTTTTTATTCAAGTATTAGAATGATTAAAAACATTACTAAATACACTCTTAATAAATGATTATCATAAAAATACTTTTAAGAAAACATTTTCATTAAAAACATGTAGAAACTTGCCAAACACACTTTAAAATAGTGTTTATTTTTTAGTTGAATTAAAAAATCCAAAATATTAGACTTTTTTTATTCAACTAAAAATAACATTAATATCAACCAATATAATTAAAAAGAATTTATTTTCAATATATTCAATCTAATTATATTGCTTTTAATGAGTTATAAAAAAACAAACACTACCTAAATGTTCATAAAATACAAATAATAACTTTAATATTAAATACAAAAATTCTTAAAAATTTACATTAAAACTATTATAATTTTTGAATCTTAAGTAAAAATTTGAGAGACCAGAAACCTTTTACTACCTCAAATTGTAAAATTTTCGAAATTAATTTTTAAGAACATAATACATGTCCATATTTTTTTATACAAAAGTTTCTACTTTTAAGAACATAAAACAGAAAATCTATGGGATTATGATTAAAATACTTAATACAATTTTCAATTTCCATTTTTCAAAGAAGCTCAGCCACCAGCAGAGAGATGCAATCATATCCAAATGGTAAAATTGTTTCCGGATCATTGCTAAGAGCAATGAAAAAGGGTGTACATTGTACAGAATTTTTTTTTGGAAAATTGTGGCTTAATCACACCGTTCACACATAGTGCACCCAGAAAATGGGTGGATTTTTATGACATCCTACAAGGGGATAATATATTATTGAAGATTTGAATAATGAAGATGGAGAAGAAGAATGATAGAGGTTTGTTTGTGTCTTCAAGGGGCTTGGACCCTTGTGTATGTCAAGACCATCACAAATTCCTTGGCTGAGGTGCCTACTGATGTTGCCACTCTTTTTGATGTCGATGCTGTTCGCAGCCATAGCTCCACCAACTTCTGCAGCTGCAGCGTCGGAACCACTGCTTCACCCTGGCACCTTATCTCCACCTTCACCAACACAATTAACAGACACAATCAGCAAATCAAACACAAAACATACAGCTTTGGCTAATTGGAAGGTGTTGATGACAAAGGACAAATCTTCTGGGATGCAAATGATTTGACCTGCGTTTGGTCCAAAAGAAAAGAAAAAAGATCTAGTTTGTGATGTTTTGGTGCCAAGATTTCTGAAAATAGATGAATTGGGAATCTGGGATCATGCGGCTACCACTCACAGATGCTTCTATTCCATATCGGATAGCGGAACAAGTTTATGATACTAATTATATATATATATGGTAGAGTTCTTTTTAATCATATAGACGAGTTTTAAAGTTGTGACAGCCTAGTAAATTCAAAGCGGACAGTATTTACATGGGAGGGAAAGGGTTGTTACATTACTGGTTTCTAAGCAGCATGCGGGCAGTGGAGTTATCAAGCTGTGAGCAAACTCCTAAGGATGAGGACTATAGGAACTAATAAGCAACTGGAATAAACTCTCCTTCAAATCCATTGCCATGAATCTCCAGGAAAGTGTAAGTGGGGACCTCAAGCTTAACATTTGTTGGCTTCCCTCTAATTTTTTTGAAAATGTTAAGCTTCCTGCTTTTAGCAAACAATAACCAGGAAGGGGATTCATGCATTTAACAACTAACAATATCTTTGTAAAGAGCACAGACAAAGACACACCCAGACATTTCTAGCTGTCAGGGAAGGTAAAATAAGTGCTTACCTCAGCTTCGTTGGTCAGATCAAGTTTCTTTACAAGGTACTTCTGAATAAATGAGACAGGCAAGTTACCATCCCTGCAATGCAAAAATAGAAAAACATGAGTGCAGGCGAGAATTTACCGGTAAAAACATCAACGTTGATGCCAACCTCATTATCACGTTCTGAAAATTTAACAGACAAGAACATGGTCATAAAGAAGGCCCATTTTGTAATGTTTGCGTAATAGGTGATATCCTAATTCAATGAGCAAGATAAAAATCAAACAGAGCTAAGACCACAAGCATGCATGTGCAAAACCACTGAGAAAAAACTTGTAAATGATGGAATAACAGAAAAATGCCATACAAAACCACTATAGAAACAATGAGAAGATTATCTCCAGTTTTTTTTATCATTAGAGCTATGTCACGGACTTAGTCTTTTCCTAAGCTCATGCGACACTTAGACAAGTCAAGACACTTGATCTTACTAAGTCAGCCTTACTCCCAATGCTTAGCTTGCTAGGCTAAGATGCTTACGACTCGGAAGCTTTAGAAGGTGTAGTAGGTGACGTTTAAAGAATGGAAGCTTTTATTGCTCAAAGGAAGCTTTATAAGTGCTTTTGGGAACTCAATTGGTTGGTTGGTTAGGATCTTGGGAGGTTTTTGGGTGGTGCCTTGGCTAAATGAAGGCCTTATCTATTTTTAGGCACCAATGGAACTCTCTGGAACCTTGGAGGGTTCCTTACAAATCAAGAAAATTCTAGAACACCCTACATAATTCTATGTACAAGAGTTATGTACAAGAATATACAAGAGATTTCTAGATTTTTCTAGAAAGCCTTGGACTCCTCTCATGCCTTCCACCATAGTGTAGAGATGTGTGGACTTCTCTAGGCATCTCTAGAACCTTCCACACTCTTCCCACTAATGTAGGAGTCTCCAGAAGCTTCCTAGGCTTTATATAAGCCCATGGGGAGGGTCATTTGAAGCATCCTTTGACATAAATCTCAAGAACCAAAAAATTTTATCCCACTGATAACAAAATTCTTCAAGTGCTAAATCTGATCTAGTTTCATGCAATTCAGTAACTCGGGAATTTACTCTAATGTACCTCAAAGTTGGTAACTAATTCAGGAATTAGTTGCAATATTATAATTGTTTCAAGTGATGTCTAAATGAAAGAAGAAAAAAATCCCTTGATCTTGTAAAAGAATATTGGAAAACTCACTTTTGTTTATAAACTGCACAATTGAATTAAATTAAATTAAATTAGATTTAAAATTGAAAAGATACTTCATTCTTGATTTATACTTTCACCATATTTTATGATTTACTCCCAAATCTTGACAATTTTATGGTTCAGAACAATTCATACATCACTTAATACAGATTCAGTTGGGCCCAGTTATTCAAAACCACCACCCAGGTTAAATAGAACTTTCATTTGATAGAGATGTTCTAAAGAAGCTGAGCAATCTTGTTGGGAAACTTTGAAGTAATTTAAAACCTCTCTTGCCAAGATATAATTGATACACAAAATAATGATATCATGTTTCATCATAAAAGCGGATGCAACAAAATAAAAAAAAAGAAAAAAAAAAAAAGAATCACATTAATGTGAAAAAAAGGAACTTAATCTGCATAAATATCAAGTGGGTGTCTGTAAATAGGAAATCAATATAAAAAAGAAATTTCTTATTTTATCTGTTTCTTTCAATGCATTGATTTTTTTATTATTTTGATGCAGCCCAGAGCCCTAGATACTCTTGAGCTTACCACCTGACAATATTATTAATGCTAAATTACTCCACTTGCTCCATTTTGGATCTACATAAAGGTCAGCAGTTTTCTGAGAGATATCAAAGGATGTTTATGTGCTTGGGATGATATTTTCAATAAAAATATCATAATAGTCAAGGTTTCAAATGGTTTTATCCTCTTAGGGAGTGTGCAGATCTTACATCAAAATGAGCTATTCTTGACTTAAAACATATCTTATTCCTAAAAGTAGAGATAGAAAATACTTCCTAGAAGATATCCAAAAACACAATGTTGGAAAGGGTATCCTGCTCCCTATTTGTAATTACTATACAAGTCCTATTTTGCCTATCACGAATGAGAATGTCTTTGCTCATCTTATTCATATAACAAAAGAAAGTAACACTAGCAAAAATACATGATCCTTCTATTCACGACACAATTTACCTCTAAAGCAGCAAGCGGGCTATGTTTCATCTTGACATCAAAGTATTAATCAATCAAAGGGACAAATGAAGTACTCATAGACAGCAGTAAAGAATACAGTAATACTGTGATACTGTGATGTACACAAACGATGCTTCAAACTGTAAGGACAACAGTATGCATATACCATTTTCTTCTGCCTCCAAAACCCTATTTTTGAAACCAAATTTCCAGATGAAGAGAAACTTATATCGTCTTACTCATGGATTTTTTGAAAGAGTCATGTAAATTCCTGAGTTTGTTGCTATTCAAGAGGTCTTTGTTGTTCTCTTATTTTATCTTCACCATGTCCATGCATTATGCACTTAGCCAACTAATTTAGCATCCATTAAGGATGAGAATTGGTGAATCTAGTCCTGTTCAAGAGTTTTCCTTGGATGTGGTCATAACTTCATGGTCATAGAGTATGTCAATTAGGTAAAATATGAAATGCACATTTTGTCTGAAAACTCCGTTTGACAATATGAAGTTCCAGGTTACAGCAAGCCACAAAGCTCTTAACTATCTCATGTGTGTTGGCATGCATGCGTGTGCCTGTGTGCATGTGTATGTGGGCACGGTGGATAAGGTGTTTTTCCTATATTTTCCAATGAAGTCTTTCTTTCAATCACTTTTTTCTTCCAGTAGAGTTCCTCCACTGTTCCTCCAGAATCATACATATATGATAATGATAATAAAACAAAATATATACCAACATTAATCCACAAATCCTACTTCCAGGATGACATTTAAAGATGTTCCTATACAACAGAAATGTGGAGCATAATAAAGTAAACAAATAGAATGAAATAGGAAAAAAAATAACTTAGAATGCCAAATTTATCTTATCAAAAAAGGGAAAATTGCAGAAAAACAGAAAGCAGGTGGTGGAACCAAATATACTCACTTTACCCTCAAGTAATATGCAGGTATCTTTGACAAGGGACCATTTCCTCCCCTGAATCCATTAACCATATAATCAGCAAAAAAAAAAAAAAAAAAAAAATTAAAGAAATCATAAATCAAGCTCCCCCTCAAAAGAAATACCTATGATAATTAAATTTCATGATCAAAGTGATTTCTTACTGGTTTTCAGAAGCAACTAATGAGAACCAAATTGGACAATTTCTTCTGCCGCGTTTGGCCCCTGCAGCACTTAGCACAACTTGTGCTGGGGTGCACATTTCCCCTGATGCAGATATTCTTTTTCGGCCCACTGCACGCATTCTTCTACGTTTCACTGGTCCTGGAAGCAAGGCCGCTCCATTCTTATCATCTTGAACTTTTATTTTGTGTCCATGCTCCTTGATTTTGGTCTTAGGAATGCAGACTTCACCATCAGCAGCATTCAGTGGCTCTGCTTTAGCTTTAGTTTTAGGCATATATACTTCACTGTCAGGAGCATTAAATGGTTCCGACTTAGCAAGAGACGTCCCTTGAGAATTAAATTTAGAGGACTTGGTTCTGTTTGCAGCTTCAACAAGACAGTTTAAGGGTGTCCACAGATCAACTTTTCCATCCCATGGATCAGCATCATTCTCAGTATCTTTATTAGGCTTTTGATCTTTTGAAGCTTCAGATATGGAAGAATTCTACAATTGATTTAACAATAATGCAGAGGTGTTATCACAGTATGGCAAATATATCATTACCTAAAAGGGATAGCTCAATGAAACCAATTTGAAGTTTGTCACACAAGCCCAAAGAGTCAAAACTCCTTGCCTCCTTTACCTGCTTCTTAGTTTGAGCAACTTTGTTTCGAGACTCAGGTGAGCTTGAGCTTTCTGGACAATCTTCCACAGAATCTTCCTCTTTCTTAATGGGTTCCACAATGGAAAAACTGGAACCTCGTAGAGCAGTACTCTTTCTCGCAACAGCTTTTGTTCTCCTTCCGGTCAAGCCAGTCTGCATTGATACTCGGGGAGTGCTTACGACCAAAGATGAAAGTGATCTTTCCTTCCTTTTAACTGGCAGTGGAATTGGAGGCATAACTTCAGGAACACTGGTCTTTCTTCTTTTGAAAGGAAAAATTTTGGCCCTTATATCTTGCAAATTGTGGTCAGGCCTGCATATTATTATCAAGCAAACTTAAGTAAATATGAGAAAATCTAAACACAAGTCCCCAGAAGACAGAGATGCTAGGGGATAAAAAAAATTATCTGAAGGTGGAAATGCTGTTAGAGGTAGCACACACTAATGATTGGGGAGCCTGTAATCTAAACTGTTTTAGCATTTGCATTATCAGATGAATAAAGTTTGTGTAGCCAGCCTATCTGGCTGAAAGCAAAGTTCCACAAAAGAAGAAAAAACAGAAGGCAACTGAAAAAAGGTGCTTCCTTCATTTTGGAGGCTTATAAATATATACAGTTACAAACTTGGAATTTTTGAATTGTTTGTAGTAATTGGGAATAACCAGAACATCAGAATATATGTGGGTTTTGTTTGTCAAATCAAATATTCAAGAATTCTGGAAATAACTCCAGAATTTTGTAGCTGTGAATTTAAGTGAATCTCTGCATTGTAGTTATTGACAATGAAGTACCAATGCTCGGTGTTGCAAGGTTCACAACCAATTGATCTTATACCATATACCCTTTAAGGCAATTATGAAAGAAGAGTTAGAAGGCCTTCTTGTAGCCTGTGAATCAGAAGCCCTAGATCATTCCAACTCCAGGTGTGATTTCTTTCAGCTTTTCCAGATAAAGGGTGCCTTAGTCCGACAGAAGTCTCAAAGACAGAAGGAATTGAATCAATATTCCCAAGGGGTCTGTAATTTTGTAGCTGTGAATTTAAGTGAATCTCGGCATTGTAGTTACTGACAATGCATCTACTTCAATAGAGTAGGCCTTTAGATAATCAATACCACATCTAGTTTCCCTAATGCTAAATGGAGCCAAATTGGAAAATCACCAGTTGCAGCAATATCTGGATATTGGTCTAAATTAGAAGGGGAGAAAATGAAAAACCAGCATACATCAGAAAATGTTTGAAGAAATAGAAACTTGACAATGACCTAGAGCAGCCTGTCATCGACTCTTATAATATCTTAAATTTTGTGGTTTTATGGAGATGAAGGAGGATTTTTTGTTTTTTGTTTTTTTTTTCTGATAAGTAAAGATGGGTATGTGTATATTAGTACGAAGGAGGATCATTTATACCAAAGCAATGACAGAGATGAGCTGATAGAAAAAAAATTAATAAATAAACAGAACAAACAAAACAAAAGGTTCTCCTGATCCCAATAGGCCTCATGCACAATGTCATTAGTGCTTATTATATATATAAAAGGTCTGCTGCAAAAGCCAAAAAAAGGAAAAGAAAAATTACCAATTTAAGCAAGTGCATTAAATTCACAAAGTGAAAAGCAACTAGTTGTTGAAAAAAGTGAAGGAAACAACATGATGGTTTGAGAGTGTAAGTAGCTGGGTATCAATATAAATAGTTGAAGATGTTTGGAAGTTGGCTGGAAGTGTTCAGGTCCAATGGGAGAGAGGCCATGGCTCTCTTATACGATGTGCATATCCCCACAGGCAACTAGAGGTGTTAAGCCCTCAGGTCATCACCAAATCTGTATCTTCCTGACTATATCAACAGAAAAATACACAAATTTGACTAAGATCCAAAAAGAAAGCTACCAAGTCAGCCTCCCAAAAACCAACCCAAGCTAGTCTTTAGTATGCAAACAAACACTAATCCAGTCCAGCTTCCTCCATCAACTCTATTGGGAAGGTTCAAGCTATTCTGAAACCCCTTTATTTTGTTGCTGTGAAAGTCCCTCTATTAGGAAAAGTGGATGCTGTGACTAATAATTCTCTCCATGATCAGAGAGAAGGATACCTTTAAAGCATTACAAGACTCGTGATGTGTACCCATTGATTCCATTAAACAATCTGTAGTTTTTGAGTAGTCCAACCAAGAGGTGATGATTAGGGATAATTGCCTACTAGGTGACCTTGGTGACCGAGGCTCATTATATTTTGGGTAATTGCAAGTTGGTAATCAATGACCTCCTTGTGTTCCTAAGCTGAGGCACCACCAGTTGATCAGAGAATTTAACTTCAAAAATAGTTGCCTCAGTTATCCAGGCCAAGTTAAAATCCAAGGCTTGTTTAAGAACCTTAAGAAGGAAGTAAAATTAACGTTCTCTAAGCCAACTAGGGTTGGTAATGATATCATGTTGAGGTTCTTGCTCTCCTTAACAACCATAGAGAAACAAGAGGTGTGGGGACACTAGACGAAAGGTTAATGCAGATTTGTCTTCCAACACCAGATAGCTTCTTCCAAGTGGACAAACTGTTTGAGAACTCTTTCCTTATCATTGTTCTTTTCGAGCATCTGACAAGTGTTCAACTTGCTCTATAGTGTTACATCAAAACCCTAGGCTTTTGAATGGGATCATCGAAGGTGATGTAAAGTGACACTGCCTTTATTCTACTTCATATTTGGTTTCAGGTTTGGGTTCATTTAAGGTATTTTGGACAACCAATCGAGATTGTAGGGAACTATGAAATCCATTAAAAGATCTTGAGAACAATGTTCAATCACTATTACCACCATTATCTTTGCATAGTAAAACTAATTCCACTTATTAGGTTAATAAAATAACATGTTTTGATATAAATTCCTAAAATTGAACAATAAGATTTAAGGATCTACATGCCTTATCAAAAACCAAACATTCATATTACTAAAGCAAATTTGAAAGTACAGCATGTATATGGTAGATCCTTGCCACTGAGGACTACGTGCATGCATTCATATCCATTGTCTTAAAACACATTTGTGAATGTGCATGTGTATCTCCTTGAATTTCTAAACCAGAGGGACAAGGAGAAGGAGAGAGTGAAGCCTAGTTACTGTTCAGACAGGACTGACCTGAGTTTATCCACAGGAACACAGCCCAAATCAATATTGCATACAGGACAGCAATCTACCTCTTCATCTGAGAGCTTCTCATATATGCATTTCCTGCAAACTGGTTTGGAGTTGAAAATTCAATGCATAAAAAACTACATATTGAACAAGTCAATAACACTTTCAGGAGATAAAGGACTCGTAACTTTATGCCCTTCACTGCTAGCAATGTATAATTAATGCAACCCCCCCCCCCCCCCCCCCCCCAAAAAAAAAAAAAGGCAGCACTCCATGTTCTTAATTCATCACCAAATGCAAGAAACATAGTGATGGTACAAGAACAAAGGAGATGACAAGAGATCTGAAAATTTTTCTCTTGGTTCTCTAAGTAGCATTTCATACAGGACCATTATAGTTATTGATGAAAAAGGAAACATAAATTACACTCTAACAGTGCCTACAAGAAAAAAGAAAAGAAAAAGGAAAAATTGCAATCACAATAGGATTCCATCCAAGCTATGATAATTAGGATTTCAAAATGTGAAGAAACATTAAACTTCCTTAGCAACTCAAAATTGGGAGGCATAAAGGAAATTATGAAATTGGGCACATTTGACAAATGTATCTCTGCCAATATCTTGCATCAAAAAACAGAACATTCATGCATGCTTCAGCATCTCAATTACTCGAAGCATAGACCAGATATCCATAAATTTTCCAGGTGAACTTTGTTTCCTCTGTGTATCTATCCATTGGATTTGCCCTATGCCTTCTAGGGTAATATCAGATATTAATTAAAAAGGAAAAGAAAAGGACATTCCTCCGAAATGAAAATTAATGTATCATAAAAAATGTTTCTATCAAATTGGAAAGCCAGCTAACAAGGAAAGTTATAGGGAAATAATACAAAGTTGCTACCAAATCAACAAATTTATTCTTAAGGTTCCATTTTTTTTATTAAGTTATTTATTGCAATTGATATCAATGGCATCCAGAAGAAAACATAATATATAACAGCGGCTTCCAATAAGTACAGCTAATGACAATAGTGATGCATATGCTTCTCTCATGCAGGATATATGCTATGAAACAACTTCCTCCCATTTTTGTAACTACTAACATAGAGAATTGTGAGATATGGAAAAGATCTGATGTGAAAACAAGTAGGAGTTGCCAACAGCCTAGACCAAAGGTGGTTTCTATGACAGCAGCTTGCTGCTAAGGAAATGAATTCCACTGGAACAAGTAAGCTGTAATAAATATATATAGATTAGAATGTATCAACTCCATATAGAGAGACGGCTAACACCTAATGAAATTCAATTACAGCTACTACTTAGTCTGACGTTAATGAACCATAATTAACAAAAAAATAACATCCTTCCAATATTACTAATGTTGGTGGTCAAACCTGTAGCATGCTGCAACTGAAAAATTGAGACAAATTCTTAAATGAGTTATCAGATGGATGGAATAATTCAAAATGTTAAACTGGCCTTTGCAAGCCTTGTTTACCCCCTATGTATCTTGGTTGGTCCCCATTCCTTTTAGGAGACTAACTATATTCTTTCTCTTAATTTGCCAATCAAAAATAAAAATAAAAAACAAAAGAAAGAAGGAGAGAACAATCTACAGTAGTAGGTTAATTTAGCTTCTAGATGGGATCCCAAGAAAATAAAAAGGCTCATAAAGAAAAGAGCTTAGTCATGATGGCCAACTGAAAACCACCAAAATAGATTGTGTAACTATAAAAACGACCCTTGTCCGCAAAAAAATAAAGAGAACAAGTTGATTGACAGCCATGCACATCATCAAAAGGATCAGAAGGAAAAAAGCACATCAAGATCAGTATGAGATTGAATTACAAAAATCACAGAATCAAATGAATTAAACCAAAATCATACAGAATGAAAAATAAGGCAATATTAAAATCAACTCAGGGTTGTCATGGTTATGGCATAACTCAGATTTCTCAATGGTGACAGGAACAAGAGAGAGAAGAACTAAAATTAACACACATTGAAAAAAAAATGATCAAAAAATTGAACAGGAACCTTATTATGGAAGAATGAACCATAGGAAGTACTGAACTGAACTAACTAGATGATATAAACCTACACAATTTTCAGTAAAGTCCAGAAATAATCAAATTAAACTAGAATTTTGCAGAACTTCAGATTCTTCAAGGCCATAAAGAAAGCTTCGATTCCTTTCCAAAACATATGAATTAAAAGCTTTGGAGAGGAAGGGTTTATCAATTGAAAGAAGAAAAAAGATGACATAAATTTGAATAAGAGAAGGACAATTTATACCACATGGTCACTAGCAATGTTAACCAATGGAAAGGAAAGAGCTTTCCTGAAGAGGCAATTAAGAGTTCAGAGAGCTATACTAGTGTCACCAGTTTTTGACCTTAAGAAGTTCAGACAACCAGTGCTTCAACAGATGATATTTGATTATCATTTCAATTTGAGTTTTCAGATCCGTATTTTCACGTCCATAATGACTGATTAAATATTTTCTCAGAGAGAAACCCAGGTACATTAATTGGACCCCCTAAGGCCTAAAAAATACAGCTTTTATTGTTCCTTATTTCCTAAATTAACAAATAAAAAGAAAGAAAGGATAATCACATCAACATCATAAACACACAGCATTTCTCTCTTTTCTTCTATGTAATTCACAAATCTAAACCCAGTTCATAAAACCAAGATTCTGATATGGAATAGTACATGAGAACCCAGATCATGAAAACACAAAGCAGAAGGAACCCAGTTCATATAATGGAAGCTAAGAACAAACCCAGATCAAAAACAACATAATAAAGAAAAGGGAGATTGAGAAACGAACACGTATGAATTCTGAAATTGCATAAAAGACATTAAATCCATACCACGGAAACACAAAGTAAAAGAAGCCCAGTTAATAAAATGCAAGAGAACAAAAGGCCAGATCAGAATCGGCCAAAAGAGAGAGACAATAGTGAAGCTTACACGTATGAATTGTGAAATTACATAAAGAAAATACATGAAAATCGGTATCATAGAAGCACAAAGTAAAGGAAACCCAGCTGCTAAAATGCAAAATAACAAGAGCCCAGATCAGAATCAGCCAAAAAAGAGAAACATAACAGTAAGACTTACACGTATGAAGACATAGAGATATTGTCGTAGCTTCCTTCAAAAGCTTATTACAAAGAGGGCATGTCATGCATGCTGCTATTGTCTCCCGCCGTACCTTCACCACCTGACTCGTCATCTCTCGTGCACTGATTCAACGCAGAGAATCACCAAGAAAAGCAGCAAGAAACAACGAGGAAATTTTAGAGAGGTTGTGGCATTATGGGGACGTGGGGAGAGAGACAGGATCTTGGGGTTGATTGGAAGAAAAATAATAGATTCAGAGGTGAAATTTGGAGATGGGTTAGGGTAATTTGGTAGAAAAGTGAGTGGGGATTGTAGGAATTCGAGAAAAACAGAATAGAACGGACTGAAGTGGGTGATGAGCTGATGAGGCGTGAGGCGTGAGGCGATAGGCTTGAGGCTTGAGGGTGAGGCTTTTATACAAGAGACAGTTTCAACGAAAGTCCATGAAGGAAGGCACGGCCAAAAAACACACAAAGCAGAGTCTCTCGTACGCGTGTAATGTGAAAAACGCTTCTCACTTCCCTTCCTGTCCGATACACTCAAGTACGCTGGTGGGTAGACGGGCAAGTAGACGACATGTATAACCCCACCCCCCACCCCCACCCAAATTCCCCCCTCTTTTTTTCCCCTTTTTATTTTATTTTATTTTATTTTATTTTTATATTATATTTTTAAAAAAAGATACATACCAACAAAAGTAAAAAAAAAAAAAATTAGTCATGCTTGATATGTTATCCTATAAAAAGCCTATTTGAAAAACTAAAATAAGGGATATTGTAGCATAACTCCATTTTTGCAACATTTGAATGATGCGTCATCATTTTATTTTAAATTTAATAATACCAAAAATGATTATTTGGACAAATTCTTGGTAATAATAAGTCATCCCCACAATAATTGATATTATTTCAACAAGCTTTGTCTAATATGATAAAATCACTTCTAGTTATAATACTTTTTATGAATAACATTTTTGTCATAAATGGTTTTTTTTGGAAAAGTAAACTTTAACTATAATTTTGAGAATCACAAATGAATTTTTTATTATAGAATTTTTTATTTGAAATTAAAGGCTATATGACGATTTTTAAAAAGAAACATCTATTAAATATGAGTTCAAGAACGCTTCGACCGATTTTTAAAAATATTATTTTAAGTAATAGGAAACGCTTTTAACTATGGTTATTAGTCTTATCACAGAGTGTGAGCTAAGATGATGTTTGTTTTTTTACTTAACTCTAAATAGAACTTTAATGCTTAATAGTATTAAATATTAAGTTATTTGTTTTATAATATTTTATTTTCATTAAGCATTAAAAAGTAAATAAAATTCAATATATTGCTTTTTCCATTTATAAAAAGCCAAATATTTCAATTTTTTCTGTTTAACAAAATGTTTATAATAAATCATAAAAAAAAGTAGAAAAACAAACAATCTAAAATCTAAAAACAAATTATTTTTAACAAAAAATAAAAAAAAACAAACACCCGCTAAGAGTTGGAACAGAAATTCATAACTTGAAGTAAAAATAGATTGAGACAAGTTAAGGTTAAGGAAACATAACTTGATTAAGCTTCCCCTGGTATGTAATAATGTTCCCAAACATACTTAGATATTCCTATTCTTATTCTTACTATGAGTTCTAAGTTCTAACCAACCTCGCAAAGCCGAATAGTAGCATAGAGGTTGGGCTTAGTGATGGATTTGAGTATGCAACCTTCTCAAAGTTGGTTGTGGGCGGAGCTCAATAACTAAGTGGTCCCTTTCATTAGCCTCATTTTGATTTGTGTACAAATAAATCCATGGCTCCCATCTTTATCAATGGATATTGGCAAATACAGCACGTATCTTCAAAAACCTCTGTAATTGGAGTTTTCTTTTTGCTAAGTTATAGAATTGGATAGGGTCTATAATCAACAACCTTGTGATGCCTAACTCAACAGTTGATGATGAGCTCAATCAATCCATATTAAGTAGGTGGAGCTTGAAGCATTGTGGGCTTCGTTTTGTTCTATTTTATGACTTGAACAAGCTAACTAACAAGATCATGACCCCATCACTAACTGATTCCTTGGACTAACCAAGTTAGATTTGGATTGTTGTGTTTGGTTCATTAAAAGACCGACTTAATATATATGGGATAATTCCCTTTTATCCAAATAAGTTCAACTTGACAAGTTATATATACATATGTAAGAGGGATGATGTAACGATCTATTCCCTTTTATGTAGATATTATTTATTTTGAATTTAATCAGTTTTTACGTTTTTAAAATACGTTTATATGATTAAAAGGAGTGTATATATCTTTAATTTAATATGAGAAATTACAATCACCCCTTTATGATATTACATTCTTGTTGTATCCCGTGAGATTAAAGGATCAAAAAGGCAAACATCCCTTAATGGATTAAACACACTCCCACATCGGAATTAAGGATCATATCTAATATCATTTAGATAACTCACTCTTTTCTATTTAGATATTGTTTGCTTTAGGTCTAATGAGTCATCACAACTTTAAAACGTATCTACATCAGCTCCAATACCATTCAAAGCAACCCATTTGCTTCTCAATCGGATATGAGATAATCATAGATGGTCATTCATGAGTGTGAAGCAAAATTTTAGCATATACAAGAAGTTGAAGCCGTCGGTTTAAATTCCCCTACAGACAGATGCATTCACATGATGATTGTTGTAATATTAGCCAGATGCATTGACCTTTCTCTAGCATGCATCATGGGGTTTCTCATATTTGCTTTCGGTCTTTCTGGGAGTGGGGCTTCAGAGTAATAAAAGTGGGCTGTAGAAGGTGTGAATGTTGCTCTTCCGCCTGGATGCCAGCTTTGGAAAAAGATGGCATGCCCTTGGAGTTGGGTTGGCAAGGTAGCCACTCAGCCTGGCATGGTGCTGTTATTCAAAAACCCAAATATGTCAATTAGTACTGACCTTACTTTTAATTATGTACCATTTCCATGCTTAGCTTTTCTTCACTATCTGTTAGAAGTCCTAACTCCTTGGTCAGCTATGTGGGCTCCTTCTTGCACTATAAATGTAGTTCAGTTCCCACCTTTTCTACTGAATTCTTTGACATTGCAAACCTATTATTTTGAGTGATTTTGCTGATTTTCTTATACTACGTACTTTAGGCATCTAGGAGCTTTGAATTTGTTTTTTAAGTTTCCTTTGTACTTTCCTTAACTACCATGTGACCATAATTGACTAATTTGAACTAAATATCACACAATGGAATCAAAACAAACCAAGATAATTAAGTTTTATGGGGTGTTTGATAAAATTTAATACTTATTACATAATGACTTAAGTTGATTTTAAGTTAAATCATAGTTAAGTTATTAACTTAAAACTTGTTATTTAATTTTTATTTTAAGTATTAAGGTTTTTTGATAAAATTAATTTAAAATTTATTCTAAATCATCAAATTAACATATTTATTATTATAAATTATAACTAGAATAAAGGAGGTCAAGTAATAATGAAAGTCGTGTAGTAGTGAAAGAGATCGTGGATGTACTTAATGCAAATTGTAGTAAAAAAAGAAAATGAAGATGTGAATTTAAGAATAAGTTAATTATTTTTACTTATTAATTAAAGTTGTTTTTGACTTTGAGGCATGTCATTAAGTTATTTTACCAAATATACTTAATTTGTTTAATAACTTAAATTAAGTTATTAAGTTGGTTTACTAAACATTCTCCTAGTTTGAATATATTTTATGTATTTTTTTAAAATAGAAATTTATTATAAAAGTGAATTTTCTTTAAATATATATTTATCTTATGTCTTTAAAAATTATTTTTAAAATTTTAAATTTAAGACAATTAAAGATTTTTGATACCTCAATTTTCTAATATAAATCATTAAATTTTCAATGTAAGCCTTAAATTTTATATTAAAATTACTACTATTTTATATAGTATCCTACAGTAAATAATAAAAATATTGGTCTAGTTAGCCCATCTACTGACACATATAAACTATTTCCTCATTGACATGGGCCATAGGGCTTGAGAGGGGAGAGAGAGAGAGGGCTCATTCCTTTGGGCTTCCCTAAGGCCATTTGTTAATTATTACTAGAGTGGCCCAAGGCAGGCCATATTTGTTGAAACCAGGTCTCTTGTGTCCAAACAGAACATATGTTTTGGTAACCCACAAGCTATGTAAAGACACACATGGCGGGCACCGATTGGTCACCTGAAGATTTAGGATATGAAATGTCTGTCCATCTATCTATCCACATTCTGTGGTGCACCAAACTGTATGCCGATGATATTAATTCTCCAATTCCCCCACCCATTTGATGTGATAAATCTTCTCCTAACTCCTACTCTTGCATACTTGATCCATATTTCTCAGACTGCAGAAAAATGGCCACCATTACAGCCAGCAACCCAGCTACATCGCTTGTGCGTGCCAGTGTAGCGAGTAAAGGATTGAATGGGATTTCATCACCCGTCCTTGGTAAGGTTTTTGAATGAAATTCTCTTCTTGTTTCGCTTGATCCATCCATCTTACATGGACATTTTCTTTTCTGGGTTGTAGGCCTGCCAGCCATGGCGAAGAAGGGACGAGTGCGGTGCATGTCTGAGGAGAAGCCCTGTGGAAGCGACATGGGGTCAAGCATCAGCATGGGGGCGTCGTTGATGGCAGCTGCTGCTGCGGTGGCAGCGTCGGCAGGGCCAGCAATGGCACTGGTGGATGAGAGACTGAGCACGGAGGGGACAGGGCTGCCCTTTGGGTTGAGCAATAACCTTCTTGGGTGGATACTTTTCGGTGTGTTTGGTTTGATCTGGGCTCTCTACTTTACCTACACTGCCACCCTCGAGGAGGATGACGAGTCTGGGCTGTCCCTGTGAGCGAAAGGACAAAGTTAAACTGAAGAGTGAAAGAGGGGTGTGTAGAGAGAAGAAATGAAAGAAAATGGTTTGTTAGATCTTTGTATTAATTATTGCTTTAAGCCATTTTCATTTGGTGAAGCATGTATTTGATTCAAAACCCTTTGTCTTTCTCTCTTAATATTTGTTTTAATTATTGTCGTTGAAGGCATGTGCCAATTTTGAGTATAATTGGTTCAATTAGGCCATTGAAGGCATCTTCTTTAGCCGCAGGTCCATTTCTAAGCCTAGTTATGGAGGTCTGTATCCGTACTCATAGCCCTTGATTCAATTTTCATACTCACAAGAAGCTTGATTTCTTAACACCATGAGATATTGGAGTTGACTAAGAGTGCGTTTGAGAGTAATTCTAGAAAATGTGTCTAATATTTATAATACTTGAATGATGAAGATTTTCAAGTATTAAAAATATTAAAAGCGTTTCCTAGAATTACTACCAAACATGCTCTAAATATAGGATATAATTATACCTTCGGTTACATTGACGCAAGGATGCCTCCGACTAGTGACTCTAAAAAGTATCAAGAATGGAATGATTAATGTATGCATTTAGTTTCAATTGTTTTATACTTTACTCTAGCTTCATCGAGCTCGTCAAAAATTAGAAATAGTTACTTTGAATTTGAGGATGATGTGCAATTGAATATAATTTATAGGGTATATTGATTGTAAACAACTTCTTCACATTGTTTTCATTTCGAGGGTAAGAAATGTAAATGGGATATTTGTGATCCATTAATGACATTTTCAATGGTATTTAACTAGAGATTATAGGTAGCTTGGGGTACTATCATGTTAACCACACCAAAATATTTCATTAAAAATACAATTTTCATGAGAAGTTGGACATAAGGGTTTATGTTGCATGAGTTTTTTACAACAAAATAATGTTAAATATAAGGAAGACAACAAATGAGATATCGGAGTTAATTAAAAAACCATTATGTACATGGTAAGAAATTTATATCCATCTTTATTAAAAATGACTAATACAAAAGAGAAAAATCAAATGAAGTGTTTGTCATATGTTATATAACAATATTGTACATTCCATATTAAATTTGTTTTGTGCAAAAACATCTCCTCAAAGTGTTTGTCATAGTATTTTTTTTTAATTCACAAAAAAAAAAAAAATAGTATAGTGGTTCTTTTAACTCAACATCATCACCTATAAATAATAAATTTATATTTGAAGATTTAATATACTATTTGTGGAAGGTACTTTCAAGTAAATGATGGAAACATCCTTCCAATTTTGGTTCATTAATGGTTTGAAAAAAATTCAAGAAATTAAAATACAAATCTTATGATGTGACTTGTTTGTGATTTTGCATCTTTATTCAAAGATCTTATTTATTTTCAAAATATCACAGAGAAACTCTCCTATTGTTTGATATATCTTGACATCCAACTTCAGTCTTCTATCGAAATAGATTTTTTTATGGTAAACACATTAGTGCATATAGTTACCTATCGGATAGGATCTATAAAAAATCATGATATTAAATAGTTATGATTTTGTCAAACTACTATGTTATTGAATTCTCAATCTTGAGAAAATAATGAGATAGTGTTAAGGTCTTTAGTGACTTTGACTTACGATTGAGATATTAAGGTGGTTATATATTATATGGATTAAATCAGTATTAATTAAGGTATGTAACAACAAGTATTGTCAAGATAGGCACCATGATATCTCATGGATTTGAGATAGTGTATCATTTTCGATGATATTGAAGACTTGTGATGATGAAATATATGGTTATGGTAATTCCATTAATGGAAGTTGATATATGTTTTTTGTGAGGTAAAACATGTCGAGTAATCACATAATAGGAGGATCTAAAACTTAAGGATGATAAAGGTAATATTGAGAAGTTGATAGTTTTCACATTGTTAGATTATGAACACTAATTTATGAAAAGCTTTCATGTATTGGATAGTAAGTTACAAACCCAAAAAGTTGATTAAATTGTTTCAATATAACATCATAGGATACCAAAGTGGAATGAACTATTTTTAAGAAAATATTGAGTCAACTTTAGAATTAGATTCTAAAAGAGTTAGTATCGCGCTATCGATCCTATTGGTACAAAGTCGTGAGGTTTTATGAAAAGTTAATCATTTATATGTAAAATGATGTTTTTGTAAAAACGCAAGGTTGTACAAGAATTTATGATTAATTATTTTGAGTTTTTTTGGATTAAACTAATTAATTAATTGGAATATATTAGGATTAATTAATTAATTGGGATCCAGTGAACTGGATTAAGTAACTTAAGTCTAAGTTGGGCCAAACTCACTTAAGCTCAAAAAAGAGTCTATATAAACCCCTTGGCTTTTAGGTAAACTCTAACTTTCAAACTAGTAGTCTTCCAAAAACCCTAGCCTCCCCCCTATCCCCCGCTCTTCTGAAGGTGTGTAGTCACTCTATGTACGCATTAAGAATTAAAGACCAAGCCATCTAGTGGAAGATCCTGAGGTTTTTTTTTAGATCCTTGCATTGATTGGACGATCTAAGTTTTCTTACTTCCATTATTGATAGATATAATAGCCCAGGATTTCACATCATTGTGATCTTGTTTCCAACATAATTAAACCTTTTACTCCCCAATTCAATCCTACTCATGTGAATCAAATAAAATCTTGGAGGCATACAAGGAGGGAAACTGCACCATGCAACTTCTACTGTGTTTGAATGAGACTTATATAGTTGTACATGGTCATATCTTATTAATAAATCCAATTCCAATAGTGGGTAAGGTTTTTTTCTCTACTGTTGAAAGAAGGAAGATGACGTGGGATTGCAAGTTCACAATCTTTACAAGATTCTATTGCATTAGTTGTAAAAATAATAATCCCACAAGTAAATTTTCAAAGTTGAGTCCTAACAACTCAAAATTCATCTACAAAGGATGGGCCTAAAGAAAAATGTTACAAACTACATGGATATCTTCCAAACCACAACCTATAGAAGGACCAAATCAATTCTTTTCTTCTTAAGCATTTTCCAATTAAGTTTCTATTGTTTCATCGCCCCACAAATTTTTCCTTTTATGCTTAATTAGCGAATTATGGCCTAGATCAATGCTCAACCAAGATCAAATCTTATAAGCAATCTCCCTTTATAAAGAAACTTGATAGGCATTACACATAAAGCAAACTTTTCTTCTCATTCAACTTCTTGGATCATTGATTCTAGAGCTAATGATCGTATGCTATCCTCTTCTTTTCTTTCCCACCTCTCATCCTCTTGTTTAGAAATTGTCAAATTACTAAAAATGGAACAAAAGCCCCTATTACTTATATTAGTAGTGTCAAGTTAACACTAAGCATTGTCTTGGATAATATCCTTTTTGTAACTAAATTTCAATTTAATTTGGTCTAAGATGCAATTTTTTTAATTAATTTTAATGTTAATCTGATTCTTGAATAAGACATTGGAGCAAATAAATTACATGATGACCTCTTCATCTTCAAGTTTCCAACACCAAAGTGTTTGCAAGCTATGCCTTCTTCATTTTCGAATGTATGACACCTATGATTAGGATATCCTAGTCATAATTGTCTTAGTAGGTGAAATTTGTCCACCTACTAAGCAAAATCATCTCCCTTTTTCATTTGAGCAAATAAAATTTTTGTTGAACCTTTTGATTTAATTCATTATAATATAAGGGGAAAATATCATTCTACTTCTTTATCTGGCTCCCATTATTTTCTTACAATTGTGGATGATTTTAAGAAATGTAATTGGGTTTTTATGTAGTGTAAAACTGGACTCGATCCCTACTGCAATCCTTTTATTTTTATCTTGAAACTCAATTCAACAAAATAATTAAAATTATTCGTTTTGAAAATTAGTTGGATTTTGACATGTAAGAATTTTATTAAACCAAGGATATTATTCACCAAATAAGTTGTGTTGACACTTCACAGTAGAATATAGTTGTAAAAAGCAAACATGGACACTTACTATTTCTCGAGCCTTATATTTTCAAGAAAGTCTTCTAATTTTTTTTTGGGGTGAGTGTGTTGAGTGCAACCTATCTCATAAATCAAACTTTGTACTTTCAAGCAAAATACCTTATGAATTGTTTTTTTAGATTCATTCCCTCCTATTCACATCTAAATTTTTTTTATTGCTTGTGTTATGCTACCAACATAAGTACATCAAAAACAAAATTCAACACTAGGCATCACATGCATTGTATTTTTTTTGGCTACCCAAATGCTCAAAAGGGATACAAGTTTTATGTTCTCAATACTAATTTTTTTTTTTTTTGTTTCTAGAGAAGTCTAATTTCATGAGACCATTTTCCCTTTGGAAAACCTATGCACTTATCTTCTAATCAACATGTCCAACCATATCCCATTGTTGAACAAGATCAACTCATTGACATAAAGGTTGATACTACTTGTGAAGGTAATAAACATGAAAATAATGAAGCCATTGATCCACTCTTTTCGATATCACCCCCTATAGACACTTGTTTTTCAAGAACATCATCCTCAAAATAGAAAATTTATTAATCAAACCTGTGAGTCTTGTCCTCCTCCATCTTATCTTACTGCTTATTATTGTAGGATGGCCACCTATGATCCACCCTCTCAAAGGTTGTCTTCTTCATGTCTTGTAATTACCTTTCATCATTTGAATAAATATTTGTCTTATTAAATTTTTTTCTCTATCTCATCATTCTTTTCTAGTATCAATCTTCCATATTTCAAAACCAAAAGATTTTCAATAGAGAATGCTTGATGCAAACTAGAGACAAGAATGATAGAAAAAATTAAAGCATTGAAGGAGAATCGAACATGAACTCTTACACCTATGCTTCAAAATAAAAAGTCAATAGGATACAAGTGGGTTTAAAAGTTAAGCATAATCTAGATGGTAGTATTGAACATTACAAGGCTCGCTTAATAGCTAAGGGCTATAATCAACAAGAAGGAATTGATTACCAAGAGACTTTTGCATTAGTAACTAACCTCACAACCATGTGTTGCTTACTTGCTATTGTTGCAAATCAAAATTGGCATGCTCGCCAACTTGATATCAACAATTTTTTATGGAGACTTAGATGAAGAGGTATATATGCAACTTCCACTAGGTTTTAGGAAATCAAAAACTAAAAATATGGTTTGCAAACTTAAAAAACCCCCTTTATGGCCTCAAGCAAGCTTCACGATAATTCTAACATAAAAAACAAGTTTTATATGAGATTTAGTACCATGAGATCTCTTTTTCAAATTATTAGTTTATAAGTATCTTAATTTAATTATATAAAATAAGAATAAAAATAATAATAATTTTTTAAGGCAGCAACATCTATTTATTCCATATATTATTCTAATTTTAATTTAACAAAGAAAACTATTTTTCTTCCTAAGAAAACTTTCTAATGTTTTAGAGATGGTTAATGGTTCCACCAAATTTTATTATAAATAGTCAAATAATAAAAAATTTATATATGAATGAAAAAAAAAATTAAGTAGCCCCCTTTTGATTTAAGTACAAAATCTCTTAATAATAGATGCATGATCCTAGAGATAATAGCCATTTGTTAGTTTATATAGTGGCCTTTGGCATAATTCTTCCATCAACCACCACATAATCTTGTCTTACTTTGTGACAATAATCCACTATTCTTAGAGTATGTTTGGTAGTGTTTCTATTTAAAGTATTTTTAATAAATTTTTTTTTCTAAAAGTGTTTTAAGGAGAATCACCTATAAAGTATTTTATCCAAAAACCACTACAAATGATTTTCCAATATTGTAAATGGTTTTTTATATATTTTAAAAATATTTCCTAAATTTGTCTAAACGCTTCATTTTTTTTTAAATAAAATACTTTTTAAACTAAAAACGCTTTCTAGAATCATTATCAAACAGACTCTTAATGTTACTTAGGTTCTCTTATCCGCTTTCATCGGCCACAATACCTAATAAATCAAATCTAGTAAGTTTCATGTAATTGAATAAAGTGAATTCCAAAAAAAAAAAAAAAATTCAATTAAATTTTGTTTCGAAGTGTCATTTGTAGTTGGCTAATTTTCAATCTCTAGTTTTGTTTCCAGTGCTCAAACTGAAAATGTTATGGCTTTGAATTTTTTTTTCCAATAAGTCCCCCTTGGCAAATTTCCAATATTTTAAACTAAGAAAAGAAAAAGAATAATTAAAATATTTTTTTCATATTTGACTGCAATATGAAAAAATATCAAAGAAAATAAATTTAATTAAAATTAATTAAAAATATGTGTATTTTTAAATTATTAAATCTTTATATCAAAGGCTTAAAATAAGTGAAATGATTTATTGACTTTAAATCTATTTTTTATTTTGTTTCACATTTTCTTTTTGTCTATTTTTCCTCTATATTTTCTTTCCATTGTGTGTTCCTTCAAATTTTTTAAAATCAAACATAGTCTTAGAATTTATCATACATATTCACAAAGGCTAGAAGGAATAGCTATTGTAATCCAATCGGTTAGTGATATAGTTTTATGGAGATTTGGTTTTCAGTGATTCAAGATAAAGCAATATATCCTTTTTAAGATACTTTGGAGGTTGATTGCAATTTCTTCTCTAGAGTTTAAACATGATTAATTGATTCAGGGTTAGTGACAATGAGAATTTCATAATTTGTTACTCTTACTTACCATACAAATACAATTATTATGACAAGAGAAAATCATTTTTCGTGATTTTTATTTACAAACTAATAATCTTTCCCTATGTCAAAAGATAAAGTAGTTTTGAAAATTTTCTCTGAAAACAATGAGATATTGGAGATAACTAATAGACATACTATGTTATAAAACTGTTGGTATATTATTACATTCTTACTACGTTCCACCTTAAAACTTTGACTATGATCCAACTCAAATCGTGATCCTTTTATAAAATTGCAATACTTTGTTATAGATAAGGTACCTTTTTTGGCATTATGGATTTTTGTCTTTAAATCCATACATCTAAGTAACATACCACACCTTAGAGTAGGTTTGAGGAAACACAAGTACGATTTCTTTTTGGTTGCATAGAGTTCAATAAACCAAGACATAACCTAAGAATTGAGATAAATTTCAGATCATCCTCATCGATCAAAGAACCAAGAAGATGACTTGGCTTTCTCTCTCTTTTAATATATGTTTTCATTGAGTCATTATGGATAATTTCCACCATTAAGTTTGAAGGAAGTAGAGACATTCTGATAGTCTCAAGGAGTTGTATTATGGGTTATCGATATATTATCATTGATTTTAGACATGTTTGAAAAGATTATGAAAGAAAGTTGAGTTACCAATAATTAAGTTTGATTTGGGATTAACAAAATTTATACTCAGTAATGAAAATTGAGCAAGCTAACAACTAAATAATGAATGTCTAGCTATAATTGAGCAATGAAGGCTCTTTGGTGGGAAGATGAATCTCAATTGTGTTAGTTTTCTTTTTTTGATACCATGTTGACTATTTGGGGTTTGGAGAATTTCTCCATTATTGTTTTTTTTTTCAATAGAATTAAACTAAATATATACAAATTGTAGGAGAGTTACTTAGAAATAGAAAAAAGGAAGTAGTTAATTTGTAGCATAGAATATCTCTACTTGCAAAAAATAATCAATCATCTAAATTATAAGGAAACAAGCTTAATTCACAAATATTTCCTAGCTGGAAAATATTCATACATGTATATTTTTTGATATGGTAAAATTATTTTTCCCCTAACTTATAAGGCGACTTTCAATCTTCATATTTGGAAATGTATTATAAAAAAAAGAGAGAATTCTGTTTTGGTCCATATAACTTCCATAATTGATGGAAATGATATAAGATGTTAAAAGACCAATATATCTTTCAAATTTTTATATATTACCTTTTTAAGGATATAAAATAGTGATGGACTAAATTACCCGATGACCTTTCACATAAGTTTTTTTTATCTTTATTGCACCACTATTCATACAACCATAATAATTATATTTTAACAATTTGGATTTTTCATTTTTTTTTAATTTTTTAATTTATAAATAATTAAAAATCAACATTATTTTCTATTTTAAATTATAAATAAAGAAAAATTATGTTCAAAAACTATTTTAAAAAATACTTTCTAAAAAAATGGTAATATGATTTATATTTTTTATATTTTCTTTTTGAAAAAACATTTAATTAAAAAATGAAAACTATTTTTAAAAATAAAAATTGAAAGCTTTGTTTACTACTATTTTTTATATGAAAATAATAAAAAGAATTAAATTTCATTTATTATCTATTTTTATTTTTTTCCATTAGTTATTTTAATAATAAAATAAAAAAAATATAGTATGTTTACAATTAAACAAAGAAATTGATCAATTATGTGTTTTTTGTGGGACTATCTTTTACATGAAAAACAATTAAATAACTAAATTATATATATTTATTACTCTTTTTAATTTTATTTTCTTTATTTATTTTTTGTCTAATAGAAAATTTTAATATATCCATAATTAACAAAGTAATAAATCAATTGTGCATATTTTAATCTATTAAAATAAATTAGTTTCTAATTTAAATAAATAAAATGAAATAAGTAAATAAATTTGAGGTTATTTCTATTATTTAACATATCTTATATCAATATTTTTTATGGTTAAATAAATTTTTTTATTTTTTTTATTTAATTCCAAAAATAAAATAAATAAATAAATAAATAAATAAATAAATTTGGTATTTTCTAACTGATCTTATATTTATATTTCTTATAGTTAAATAAATTTTTTATTCTTTTTTCTTTATTTCCAAAAATAAAAGGAAATAAATAAATAAACTTGGCTTAAATAATAGTTTTTAAGTAATTTCTTTGTCTTATTTTTAATTAGATTTTGCATTGAAAATAAAATAAAATAATGTTTTGTTTGTTTTAATTATTTTAAATGTCAAACTATTGGGAACATAGTTTACACACTTATGTAAATATAATTTATACATATATATGAAATTTATACCATTATACAAGATTATTACACTAATTGCACAAGGGGTGTATAAAACTGTACATTTTGAACAATTTTTTTTTTCTTGTCATCTAAGGATTATACGTTCTCCTACCACAAATTCTTTTATTTCATGTACTTTATTTAACTTGCATATAACAATTTAAATACTTACCTTAATACTGATGTTTAGAGAAAAATTTTGTTTTTACGTTTTATATCATTTTTTAAATCAAACCATTGGAAACATGGTTCACACATCATATGTGGCACATAATGTATGCATATGGATGAAATTTGCACCATTGTACAAGGGTGTTATACTAACTGTACAAGGTAAATGTTTAATTGGACAAGACAAATGTTTTAACTGTACAAAACAAATGTTCTCACTATACAAGGGGTATACAAGGCTATCATTTGTGAAGGATTTTAATCAATTTTGGACAACTTTTCTTTTTTTGTCTTGTCATATAAGGATTGCACACTCTTAAGGTACACATTCCTCTATTACATACTCATCTTATGCACTTTATTTAACTTGCACATAATAATTCAAATACTTATCCCACTAATGATGTTTGAGAGAAAATTTTGTTTTTCCATCTTCCACTATTTTTTGAAACAAACCAATGAAAACATGGTTAACCTACCTATGGTTACACATTGAGTAGGGGGTATATGGAATTTGAGTCATTGTACAATGTATTTACACTAAGTGTACATGACAAATATACTAATTGTACAAGGGTGTACAAGACTACTATTTGTGAAAGATTTTAAGTGATTCTAAAAAATTTATTTGTTTATTTCCCCTAACTGATGATAAATGACATTCTTTACACATATTGGTTAAGCATACATTCATCTCATGCACTTTATCTAACTTGTATATGGTCATTTGAATAGGTATCTCACCTATGATGATTGTAAAACAAAATTATACAACAATTTTTCTTCTTTTTTAAAATCAAACCAATGCAAACATGGTTAACCGATCTATTGTCAGATATTTATGAGATGATGTATGAAATTTGAGTTATTGTACAAAGGTATCACACTAACTGTACAAGACAAATTTACTAATTATACAAGGGTGTACAAGACTACTTTTTGTTAAGGATTTTAAGTGATTTTGAAAAACTTTCCCATTTTTTTCCACTCAAAGATTTTTCCCCCACTCAAATTCTCTCACTCAAGAATTGTTTCGAATTTTATTTTTAAATTTCATCATCAAAATTTTGTAATTGCATATTTTGTTTTTGTAGTTTTAGCAATGTTCTTTCTTTCCACTACTTTTTTTTTTGTAAAATTTTATCCAAATGAATCTATATTTAAAATTATAATCATATTTATCAAATTTTTTACTAAGATTATCTTTAATTCTTTTAATATATTTATACTCATTTATTTAAAAAATGAAAACTAATTTTTTTTTTTGTAAACATGTTCTATTACTTTTCAAGTAAAAAATTAGATAAGTTTGAAAGTTAATAAAAAAATTAAATACTACTTTCAATAATTTTTAGATAAAATTTTATATAATATATTTTATTTGAAATTTAATTTCTAAAGTTTAACTAAAAAATTGTATTGACAATTTTCCTGTTGTGAGTCAAAATACTTTGCATTAGTCTATCTAGATAAGAAAAATTATTAATATAATCTTAGAACTTCATATCTTAGTTATTTTTTTCAATAAATTTATCTTTTTAAAAATTTTAAAATAAAAATATTAAAAATTAAAAAGCTAAAAGGATATATATAATAAAGTGAAGTGATAATTAATTTTAAATTTTTTTAAAATATGGTTAATTTAGAAAATATAAAAAATAATTAAAAATAAGAGAAAAATATAAATGAAAGGGTAATATAAATTTAAAATAAAAAATGAAAATTAAACTAAAAGATAAATAAAAAAAGATAAAAAATATTTGGATGAAAAATCCCAAAATTTTTATCATTGCTTATAATAAGAGCAAAAAGATTCAATATCTTTAAAAATGAAAAACAAAAAAATATTATTATTTTTTATTTGACATAAAATAGAAATATAGATTGGAAAAAAAAGAAAAAAAAATTAGAAATGAGTAATACTTAATAGGGAATAGAAAAGGGAAAAAAAACACAAAAAATTTGAAATTCACAGTCACTTGTGCCTATGTAAGGGTTAAGGGCATTTTAAGGATTAATGAAATATAATATCCTTCATCTTAATTTTCATACTTTGTTTGGGTATTGTGCTTAAATATGCATGATATATGGACCAAATGTTAATTTTTGGGCTCAGTTGGGCCCAAAACACAGTTCTCCCTAAAAAAAATGAATTTTAGTGTAATAGCAAGTTCACCAATTTCATATATGATGATATACATTTTTGTTAGTGAAATAGTCGATGAATTGTACTTCATTACCATTTTGATCGTGTCTATTGTAATCAACATTTTAGTATAAGAGCAAGTTTTTATGTAATGAATTTTTTTAGTACAATTTCACTGCAACTATGTTTGGTATGTGGGAATGAGGTCAGGAATGATCATCTTATTCATTTTCTCATTCATTTATTTGTTTGAATAATTTAAGTGATGATAAGAATGAAGTTACTAATGATAACAAAACAAATAAAATTTCATTTAAAAGTGGATTTCAGTTCATTCTTAGAATGAAGGTATTTTGATTCCTTTATACAAGTTATTTTTTAAAAACACTTTTTAAACATTTAAAAAACCAAAAACTTTTTTGGTTGAGTTGTTTATAAAAATCATTATTATTTTGATTTTTTAATAAACAAATTATAAATTTAATTTATATAATATAAAATAAATTTAATTCAAGTCTTATTAATTTTTTTAATTACAAATAAATTTAAAAATATTTTTAATAAAATATTAATAGTAATATTATAATAAAATCATAAATTATATATTTTTAATAAATATTATAAAAAAATATGGATATTAACATCTTATAAAAGCATAATTGATTTATTTTGTTAAAAATAAATAATAATAATAATTTAAAATTAATAATGGTTAATACTATTTTTAAAAATGATTAAACTTATTATTTTTTAAAAATTGTTTCTTAATAACAACAACCAAACAATAGTATTAATTTTTTTTAAATGTTTTTAAATCATAAGCTAAAATAGGTTTATTATTTAGCAAAAAAAATGTTTTTTTTTTAATTATTTTAAACTATATATAATGTGGGAGTTTTTTTTTTTTTTGAATGAAAATAAAATATTATTTTCATTCAACTATATGTATAAATATTATTTTCAATTTATTTCCCTTTTTTTTTAACTCTCATTCTTGTTGTTTTGTTACTTAATATTAAAACCGAAATAAATAATCATTTTAATCTTATATTTTTATATACATCCAAATACAAGAATTAGAATTATCAAATTAATTTATATTTTAAAAAAATAGATCTGAAAAAAAAAAAAAAATCATTCTCATTCCTCATTATCATGTATCAAACATGACCTACATGTATTGATTATTCTAAGAATTATTTATTCCTCGACTTGGATGGGTATCGGGAAGTCTAATTTGAAGAATCAATCCAATGATGATAGTTGAAGAAGCTAAAGGATTAACTTATATTAGTTTGTTGTGATATGGATATGAAAGCTTGTGGTAGACAGATGGTGTAATTTTTCAACGTCTCTTGCATATTTAGGGTGAAGTCAAGCTTAGACTTGACATCATTTTATTAAATATTCCACAAAGCTATTCGCTTCATGTTTATTTCTCTTGGTGACAAGATCTCTTACTATTTGATCATACCAATAAGAAGAGTAGTGATTTAATCACCACAGTCCACGAACTGGTAGTTGACTATAAGGTGACCTTGGAGATAGCCAACCCCATTAGTGTCCAGTTGGTTGAATACTGCGACATCCAAATCCAGTCCTCCATTGCTGCATTGATCCACAATTCTCACTGTTGCTTGTGTCCCCGTGCCAGTATTTGTGACCTGCAATTATGGCCAGTTCACATAAAGTCGCTATCAAAATTAAAATTTGTAGGATAAAAATAAAATTGTTGTCTAAATAAATATTTGCGAAAGATATTGTAGTTTGAATTACTGGCTTTAATTACTAATAGTTTCTTTTTTTCTAAGAAATTACTAGAGTTTCTCGCTACTGGACCCTCCAAATTCAGGATAGAGATGGATACCAAGAAGAATTTGACCCGGAAAACAAATAACAGAGGTATGGAGAAGCTCCAGCACTTCGAGAAAGAATGATTAGATTAAGCAATCATGGTACTATTTATAAACAAGTTTAGAATGTGTTTGATGGTAAGTTTATAAAGTGTTTTTAATATTTCTCACACTTGAAAATTTTTATTATAAAGATTTCAAAACCCGTATTCATCCATGTAGTCTGCTGTTCATCCAAATGAACCTCACGATTTTAAAATGTGTGTACAAGATTAAAATAAGCTCGTACTTATTCAACGTGGGATATCACACTAAATGTGATTAAATTTTATAAAAACATATAAATTTCAACAAAATGTTAAGAAAAAACAAACATACATGAGAAATTGAGGAACCGGTTTCATATGATTGATCTTACCTTCAAGCACTTGCCACAGGCAGCTTGGCCAGTAGGGCCAGCAGGTCCACAAAAAGCAGTCCACCCATACTTGCTGCGCCATGCCAAGGACTTGTTGGCATCCCAAGTGGCGCAGTAGGCGCTCACTGCATTCAAGTCCCATCCATGTTGCTCCGGATTGTAGTAATGGTAAGTAGCCCTCACGTTACTTGCACTAGCACCTGTGCCGCCGCCACCACTGCTACCTCCGCCGGATTGGCAGTTACTTTGACAGCTTTGGGATGGAGAACAGTACTCAGCCGTTGTTCCGCAGTAGCCATACTGACTGCAGCAGAGGTTGTTGGCACAAGTCCGGCCACCGGCCTGGCGGCCGCACTGTTGGGCTGCGGCACAAGCCACTAAAGATAGCAGCACCGCCACCATGTATATGATTTTCCCCTCCATTTTGGTTGTATGATTTTTGGTGTATCAGCACTGAGTTTATATGGAAGTGGCTTGTGGTTTGAAAAGGATGTGAGGTAGAGGTTATGGAATTCAATTTGAATTTCATATCCATGAGTTGAATGTAATAGGGACGAGTTAGTGGGGGCAACAACCCACTTTGGGTGGATGAAATAAAACCTTCTGGATAAGCCAATTAAGACATATTCAATGGTCTTGAGATAGCTATTTGTTTGAATGTCAACATGAGAACTAACATCCTTTTTTTAAAGCTATTTTTGGTTTCTGAAAAAGCATTAAAAAATGATTTTTTTTTTTAATTTTATTATAAAAATACAAAAGAAAATAAAATATAATTAAAATTAATTAAAATTTTATATATTTTCAAATTATTGAATTTTTATATATAAAAAAAAGTTAAAATAAATTATAAAGAAAATTTATTAATTTTAGATCTATTTTTAAACTTTCTTTCACTGATATTTTCTTTCATTTTTTTTTTGATTTTTTTTTAAATCAAACATATTTTTAAGAAGCAAAAAAATCATTACATTGAAATTTATAATTAAAATTAATTCAAAATGGGCAATTAAAATGTGTTGTCATAAAGTATAGTCTATCTCCACTACCGATGCTCTAGACATGTACATTTATCGATTCATTGATTATACACGTCATAACTATGGCTCACAAAATATTAAATGCGAGGCACGTGCAAGTTTCAGACATGAATATTAATTTTTGATCTAATTAAATTACTAAAGCCTAGAAATTTGATTTGCAAATGATTTTTCATATTTGATTATAATATAAAAAATATTAAAGAGGATTAATGTAACGACTCATATTTATATAATGCCAAAAAATTTCTCTTTTATCTAATGTGAGATGTAACAAATACTTTTATTGAAGGATTTCGATCAATCCATTTTTTTTCTTATCACCCCATTACACTCTCATGTTACACGTTCCTTCATCACACACCCATCTTATAGTCTTTATTTAATTTACGTACGATAATTTTAATACTTACCTCATTAATAATATTTGGAGAAAAAATTTATTCTTTTAAGTCTTTCACCTTTTTTTGAACCAAATTATTGGAAACATGATCCACATATCTATATGAATACATTATTCATACAAATATATGAAATTTGCACCATTGTGCAAAAATGTTACATTAACGGTTCGATGTAAATGTATTAATTGTACAAGGGATGTACAAAACTACTATTTGTGTAGAATTTTAATCGATTTTGAACCATTTTTTTTCTTGTCATCTAAAATTATTTCAATTCGAATTTTAAATTTCATTATCCAAAATTTGTAATTGCATATTTCATATAAGTAGTTTTAACAATATTATTTCTTAGCATATTTTCATCCCCGATGAAGGAGGATTAACCACAATATTTAGGTCCTACATTTTTTGTGAAATCAAATTGACGTAAATGAATAACACATTAGTGTTATTGTTTCAAATGACTTAAAACAATATAAACAACATATAATAACTGTTGAAGACAAATTATCAATATTTTTCATTAAACTATGTCATTAAGACCTTCTCTACCAAAATTAAAACATAGAAAATAAAATTAAAATTAATCATATTTAAAGTGTTTATTACATATATATTACTATTTTACCTTTATAAAAATAATTTTAGCGGAGATTAAAAATTCATATTTAAATAGAATTAAAAATGAACGAAAAATATTTTTGTAACATTTGTACTTTTTTTTAATAGAAAAATCATTAATTTAAATTATCGAGTTATTAAATTTAAAATTTTTAGTTGTAATTATAATTTTGAAGATTTTATGATTTTTATGTCATTAGTTTTAATTTATTTTCTTAGATTCTTTATCTTAAATTTCATTTATTTTTTTTCTCATAATTTCATGTTTTCTATTAAATCCCTATTTAAGGTGATTTTCATCTAATTTGTGCTCCATTATATTCTCTTTATATACCTCTTTGCATGAAATAAATGTAACCTTAAATAAAGAAAATATTTAAATAACTGTTTATAATCTTAAAAATATTTATATAAAAAAATAGTTTATATATATATATATATATAAAGAATAAGAATAAGAATAATAATAATATTTTATGAGGTGTTTATAAAAAATATTTATTATATATTCTATAGACAAAAAACACTTATGAGTTATTTAAAAAATGCATTTGGTAATAATAGTTTTTAACTATTCATCTCCAATATTTAATTGGTTGGATATGATTTTTGGGAGAACAATGAATGATGGAAATGGTGCCACCTCCTCAACTAGCAACAATCTACATGATCCCATGACTCCGACGAATAAATATGTGAGAGAAAGGCGAGGTGAACGAACAAGAGAGAAAGTGAATGGAGAGAGAGAATGAAAGAGAGGTGGAAACATAATTTTTTTTTTTTTTCCTTCTTCCATAAAGGCAATTTAAGAAATTTTGAAAATTAATGTTCTTCGATTTAACTTTCAATTCACCATTAGGTCTTGAACTCAAATATAAGGATACGAGGATGTTGGATCAATTATCGGGTCTCACCTTAAAACATAATTCTTCATGAAATATTAAAAACAATTCAATGAATGGATGTGGAAGAAGCATCTATGGTCTCTATCATTCCAGCTAGATTTGTTTGTAGTTAGCGAAGAATGAGAAAGGTCCCTGGCTAGGAAAAGTCAGACTGGTGGGTTCATTGTCCCACCCTACCTGCATATGACCACATCTATGAAAATCGGTACAAAGCTGTGTTGGATTCTCTAAATCCCTAAAATCTTGTTTGGGTTGCAGAGGGAAAAGATCATCCAAAATCTCACATTTAAAATATGAAGAAACATCAAATGTGATAAACTTTAGTTAAATTAATACTCATTTATTTTTAAATTCTTCATTTATTAACCACCTAAGTGTAATCCAAGGACAACTTATGAAATAACATATGTTAATTCATGGCCAAATAAAAAAGGGTTATTTGCTTAAAAAAGTATTTAAAAACCCAATTTTTGAAATTTAACCTTTTATCATTTTTTTAGTTTTATTTGGGTAAAATTGTCTTCATTATTTTCTTGTAGAAATAACATTTAAAAAAAAAAAATTTACGTGTAAATACTTCAAATGACAAATGACAAATTACATTTATGTAAAAAATGAGATACTTTAAAAAAAAAAACATGGGAAGGACTAAATTTACAAAATTATTTCATCTTTTATCCAAATATTTTTTAAAAAAATTACTATGTTACATACTTATAATATGAGATAGTGACAAAATAAAATTTATCCTTACACAATAATTCCCTTAAATTAGATTAAAATTTATTCCACATGGGAACCATATTGGAGTAAAATAAATTATCTTCAAATTAAATGAAGTAAGTAAACCATTCTAGTAAATAAAATTGTGAATTTGATAGTTAAAAAGATAAATATTAGTTTTCATTAAAAATAATTTTAAAATTATCTAAGTATACTCTTTAGGGATGACAAAATGGTGAGTCCGAGATGGCTCACTCCATCCCACCCTTCTTGTTTATTTAAATTAATTGTCGTCCCTATCAACAATTTTTTTTTAAACAAGGCAGGTTTGCCTTGTTTAATTTTTTTTTTTCAATTTTTAATTTTTTTCTACTTTTAAAATTTAGATTCTATTAAAAATAAACACAGTTTATAACTAAATAAATATTATAAATGTTTATAATTTCTTTTTATGAAAAGTGATATTATATATATATGAAAAAAAGTTGAAAATGAAAAACATCAATTAAAATATTTTTTTATTTAATATTATACATAATTGGACGGGATGGGATAAAGTCATATCTGAACCCATCTCAAGTTTTAAAAGAATTCTCAAATCCGGACTAAACCCAGGAGGATGGGGCGCATGGAAAAATATGCCCTGTTGTCATCATTAATACTCTTCCAATACTCCAAGATAAAAAATAAAAAATAAAAAAATTAACATAAAAAACTATATAAATCATTGTCAAAAACTCCTCAAGCATTAACTTTAATTAAGAATTAGAAGTGAGGGAAAAACCATCCCTATGTCTTTGTCAATCCCTAAAAAAGTGTGTCCTCAAAAAAAAAAAAAAAAAATGGTTACTAAAAAATACTAAGAAAAGAGAAAAAAAAAAATACTATCTTATGTTTTGTTTTACTGTGAAAAATAAAAAAAAATATATATATAATTAAAATTGATTAAAATTTTATATGTTTTTAAATTATTTAATATTGTTATAAAAAAGAGAAATAAGTGAAATGAGTTCAAATAAACATATAAAAATTATTTATTAAATTTAAACTTATTTTTTATTTTCATTCACTTTTTTTCCTCTATTTTTATTTTATGTTTTTTTTTATTTTGCATTTTCTCTCAAAATCTCTGGAACCAAACATACCCTAAGACTATGTTTGGTTTTTGGAAATTTTGAGGAAAAATGTGATGGAAATAAAATAAAGGGAAAAAGTAAAAGAAAATAATAAGTGAAGAAAAATAAAAAAAATTGATTCAAAATCAATAAATTATTTTAAAATATAGAAATGAAATATAAAAAAAATTATTTTCTTGAATATATTTTTTTTCTTAATACTTTCTCAAAACCTAAAAGAAACGAATTTCAAATCGTCAGGAGCTATTCAAGCCTAGATTCAAAGATTGAAGACTTTAGAAGACAGTAAGTTGAAGATCTGAAAATTCTTGAAGGAAAGGTTTAATGATCAACATTTAACATGATGTACTATTTGGTCATTAAAACAAGGCTTGTCCCCCTGACAATCCTAATTAAAAGACGGCAGTCGCCATTACCACTCACAAATCAGAATTTCTACCGTGCACATTAATGTTGTACATGTTACCTTCTTCTCTAGAAAATTCAATCAATGGCTCTGGAAGAAGTAGTGGTGGTCCGTCCTTGTCGCTCCAGCTCGAATTGTTTGTAATTAGGGAAGAATGAGAAAGGGTCTTAGCTAGGATTAGGAAAGACCAGATTGGCCAATCGATTTCATTGTCCCACACCTCTAGTACAAGTTGTGTTTGGATTCCCTAAATCACTATAAATCTTGTTTGGATTATAGATATTTGTAGAGATCAAGGGAAAAAGAATTTGAAATCTCATGAAAAATGTCAAGAAAAATCAAATATGATAAAACTTAAAGTGATGTTTGGATGTATTCTCTATTTTTTTTGTTTTTAAACATAGAAGCTTGGTATAAAATGTAGGAATTTTTATATATAAATATAGATTACAGTTTTTTTTTTAAAGAAAGTAAAATAAATATTAAAATAATTTATTAAAAGGGATAAAATTCTCTCCATATTTATGAATTTATCAATTTTCATGTTTTTTTAAGTAACCTATTTTTGACATAAAAGTCCTTAACTGTTTCAAATATTTACAATATGTTTTAAAAGAAATTTTTATTGTTACAAGAAAACAATAAGGACATTTTTATTAAAATAAGACTAAAAAAAAATGAAGGGTTAGATTTTCAAAATTAAATTTTCAATTACCCTTTTAATTAAATAACCTTAAAATAGTTTCACTTCCTTCAATTTTTAAATTAAAAAAATTAATTACATGTAGTTTTGACTAAATGTAAAAAAATAAATTTGACTAAATGTAAAAAAATAAATTAGTTAAAGTTTGTTGAGATATTAGGAATGCTTTCCTTATATCATTTAGTTTTGAGATATTAGGAATGTTTAGATATTAGGAAAGTTGAGATATTATGAATATTGAGATATTAGGAATATTGAGATACTAGGAATATTGAGATATTAGGAAAATTGAGATATTAGGATATTAGTTATTATTTCCTTATATCATTCTTTCCTATTCTTAGAATGATGATTACCCTCTATATATACTTTGTACATGGACGAATGAAAGTATGAATGAAAAAACTACAATTTATCAATTTGAAGATGGTATCAGAGTTAGGGAACTGAAATCCTGGATATTTTGTCGCTATGGTAGTCCGACAGCGATCAACCATCCTAAGACAAGCCCTAATATTGATAAGTCAACCTTCAAATGCACTCACTTCAATAAGACTGGTCCCACCAGTTTGGATATCCCACAATTTCAAAGCAACGACTTTTGGTATGACCAGGAAAACAATAAGGAACCGAGGGTTTGAACCATGGACCTTTAGATCATGTTTAGGCTATCAACACTTTGTTATTAATTATAATAATCGTGATCAACGGAAGAAGGATTCCAAGAAAACCTCGACTACAACTGTTGCAGAAATAAAAACAGAGGCTAATGTTGCTGAGAAAGCCTCTGCATTGGTAGCCGCTACTGATCATGGTGGTAAGTTTTTAAATACTTTTACACCTGTTATTAATAGTGCATGGATAATTGATTCTGGTGCTACAGATCATATGACTTTTGATTCTAGACAGGTTTCACCCCTTAGACCTTCCTCACAAAAAATTGTTTCCACAGCCAATGGTAACACAACCCTAGTCATTGGGGAAGGATCCTTAACTCTTACTGATACTTTGAATTTGGATTCTGTTTTAGTTGTTTCATCTTTAGATTACAATCTTTTGTCAGTTTCTCAAATCACTACAGTCTTATCTTGTATTGTCATTTTTTGGCCTGAATTTTGTGTGATTAAGGACATCCAAACAAGACAGACGATTGGTTGTGGTATGAAACAGGGAAAACTCTATTACTTGGACTTGCAATCAAAGGATTCAAATAAGTTGCAACAAGCCTTGATGGCAGATGGATTTGAGGGGGAGAAGAAAAAGTCTGAAATTTGGTTGTGGCATCGACGTCTAGGACATGCTTCATTTGGTTATTTTAAAAAATTGTTTCCTAGTTTGTTTGCAAAGAGTGATATTTCTGGTTTCCGTTGTGATATTTGTGAATTGGTTAAAAGCCATCGTGCTTCGTTTCCGTTAATTTTGAATAAAAGTTCATTTCCTTTTATGGTTATACATTCTGATGTTTGGGGCCCATCCAAAGTCCCAACTTTGAGTGGCTCACGTTGGTTTGTTACTTTTATTGATGATTGTACCAGAATGACATGGTTTTGCTTGATGAAGACCAAAGATGAAGTGAACTTGTTGTTTAAAAAAATTCATAAAATGATTGAAACTCAGTACAATGCAAAGGTTCGGGTTCTGCGTAGTGATAATGGTGGAGAATATCAAAGTTCTGATCTTCAAAAGTATTTGGAAGGACATGACATCATTCATCAGACTACTTGTTCCAATACACCCCAGCAAAATGGAGTCACTGAACAAAAAAATCGACACTTGTTAGAGGTTGTTCGTGCTTCCTTGATAGCAGCCAAAACATCGATATCTTATTTGGGAGAAGCAATCACATCTGCCGCATACTTGATCAATCGGGTACCTTCTAGTTCAATTAACTTTCAAACACCTCTCCAAGCTCTTACTAATGTCGTAGTTGCCCCAACCGTCCCAAATCTACCTCCTCGTGTTTTTAGTTGCGTGGCATTTGTGCATCTACACAAGCACCAACGCACCAAGTTAACTTCCCATGCATTGCAATGTGTGTTTGTTGGATATGCATTGCACAAAAAGGGATATCGATGTTACCATCCTCCAACTTGACAAATGTATATTACAATGGATGTGGTGTTTCATGAAGATTCAATGTATTTTTCATCTGAGTCTAAACTTCAGGGGGAGTACCATAAGGAAATTCAAACTCTCAATTATGATTATCATATCTCTGAGGAAGATGAATATAGACAATCTGAACTAGTGAACCAGGAAGTGGGTGAGTTGGATATGAGTGGTCAACAATTTGGGTCCGAAGATGTCTTCACTGAAATACCAAACCAATCGTCGTCTGTTGAGGGTGTTCTTAATTTGGAACATGATCCTTTCATGAAACGGTTACCACATCGTCATAATAGAGGTATTCCTAAACCCACATATGAATCTGAATTGTCTACTAAAGTCAAATATCCCATGAGCAACTATGTGTCTACCCATCGTTTGTCTGAATCAAATAAGTCATTTGTAAATCAATTATCTACTGTAACTATTCTTAACAGTGTACAGGAAGCCTTAGCTGATCCAAGGTGGAAAGCAGCCATGAATGAAGAGATGAAATCATTGCAAAAGAATAAAACATGGGAACTCGTAGAATGTCCACCAGGAAAGAAGCCAATTGGGTGTCGTTGGATCTATATTGTGAAGTACAAGGCAGATGGTAGTATTGAACGATTTAAAGCAAGACTGGTAGCAAAATGGTACACTCAAACTTATGGAATTGACTACACAGAGACATTTGCACATGTAGCTAAGATCAACACAATTCGAGTATTATTGTCTTTAGCTGCAAACCTAGATTGGCCATTACAACAATTCGATGTGAAAAATGCCTTTATGCATGGCGAGTTATCTGAAGAAGTATATATGGATCTTCCACCAGGATGCATGGTGTCAGAAAAGCAATGTCAGAAGGTGTGCAAATTAAAGAAGTCATTGTGTCAACCTGTTAATACACCAATAGAAGAAGGTTTGAAATTGTGTGTTGAGCCTAATCAAGTATCAATCGATAAGGGAAGATACCAGAGACTTGTGGGGAGATTAATGTACTTAGCTCATACAAGACCAGATCTTGCTTATGCATTGAGTGCAGTGAGTCAATACATGCATAATCCTGGAGAGCAACATATGAATGCAGTCATGCGTATTTTGAGGTATTTGAAGAATGCTCCTGGGAAGGGAATTTTGTTCGCTAAAAATGTTGATCATCAGAGTATAGAAGTATATACTGATACTGATTGGGCCGGTGCAGTGGATGATAGGCAATCTACATCTGGTTACTTTACCTTTGTAGGTGGTAATCTTGTGACATGGAAAAGTAAGAAGCAGAATGTCGTCGGTCGTTGAAGTGCAGAAGCGGAATTTAGAGGTATGACTCTAGGACTTTGTGAGGCATTATGGCTAAGACTCCTCTTACAGGATTTAGTTTACCTATCTAGGCAAACAATCCGATTGTTTTGTGACAATAAAGCCGCATGTGACATTGCTCATAATCCAGTACAACATGATCGTACAAAGCATGTCGAGGTGGATAAATTCTTCATTAAGGAAAAGTTGGATGATAAGATTGTGGAATTACCTAAGATTCGATCAGAAGATCAATTGGCCGATATCCTTACCAAAGTTGTCTCAAGTCAAGTGTTCTCAAAATTTTTAGACAAGTTAGGCATGTGTGACATCTATGCACCAACTTGAGGGGGAGTGTTGAGATATTAGGAATGCTTTCCTTATATCATTCTTTCCTTATATCATTTAGTGTTGAGATATTAGGAATGTTTAGATATTAGGAAAGTTGAGATATTATGAATATTGAGATATTAGGAATATTGAGATACTAGGAATATTGAGATATTAGGAAAATTGAGATATTAGGATATTAGTTGTTATTTCCTTATATCATTCTTTCCTTGTATCATTTTTTCCCATTCTTAGAATGGTGATTACCCTCTATATATACTCTGTACATGGACGAATGAAAGTATGAATGAAAAAAACTACCATTTATCAATTTGAAGAAAGTCTTTTGACTAAATGCGACAAACTATTATTAAGGAGAACGAAAAATAAACTTTATTTATTCTTAATTTTGCTTTATGGAGTTTGATTTTGTTATAAATACGGGTGACGTAATAAAAAGCATTACATCATTGACATATTAATAATCAATTTATAAATTATTATAAAAGGTCACATCAATTATGGGTGGCAATTTTTCTTCAATTTTGATAATAATTTTTCATTTTTTTTGGATGTTTCTTTGTCAAATATATCTGTTCCTTTCAGTATTGATATGCTCAAATCGTGTTGTATCAACTAACATAAAAGTGATTTTCTTAATTTTTTAATACTTGGACATGACTAAGAGCTTGTGTGAAAATGATTTTAAAGAATGTTTTCAATTTTTTTATTACTTAAAATCAATTTTTTGGATAAAAATTTTCAAGTATTAAAAAAAATTAAAAACCCTTTGGGATAAGGGGAAAACTTTGCTGGTTAAAAGAAAGCAGGAGGAAAGCAGAATTCATAAAGATTTATATGTGATTTTTTGCTCTTGCAAATTCATACAAAGCCAAACTCAAAGTTTGACAACATTTTATTGCAGTAGAAGCGGCTAACTCCATGCTTATTTATTTTTGCACCATAATCTCTTATTATTAGGAACAAGGGGAGTAGTGGTTTAGTCACCACAGTTCACAAACTGGTAATTGACTGTAAGATGACCTTTGGCGTAGCCAGCCCCATTAGTGTCTAGTTGATTGAACACTCCGGAATCCAAATCCAATCCTCCATTGCTGCATTGGTCCACTATTCTCACTGTTGCCTGAGTTCCTGTGGCAGTGTTTGTCACCTGCACACCTCAAATAGTTCAGGTTATATATACATGTATATATACAGAGAGAGAGAGAGAGAGAGAGAGAGATTGTTTGATAATTAGAATCTTACACTAAGGCACTTGCCACAGGCAGCTTGGCCAGTAGGACCAGAAGGTCCACAGAAGGCAGTCCATCCATACTTGCTGCGCCATGCCAAGGGCTTGCTGGCATCCCAAGTGGAGCAGTAGGCGCTCACTGCGTTCAAGTCCCATCCATTTTGCGCCGGATTATAGTAATGGTAGGTGGCCCTCACATTGCTGGCGCTCTGGGCAGCGGCACAAGCCACTAGAGACAGCAACACCACCACCTTGCATATGCCTCTCCTCTCCATTTTTGTTGAATGATTTTTGCTTCATCACCTCTCGAATTTATAGAGAGGAGTCCCCTATGATGACCCGAAAAATTAGGCTCTCGGGGCTGAAGATTATGATCCTACGATCCTAGAGCTTTTGACCTTTCAACCATTGTGACTCGGGTTGTTTGAAATATGGACAAGCTTCAAGCTTCATAGGACAACATTCCACATGGTGTGTCGGAGTGAATCAGTTAATCAGCCTTGTGGGACACGTAACTCATATTCCACGAAGGGAAAATTTATTTTAAAACTTTTTATTTTTTTCATTAAAAAGACAAAATTAACAAAGAAATATTCTTAATAAAAATGCTTTTTTTCTTTAAATATTATTAAAATACAATTATTTTAAAAAATAAATATAAAAATGTGATTTTTTTCGACACTTTTTTTATTTTTTATCAAACTCATCTTTTCAGAAGATAAATTTATTTTTTATATTATACTCGTCTTTTTAAAGAGCATTTTATTTTTTATTTTTACCTTAAAACATTTTGTAATCATTTGTTCAAAAGGCTGAGTTGTACTAGAAATTAAAACATGTGGTTTGTGAGTGAGGAGGATGCTACCGGCGGTCAAGATGGGCAACTGATATTTTGTAATCATCCTTTTGAATTACTTTTCTAGAAATATGGGGAAAAATTGTTTAAGTCAGTCAATGGGTGCCAGAAATCATATTTACTAATTACTTTTCTAGAAATATGGGTAGGTTGTTTAAGTCAGTCAATGGATGCCCAGATATTCCAAGTCAGAAACAGCCAAGTCATGGGTGAGTCGGCTGTGATTTCCAACAATTATTCGTAGCATACATTAAAATCTAATTAATAAATGTTCTTTAAAATTCTGATCTAAACATCAATTAGGTTCATTTGAGGTTGACATGTGGGTTGATCCAAAAAGGCTTGATGCCGGTCCAAATCCACCTTTGTTTGGTTTGCAAAATTCTCGAGGAAAAGGAAAATTTATTTATTTGCAACAATCAAGGAGAAAAACCCGAAAGAGCATTGACAAATTGCACCAAGCTCATATTTTATTTGCAACACCCACAAAAATATATATACCAAATTTACAAAATATTCTTATTACATGACATTTTTCATGGGAATTTTTTTATGAGAAGAATAAAAAAATATTTCAAAATATTACCTATAACACAAGAATATTAAGTATAAATATCATACTTTCATGCAACCCAAAATTTTATATCTACATGTAAATACTTCTACTAATAACAACATAACTTCTAATAATATGAATTTATAAAAACTATCAAACATTTTTCTCTTTGTATAATTTGATGTATAAAATATTAATATTTTGATAATATATAAATATTATCTATATTTTTGTTATCATAGCTTCAAGTTATAATATATTTCATTATAATTTTTTATTACATGAATTTTATAAAGTTCTACACAATTGTTAGTTAACAATTTTGTTCTCTATAACTTTTAGCTATAAGAAAGTACATATTAACAATTTTGACATAACTTTTGATTAGTACAAATAATATTAATTTTCTTAGTTACATAACTTCATATTATGAGTAATAATATTTGTATAGCTTTTGACTATATAATACAAGTTTATAATAAAACATTTTTTCATATAGCTTATGGTTATACAAGTTTTAACAATTATTAATTTACTAACTTTTTCTTCATAGTTTCAGGTTATGAATAATTAAATTTCAGTAATATTATAATAACATTAAACATTTGACAATTATGTTATGATATAACTTTTGGTTATACAACAAGATTAAAAATTGTCCATGTATCCTCTAGCTACATAGTTGTTAATTGATAATTTTGTTTTATATAACTTCTGATTACATAAGAAAATTAGAAATTGTATACATATCTTCTGTCTATAAAACAATTATTAATAAAAATTGTTTCAATAATTTCTTGTTATGAAAAATGCGTGAATACGAAATAAAAATTAAAAGCCAATGTTTTTCATAACTTTGAATTATGATTATTTTGTCAAAACAAAAAATGTGCAAATCTGCACATAGCTTCAAGCTATTAATTATTCATTATGCAAATTTGTACATAGTTTTAGGTTATGAATTATTCATTATGTAGATCTGTACATAATTTCAGGTTATGAATTATTCATTATCCAAATTTGTAAATAGCTTCAAGTTATGAATTATTCATTTTGCAAATTTGTATATAGCTTCAAGTTATGAACTATTCATTATATAGCTTTTGGCTATATAATGTTATTTTATATAACTTCTAGTTATATAATATAATTAAAAAGTAATTATGGATCATATGCATAGCTTTCGGTTATGTATTTGCGATTTTGTAATTTACTCTATAACTTTTGGTTATGAGAATTGTACATACTTTTTATAACTTCTAGTTATGAAAATTTTCTATATAGCTTTTAGTTATTAAATAATTAAAATATCTACAATTACAAGTTTTTAGTTTGATTATATGAAATATGATTTACATAACCTCTAGCTATGAGATAAAGTAAATAAAAATTATAATAATAGAAGACAATGCATACTACTTTTCATATTTTGTTTGAAGAAAATAAGGTTACATACCTATAAGAAATTTTATTGATGAATTCTTCTCATTTTTTTTTATCTCGAACATTCTTATTTTTTTCTTACATACTCAAAGCGTCGTTTTGATAACATGTTGTAAAATAATAAGTGGGAGGAAAAGAAAATGAAAAAAATGAAATTAGAATATAGGAAGAAAACATGATGAACTTTCATTAGAGGTCTCACCCTTTTATAAGAAGTCACAAAAAGATGTACATTAATATGAATGATCACCCACAAGTTCCTGATAAATTCTCATATTTTATAACAAAAATAAATAAAATCTCAATTGATATTAGTACTTATTTTTTCTTGTTTATTCAATTTTTTTTTATATTTATTTTGGTTTAATACACTTTGCCCCCTCAATTTATCCTATGTTTTGCACATTGCCCCTTTAAGTTTAAAATCAAACACATTGCACCTCATGCTTCTTAAATTGCAACATTTTGCCTTGATCGTTGAACGGTGTTAGTTTTAGTGGATGGAAATATCATATGTTGTACACGTGACTAAGTAATGAAGGGTAGATTTGGAAAATCCCAACCCCAAAAAAACCCAAACAGAGAGCTTTGTCTTTGTTTTTCATTCAAAGCCCTAACCCATCAAAACCCTAAAAGCCCTAACAAATCTGAAGCACTAGAATCTGGCAAGTAGAGCTTTGTGAAGAAACATAGCTACAAGAGTAATGGAGGATCCTCCTATTAATTGAGAAGGTTTTTGGGATGTGATAAATAATGTATTGATTTTTATATCGATTCTTGGTCATTTGTTCTTTGTAGACATCTTATTATTATATGTGTTTAATTTTTGGTAAAGAGATGTGGAGGATGTGGATTATTCATGTACAATGCTCCATGATAGGTCGAAGAAAATCATTCTTGGATTGTTGAATGGTCTAAAGAAAAGGGAAAATGAAGTATTTGTTTATCAAAAAAGGGTTAAATGTATGTTTTGGTTGATGATCATTCCATGGGCAATTTGTTTGGCTCTTCTAGTCATCATGCTACAAAGAAATGGTGTAAGTTCTTTTAGGCAAGCTTTGTACCAGTGTTACCTAGAAATTTGTAGATCTGATGAAGGCTCCCTCCCAATTTGGTTTAGTTTTGTATTTTTTGTGAACAATTTGAATTGATGAGAAGTTGTGGTTGGGGCCTTGATGGAATTAAGCTATGAAATCCATGTTTTATAATTAATGGAATGACAAGATTTGCTGTTAAAATCCATTTCAATCGAACTCTCAGCCTTTTGATGTTTGTATTAGGTATTTGGGGCCTTAGGGTTTCAATGGGTTAAGGCTTCAAACGAAGATGAAGCCTGAGAGTTGTTTGGGGCTTTTTCGGGGTTAGGATTCTCCAGATCTACCATTCATTAGTCAATTACTTGCATAACACGTGATATTTTCAGGGTTAGGATTCTCTAGATCTACCATTCATTAGTTAGTCACTTGCATAACACGTGATATTTCCGTCCACTAAAGCTAACATTGTTCAACGATTAAGGTAGAGTGCTGCAATTTAATAAGCATGGGGTGCAATGTGTTTCATTTTAAACCTAAAGGGATAATGTGCAAAACAAATGATAGGTTGAAGGGGCAAAGTGTATTAAACCCATTTATTTTTTATGATTTTGTCTTATTGGAATTAACCAAATTATAAAAAAATAATACTTTTAAACTGCTATTGTTTTAGCTATAATTTACCACATAAATTATTGTTTTAGTTTTTGTCTTATTGTTTTAGCAAAAAAATAATACTTTTAAACCAAATTATAGTTTTAAGTAAAAGACTTTTAACTATCTTATATTTAGTTATTTGAAAAAAGGAAAAAAAATACGATATTATTTGATATTTATGAAAATCTTAATCCCCACTTTTGAAAGTACATTAAAAAAAAAAACCTTTGACATAGGTACAAAAAATAAGATTAAGGTATAAATAAATAAAATCAAGTTATAAGACAATAAAAGCGCACACCTTTTCCTTTTGAAAAATATCAAAATTTATAACAAAAATGATTAAATTCTTTAAAATAATTTTAAGGGTTTCGACTACCAAATTATTAAAATTATTGAAAATTTCTAATGGTTTTTCCTTCTATTTTATTTTTATTTTATTTTGAAAATTTTCTTTAAATGTTCTTGATAATTTTTGTTTTGAATAAAATCTAAAACTTTTTTTAAATATTCTTCATATTTCATACATTTTCATAATTAATATTTAAAATTATTTAATTATTTAATAATAATAATAATAATAATTACCCTTAATTACCTTCACTATAATATAATATTTTTCAGCTTACCTCTAACAAAAGTCCCTGACCCCGCCCATATCTATCTATCTTACATAATCTTTAAAAATTTATTTTCATTTTGTAACTTTTTTTAAAGATATTTTTAATAATTATAATATTTAAAAATATTATATTATAATAATATATTGATTTAAAAATTATTAAGGAATTTATACTCCACAAGAAATATCCATGCGTTCGGCGTTTGTGAGATGCATCCAATTGCAACTCATCATAACTTGAATCAATGGCGGAGAGATTTGGTAGTGTGTTGGACGTACCCTTAGGCTTGGGAAGGCGACAAATGGGAGGCGGCTACAAGTGTTGTCTTGCAGATAATTACCAAGAAATAGTCAATCCAGGATTAGTCAATAATAATTAGGCACCTCAATCAAATCATTAACGGCCCTTTCCAGCAGGGTGAGAGGGTGACAACAGAGAACACCATGATCTGGACTGGCCGTGCTCGTCACTCGCTTTTGGCAAGCGGGCTTCTCATCCCAAACATGAATCTTTTGCATATCAATTTTCTAATATGTCAAGAATGATTTAAGATTTATTTTTATTATGGGGAAAAATTGGAATAAGATGTCATTGAATAAAAACATTTAAAAAAACTGAAGTAGCTTTTTAATTTTTTTCTTAATATGAAAAGACTAGAATTTATTTTATCTAACAAAATAACCCTTGTCACTAAAAATTACATTTACGAATTTTTAGTAAATAATAATAAATTTTTTATTTCATAAAATTAAAATACCATAGTAAAAAATTTTAATTTTGTAAAATAAAGTATTACATAAACATCTAAATTATCAATAACTAATTAAACTATTAAGTTTTGATTAATATAAAAAAGAGATAGTACCATTTAAAAGAAAATAATATATATATATATATATATATATATATATATATATATATATATATATATATATATATATATTTCTAAAAGAAAATACAAAAGTTTATAGAGAAAGAGCTCTAAGGAAAATAATAGAGGTTAACTATGAAGATTTGGATTCTTGAGATATTGTTAATTCTTTTGAAGTTGTTTGGCTTGATTTGTGGAAATTGTGAGGATACCCCTCTCAAGGTTGGTAGACAATGATAATGAACGGTAAGCTTGTAACAAAATACTTAGAAAGATTCTTTCCATAAAGTCTTTCTAAATATATAAGCAATTTGATTTTTGGTAGGAAGATGTCATATGTGAAGAGCATTGACAGTAACTTTTTCTCGTATGTAGTGGGAGTCAATCTCAATATGTTTCATACATGCATGAAGAGCTAGATTGTGAACTAAGTGAATGACACTTGTGTTGTCATAAAGAAAGAGATATTCGATTTCAGTGGCAACAGTAGCCAAAGATCGATATTCAACTTTAGTGTTACATCATGAAAGTGTAGGTTGCTTCTTGGAAGCCCAAACCACACAATTCAACTCAAGAAAAATGCAAAATTTTGTTGTGCTTCCTCTAGTGGTTGGACAACTAACCCAATCTACATCATTCAAGGTGAGAGAGCTTTGAGATAGATAATGAAGACTATGAGTTAAAGTTCATTTTATATAGCACAAAATGCATTTTATAGCACAAAGGTCCTCCATCGATAGATTTTGAAAGTGTCGGCATGCAAGATTTAGTACATTAGTAAGGTCAAGTTGAGTGAACGTTAGTTATTGGAGTGAGCCACATAATTGGCATTCAGTAGGGTTTGTCAAAACTCATTGTTGTTTGGAAGAAGGTTGGGTTCTTGAGCTGTTAGGGTATTAATTTTGGAGGCATCAAGCATTCTTGCTTTGACTAGAATCACAAGTGTATTTGGTCTAAGAGAGGATAAGTCCACCAAGAAAATATTTAATCTCAAAGCTAAGAAAGTTATGAAGTTTGCCAAGCTCCTTGAGAGACGTTGGATGAGATGAGAAATAAAAGAAGCACTATTTGTGATAATTACCCCATTTACATAATAAAGTAAAAGAATGATGTTAGTACCATGGCTATAATAAATATTAATGATGAATTTGCTTTGTTCCAAATAAAACCATTAGAGAGACGGCATGAAGGAATTTCATAAACCAAGTGTGAGGTACTTGTTTAAGGCTATAAAGAGATTTATGAAGAATACTAACATGATTTGATAGTTTTGGATGTACAAAGCTTGATGGTTGCCCTATATATACACATGTTCATTGAGTGCTCCATATAAAAATGCATTTTTTATGTCCAATTGTTTTAAGTGTTTCTCCAACATCAAGACCTGGGATTTGAGAGTAATCTTTTGTAACTAAATGGGCTCTGAATTTGTCGAAAGTACCATCTTCTTATAGCTTAGTGTGAAAAATCCACTTAGAACTAATAACGTTGGAATCAAGTGGTCGTGGGACAAGTGACCAAGTGTGACTATGATGTTAGGTGTTGACTTCTTCTTGCATGACATCACACAATTTGTGTATTTGAGTGATGTTTTGTAAGTTTTTGCATCAATGATGAAAACAAGAAAAACATCATGGGATTTTGGAGAGTTGGAAATAAAGAGGCCAATGAAATCTTGGAGATAGGTAGGTGGTTGGTTTTCTTGAATAGAGCAATGAGGAGGAGATGATGTGATCATGAGAGAAGTAACTATTTCTTTTGGAAAAGTGGACGTAAATGAAGGAATGGTCAAGTTGTGATATAGAAGAATTTTAGGGGAATTAGATGTGGTGTTATGAGAAGATAAAAAAGTGGTGAAATCAAAGAGGTATTAATAAAAGTTCATTTGAATTATTTTCCTAATGATGAGAGAAAGGTGTGGAAGAATCTATAACTTTTATGCAGAGGACTATATCCAACGCACACACAAGGAATAGTTATTTGAGATATGGAAATCATTGAGATACAAAAATTTGCAATTTAGAGTACAAGATTCTTATCAAATAATTTAAAATAAGGAGTTTTTTTTATTGTTGCAAGAAAGAAACAATATATTAATAAGGTAAATTGTATGTTAGTGCTTTTGCTCTACACACCCATTTGGTCTTGGGGTTTGAGGACAAGAAAGTTGGTGAGAAATGTCATGCTGAGTTAAATGATTTATAAATTCATTTGAAGTAAATTCTTCACCTTCGTCACTTTGAAAATTTTGATCTTCTTGTCAAATTGATTCTCAACAAGAGCTCGGTCATATCAACCATAGCCTTGAGTTGTGCATAGCATCTAAAGCCTTAAGGTCATGACCAGAGTGTTCCATGTCAACCATAGGCTTGAGCTATTTATAGTCTCTAAATGCCTGAGCTCATGACCCGGAGTCGTTCATCTCATACATAGCCTTAACTTTTTCATAGGATCTAGAGCCTTTAGCTCACGACCTGGAGTTGATTATTTCAACCCCCAACCTCAAGCTATTCATAGCATCTATAGCCTTGAGTTGATGATACAGAGTATTTCAAATCAATAACAGCCTTGAGCTAGTCATAGTATATAGAGGCCTGAGTGTAAGAGTCAGTCATTCATGTCATCCACAGTTATTCATAGCATCTACAACCTTAAGATCATGGGCTAGAGTTTTTCATGTTTGAAATTAAAGGAAACAAGTATAAAAATCATTTTTATATTTTAAAGGATACAATCATGTTTATCATGTAAAATCATCAATAAGAATTGAATAAAATAACAAGTAACATAGTGTATGTGTGGACCAGCATTTTTCACATGCGTCCCCACTCAATCGACAAGACTCATTTTTATTGGTGAAAAATTGGTTTTGTAAAAGTTGGAGTCGCCACTTATTTTATTTTATTTTAAAAGGGAAAATAAAACAAGAAATAAAACCTTAAAGAAGTGACTCCATAGTTTTTGGAAAAACGTATATTTGAAAAACTCAAGTCTAGGTTCAGGGATCAGGTTACTTATTGGGAAGGTACCTCTAAAAGGTAGCACCCCTCTAAGCCCTACAAAGGTTTCTACTGACTAAGTTGAGGGAAATGTGACAATTAATTGGTTGATTATAGATACCTAGGTATGCTAGGTGATTTAAAAATAAAAAATAAAAAAAATAGCATGCCAAATAAAAAAAACCAATCATAATCATAAAGAAGATTTAGGGTGTGTACCTGAATTGTTTCTCAAGCGCTATCATAAAACATCAAATTTAGTATAAAAATATAACACACAACATGTATTTTATCCAAGCATACATCTAAGCACCTAAGGATCACATCAAGCGTAAATAAGGCTCACAACAACATGCATGTTCATAGAATTCTGAAAAGTAAGTCATAGAGAGCGTACTTGGATAACATGCATAATTTATAAGATTCCTCAAAAAAAGGCTAGAGTGGTTAGGACAAGTATATATTATATAACATATTTAATATGTTTAATATATAGTACCAAAACCGAAATTGAGCTAAGATAAATCAAATGACTCCAAAAATAATAACAATTCCAAGTAAAGTATAAAACCATCAGCATGCAGTTAGAAAATGAAGTATCACAAAACAATTTTTGAAAAAAATATCTTAGAGTGGAATTTAACTACAAAAAAAATTTCAGGAAACAACTCCTATACGTCTAGAACAAGATACCAAAAGCCAAACACTCATTTAAATGTCAAATTGCAGCAAAGACACCCAAAAGTTCCAGAAGGTTTAGATTAGGTAAAAAAATGGTGACATGCATAAACAAATTTTTTAAAAAGAATAAAAGATCACATAAAATCATACAAAAAATCACACACATCGTTCAAAGTGTCTATATCACAGGAAAAATAAATCCAGGTCGGAGAGTACTCAAAATATTTTTAAAACACTCCAACTAATCCGATGTCCAAATTCCATTATGTACAGTAGGTACGAATTTGAAAAATCATATCTCCCTCAAAAATGCATATTTTTTTAATATTTTATGTCTAAGATCAATTTCAAGAAGTCTAGAATCAAGGAAAAATATCGAGTCAAATTTAAAAAGTCATCTATTATTTTATTTTTTACAGGAAGATTTCGAGTGTCCAGAACTAGGTGAAAACAAAGCCCCTTAAATACTCATTTATATATTCTATTCTAGAATCTCTTTCTAACTCAAACGGAATTTTAAATTTAAGTTCAAGACGTGAGAAAAATCATACAAGTTTTAGAAATTTTTGTGAAATATTCTAAAGTTGCTAAAACGAATTTTAAATCTAGAAAGTCAATGATTGAATGAAAACTGTTAGCAAGGAAGAGTTTTGAAAATTTTTCTTATGTAGGGGTTCCATCAAGTCCCAAATTACTTTTCCATGAGTTGGTTCAATTGATTCCATTATTTGGCACTATGAAGTTTGTTCATGCTTGTTGAAAATCAAATAAAAACAAGAGAATAGTTGAAAATCAAATAAAATGGTGAGAATGCCATGAGAGAAAATGACAACAAGAGGTTTCTTGAAATCTGAATTTTTTATGAATCTAGAAACTCTTTAAGGATGAAATTTGAAGGAAGCTGGAATCGTTTAACAAAACAAAGAAAGAGGAGGATGGTGTGACTACCCTTGAGAATGAGTGAATGATGCGTGTAGGTAAGATCGTTTGTGGAGGCTAGTTGATTCTATATTACTTATGTTGCATGTTGTAACATGGCTTCAAAGAGGACGCAAACCATCTCGTTTTCAATCCTTGATGCGGTTGTTAATGGAGTCCATTCATAGCGGCAGTAGAGTTGTGTGCTAAAATTGAATTCCAAATGCACTTTGTCCCTTGTAGCATTGTTGATTGCATGAAAGATGATAGCATGTCTGCCCATATGCAGACCGTTGACCATTTTATGCATGGACTTTCACAAAGAGCTCAAAGCAACAAGAGACATCAAACTGCTAATGCTATGGGGTACAATCCCATGAATTTAATTTCCTCAGAGGCATCTGAAAGTGTTAATGACCTGCAAAAATGTACCTTTTTTTTTTTGTTCATTTCGCAACATACATGAACTCCACATCAACGAGTTCACAATTTTTTTGAACGCCGACAATCCACACGGATAGCTTAGGCTTCTCAAACTTCTTAGTGTGGGTATGCTATGCATGATGGAATCTTTGGTTTTGGATTGGAATTGGGGTGTTGTTCCTATTCTCTTTCCAATAATAGTATCGCTTAGAGACCATGGTTGTGAAGTTGAGGTTAGTGATTGAGATGGGAGAATGAAGAAAAATGGTCATGCATGGCCATGAAAAAATGAGAGTCTAGCACTCACGTGTCACCCAATAAGAATTCTATGCTTGGAGGCCGGTGCCACATGGATGAACTTGGGGCTAAGACGCAATATACCCAGACCATTCCGACAAACATCACCAATATACCCCACATCCAGATGTGATTAGCCATCATCTCCAGGATTTCATAAGCTTGGGTTATATGTTCTCTAGGAAGATGCATGTAATGGGTATGAAAGACAAACGAGATAACCCCAAATGTTGACCAGTCCATTCATAAAGAAAAACAGGTTCAACAAATAACTCAACAACCAACCAAATGTTTGCAACAAAAGGTACAGGTGATGAAGAACAGAGATTGGGGGATTTAAAAAAAAACATCCACATGAGGATAGAATGATACTCAAGCATGATAAGGTCAATGAAACTGTAGCAAGATAACCTCCCATAAACAAGGATGTGACCTATATCAAAATAGATTGCATTATCACAAAATTACGAAAGTAAATTCCCAAAAAGCAGTCTCATGGCCAACTTTCTCCTCAATTTCCTAATGAATTTACATCTAAGCAACTTGCAGCTATCCTTGGGTTCGGTTTAGCACTATCCGAAGAGCTTGGCACTTACCCGCTAGGTTCCTCATCCAAGTTCCCGAAATCAAAAGGTGGAAGTCAAAATCAAGGGACCCAGACCATGAGAGAAAATGTATCAAAACAGAGATATGGTGATGATGCTATTACCGTTTTTTGTGATCTCTATCCATTATGTAAAGATGGCCAATATTTTCTAACAAACAAATGTATTTCGGTAGGCTCTTTTCTTTGATGTGAAGCAGAAACCCAAGGATGGAGAGTAAATAGAACAGAAAAAAACCAAACAAAAAAAAACTCAAGAAAACAAGGAGAAGATCAAGGTTATAATTAACAAACAAATAAACAAACAAACCAACAAACAAAAGAATAATCTTTTCAAATCAAATGCCATTTCACGAGTAATCCATGAGCTTAAAGGGGTGGTAGAGGGAAATAAAAGAAAAAAAAAATCTAAACAAACGTATGATTTCCAAGGCATAGTGCAGTTAAAATGAAATCAGACCATCCTCATACTAAATCAGATGAGCAAGAGATGGATAATCAACATTCAAAGTCACCAGTAATCCAACAAACGACATCCAAACATAGTAAAGAAGAGAAGGGAATGGTGTGGAAGGGAAAGAGTTCGAAGACCATGCCACAAGTAATCCATACTCAAACCATAACAAGAATAAAAAACGATCTTTAGCATTAATACACAAATTCAGACTGTTGAAAAGAAATGTACAGGCAACCATGAGGATCATACCTGAAAGTCCTTTTCTGCTTCCCCAAAGACTAACGAACTCCTATTCTCTTTGACTAAACCTGATGACCCAGATGAGCTCCCTCTCTCTTTATCAATGTGTGCTGAAAAAATCTTTCTTTTTGAAAACCTCTCTTTCTCTATCTCTTTGCCTCCTCCAAAACCCATCTGCCTATGCTTTTTATAGCAATTGGCAGTCATTCCACCTCAGGAGTCTTCTTCTTTCCAAATTCTCTGTCTCATCCACCATAAAATCCCTTTTAAATTTCAAAAAACCATTCCATGCATATCACCTAAAGAGTTCTACCTTTTCCAAAAACTTCTCCATTGGTAGATTTTTCTATAAAAACTTCAAATTATTAAATTAAATAAATGAATAAAATAAATAAATAAATCGGAGAATGATAAAATAATAATAATAAATGAACAAATAACAAGATAATAAACAAATAAATAAAAAAACAATAAATAACTAAATAAATAAAAGTGATTGATAACAATGAAAATAAATTAAAATATAATAAATGATTAAATAAAAGTAATTGATAATAATAATAATAAATAAAAATAAATAAATAAGTGAATGAGATAAATGAGTCATGCAACCATACAAGTCATGTTAAGAATGTCTAATGGGCCAAGTGTGCTTAAGTGGGCCTAAGTGAACCTAGACAGGCCTAAGGTGGTGCCTAATGGGCCGGGTATACCTATACGGGTCTAGGGTGAGACTCGGTGGGTCTAACTAAGTCTAACCTAAAGTGCACCTAAGTGAAGCCTAATCTAAACTTGAAGGGCAGCTAAGGTCATAATGTGGAGCTGGATAAACCCCTCAATCAAAGTCTCCAAAGTGGCTCAAAAAAGATAAGCTACATGAGTAGTAATAGGCCATTAAAGAACTACTATGGGACATTGGAAGTGAACTTAAAGACATGTGTTAAAGGAAAAAAAATGGAGGGTCTACAGTATGGACATACCATATTGAGATTTCTAAAAGGAAAGAGTGGGAGTAGGCCCTCTTAAATCACTATGATTTTTCCCAAATGAAATTTTGAAAGAGAATATGATTTATTGAAGAAAAGGTTGTAACATTTACCAACTTGGAAACTTGTAACTAAAAGTATCTTTGGTTAACCAATTTGGAACATGGATAACTTTCTTATTTTCTAATGTTTGCAGATATTTTAAATTTGGATACCCTAAATGAGCATGCCAAATGATTGATGGTGCTCCTTCCTCTATATTAAGGGCTTCAATTTCTCCTTCTCCAAGCACATAAAGGGTTCCCTTATCTTATTCCCTATGGCCAAGATCGATTGTCTTTGATTGATACTTAATAAAGAAACTATTAGCATTAAATTTGAAAGCGTAAAAATTATCATATGACTAATTAAGTTGACTAATAGATAACAAATTATTTTTAACAAATTCTTACAAAAAAAATTTTAAAGGGAAAAGCATGTTGTGGGTTGCAAGCTTGAAAATAATTAGGATTTCAAAACCTAACTTTTCCAAATTTAAGAAAGCTATGCTCATTCTAAAAATTATTATATTTTCATGCACTCTATGCTGATTGGTTTTTTTATACCCAATATGCTATCCCCTTCCTTCCAACTCAATTTCCACATATGAAAAGTCAAAAGAAAAAAAAAAGGAAACTATTTCTTCTAAGAATGAACAGTCAATATAGATAAGTTTAAATTTGAAACTCGAGTGTTTCAAGTCAATTTAGATCCCAAATGTATAAAAGGAACTACTTTTAATCTTTTGTTTTTCAATTTTGGAAAAGTTTATTTTAAAAGTATGTGTGGAACAACAAGTTTTTCGTTTTCTACACGAAAAACTTTTTATCCATCTTGTAGATGCTCCTCAAATTTTGATAACAAAAGATCAAATCAAGTTAGCCATTGATCAAGTGAATGAAAGCATCACTAGACCCCTAATAAGCATCCACTTTATGTATGAAGTTCAAACTCAAACATGGGAACCATAAGAAAAGTTATCTTTTTTCTCTATGATTTCCGGGATAGATATCCATTTTCCTTGCTATATCTTGATCAAATTGAAAAGAAATTAACCAAGCATGATGAAAAATTCCTTTTCGCAACCCATTGTTCATTGGCAAGAAGAATATATATATATGTGTGCGCGCGTATATATGTTGTAACCTTAATCTTAATTAGAATTAAATTCTAAAATAACACATTAGTAGACAATGTTTGAAAAATACATCCCCAAAAAGAAATAAGTAAAAATGGGTCATCCTAAGATCAAAGGCAACATTAGATAGACTTGGTGCCAAAATTTTGACACAAAAAATGGCCTTGTATTGAAAATTAAGTAATAAAAAATGGAACTTCCCTGTATCAAAATCGAATCTCTTCAATGTGATGCTTCCAATGTTGATTTTCAATAAATTCACAATTTAAAAATATCCTAATCAACTCAAATTATATTTTTGTGTGTTTGTCGAAATCTACAGCTTACATCAAAGTGGTATCAATTCATTTTGATAATGAAATCCCAAAATTTGAAGGTTTCTGCCTAGAAATAATACATAAGCCTGGGTTGATTTGGTACCGAAATTGGACATGGTATCATTTTGGTATCAAAAGTAGGTTTAGTATCAATTTTAGTATCGAAATAAAGTTGAAGTCCATTTTATGCCTCGTATCAAAACTCTGATACCATGCCTTATTGTTACCAATTTGATGTTGAAATTATGTGTTGGGAGCAAATTTTGCACTATTTATTACACCCTTTCTTGTGTCGAAATCCTCTTTAACTTCTTCCTTTCATCAATTTGTGTGTCAATTTGCAACTAGCATTTTAAACCTCTCCTCCCTTTCCTTGCGTTTTTCATATTTTTGTGCATCTTCATCCCTCTCTCATGAATTTCCAGCATCTCCACCTTCCTCCCATTACCCTTGGGTATTTGGGTTGTCTTGATATTTGCTTGATTTGTGTTTTTTACCCACTTTTTGCTGCCTTTTATACTAGATTCAAACATTAGTCCCACAAATAAGGGCTAAGCATATATTTAAGTTTAAAAATAATGATTTGAACCGAAAAACTTTATAAAAACCTTCTTTTACATGTGGAAAAGCACTAGTTTTGAGCACTAAGAAGAGAGCTCCACCATACATGTATTTCTTATTGCATGTGCTTAATTGGTGACCAAGATGAGAAAGTGGAAGAATGAATCTATACTTCTTAATTATCCAAGTCCTTATAGATAATTATACTTTGAATGATCCAATATTTTGCTATGCTCAATACAACTTTTGACCATGTCATGAAATAGAGGCATGATGTATGCTACTCTTGCATGTTTCTTATGGTGATCATGTTTGATTCAATCTAAAGGGGCAATGTTGAGAAAGCAAGTAAACCAAAAATCAAATGGCATGAGGGGCAATGAGAAGACTTTTTGGTAACATAGTCATGTTTGTGCTCACTGCCAACAAGTTATTTAATGCCTAGATGCTGCAATATGGCTATGAATATAAATATATAGTTGACAGGGAGGCATTACTATGATATATATATCACTCAAAAGGGGTTGAAGATCCTAAAATCTGATGTGATCAAATAAATTTGGGGCATAATGAGACACTATAGGGGATGTTCTATGTTGATTTGGATAAGATTTGATATACTACTCCAAAATTTCTTTCTACAATTGCCTCGATGGTCACATAACTCATCAGCTAAGTATGAACATATGTTTGTGCCCACTATATGCCAGTGGAAGAGGGTTTGACTGTACTTCTCTCGCAAACTAGTAATCAGTACAAAAATTTCAAAATTTTATGATAAATGAAATACACACAGATCTTCAACACAGTGCACGAACTGGTAATTTGACTATAAGATGGCCTTGGGCATAGCCAACCCCATTAGTGTCTTGTTGATTGAACACTCCGGCATCCAAATCCAATCCTCCATTGCTGCATTGGTCCACTATTCTCACTGTTGCCTGAGTTCCTGTGGCAGTGTTTGTCACCTGCACACCTCAAATTGTTCAGGTTATATATACATGTTACAGAGAGAGAGAGAGAGAGAGAGAGAGAGAGAGACATTGTTTGATAATTAGAATCTTACCCTAAGGCACCTGCCACAGGTAGCTTGGCCAGTAGGGCCAGAAGGTCCACAGAAGGCAGTCTATCCATACTTGCTGCGCCATGCCAAGGGCTTGCTGGCATCCCAAGTGGAGCAGTAGGCGCTCACTGCGTTCAAGTCCCATCCATTTTGCTCCGGATTATAGTAATGGTAGGTGGCCCTCACATTATTAGCGCTCTGGGCAGCGGCACCAACCACTAGAGACAGCAACACCACCACCTTGCTTTTGATATATTTATCCTCATTTATGATATACCCTTAAAATTTAAGTATTAATATATTTGTGTTTATTAATATTTTCATCATTGGTTTTAAATTCACCTTTATTATTATTTGTTTTGCAAAAATCTCGAAAAAAAATAAAAGCTGAGAAAAAAAATGTTGAACAACCAAAGCTTTGAGAGAGAACAGTAAAGGAGAAAAAAACTATGGTTTTAAAAATTGGATCAAACTGACTGGTTGAACCTTTTCAGTCTGGTTGGCCGATCCGTTCCCCTGACCCGGAAGAACCGTCTGGTACATGAAGAACCGGTCATGGGCTGGGTGACCAAAATTTTCAATGGGAGCTGTAACCATCTGGCCCAACTTTGATGGCAGCCCACCACACGAATCTACCCAAACTTGCACTACAATTATTGTTGCAAGGTCCAGCACACGCCGCCGAAGACATCTAGTTTAAAATAAATCATTTATGACTGGCTTCCAGGACACAGACACCCACGTCCAATCCATTAGTCCTCCATTTCTGAATTGGTCCACAATCTGAGCTCCTGCAAGTCCATGTATTTCAGCAATATTTATTTCATAATAGAAAAAAGAAAAAAGAAAAAAAGGTAGTCAACTACAATTAATGGATGAATGCATCTAGTTATCAATGTTAACATTTGATTTTAGAGTATAAGCAAGGTATAGTTCCTTTCCTTAGTCCCCTATTTTTATGACTTGCCACATCAAGCTATTCTCCTCTATCTTTGTAGATCCCTGGATTTACCCAGCTTTGTCACAGATAAACCCTAATGATGTAGCGTGTCCCATTTAGTTTCCAAACCCATCTTCTTAATCCCACTATAAATCCATGATGATTCAAATTAGTTGGCATTCGTTAAGGGATATTGGGGTGTTTGTTGTTTAACCCAAGGCTATGATGCAAGATGTACTGAAACTTTTTATGAAGTTAATGAAATGGAATTAGACCTCAAGATATATAAGAGTAATAAGTTGATTGTATTGGAGGTGGGGTTGGTTAGAGGATGGTACATTGAAATGGTATCGATTCGTGTTGGTGGGTCGTGTTCGTGTTGTATCAAAGTCTAGGTATTTTACTACATAACTCAGTCCAAACTTGTCATGAATAATAATTGTGTCAAAAACATAAACTCAAATACTACCTAATTATTAAACAAGTAACACGTCGTGTAACCCATTTAATAATCAGGTTAAGTTAGGTCTTATATATATTTATATAATTAATGTCTCAACAAAGCATATTTATGAATCAATTAATTTTTTTATTTTAAAATAAATTTAAAATGAGTCAAATGTGGGTTAAATAGTTTAAAAATAATAATTAGGTTAATAATGAAATTATTAAACGAGTTAATGTGGATCAAATTCGTATTATATAGGTTGACCCAAAAATTATTTATTTATTAAACAAGTTATGCAAGTCGACACAAATTTAATTCAAATCTATTCATACTTAATCCAAACCCGTAAAAAATATATTGGGTTTATGTTATATTCACAAATATTTAGCGGTGGAGTCAAGATTTCAATTTGGGGGGCAATTTCTAAGACATATGTAAGTTTTGTCAATTATAAAAATGTGGGTTTTTAACCAATGGCCTGGTTTAGAAACTTTTCATAGAGGTAGAAGTATATTTTGTGACATATTTGCCGTTCTTTATTTATTTATCTTTAAAAGTATAGTATTCTTTTTTTTTTCTTAATTATAATGATAATCTAAACTACGTTAACTTGAACTCTGTAATTAAGTTTTATTTAAAAGAGCTTAAATTGGGTTAAATTTTTATTTTATCTAAAAAAATTTGATTAACATTAAAATATTCATTTGGACTTAAATATTGGATCATACGATGATCTCATCTTTACATTATAGAAGTTTAAATGAAACTAAAAAAAATTATACTATCTATAAAACTACAAGATGTTTCACATTTTTCCTTTCTAAAATACCCCTACTATATCATTTATTTTTCTCTTTCCTCAATTTTATAACTTTCCAAATTATTTTTATTATTCAAATGTAACTTCCTCTTATTGTTTATTACAATTACTAATATCAAATTGATTTGTGTAACATCCATTTATTTAATACCACAAACCATACTGTCTTCACTATTATTTGTGAAACATTCATTTATTTAATATCACATTTATTTGTGTAACATTAACATTCAAATTGAAATTTTTTTTTTGGACTTTACTATTCCCATATTTTATGTGTTTTGCTTCCTTAAAATCATGAATCCTACATGGGATGTGGATTGTTAATTCAACAAGCCATGTCTACCGTGAATTAAGGTATGACACATTAAGGGGTGTCTGGGTTGGACTTTTACTGAATATCAAATCATTTAAGTGAGTTTTAATTCATTCTTTTTTCTTATACTTAAAATCATGAATCTCACATGGGATGTGGATTGCTAACTCAACAAGTCATGTGTACTGAATTAAGGTATGATACATAGGGGTGATTGGGTTGGGCATCATGAATCTCACATGGGATGTGGATTGTTAACTCAACAAGTCATGTATACTAAATTAAGGTATGACACATTAAGGGTTGATTGGGTTGGGTTTTTATTGAATATCATTAAATGGAAGGCAGCTAGGTTTTTTTCTTAAAAGAGGGGGAAGAGGTGGGTTTTAAATTGGGCTCATTTCATGAAAGGAAGAGCAAGGGAATTGAACAATTCGGTTTATATGGAATCATCCGATCCAACCAGTTCACCGGTCTAATCGTTGGTTCAACGGCTTTAGGGCTGGTTCAAATGTTTGATTTAATAGAAAGGATCAGACCAGAAAGTCCACCGATCAATTGGGTTCGATCTGATTTTCAAAACAGTATATAGTAATTAAAAAGATTAAACAGTATAAATACAATTTTAAATTGAAAAAATTATGTAAGATTAATGTTTGTTGGAATTTTTAAAAACAGTTTTTAAAAAATAGAAAACAACTTTTAATTTTTTTTTTACATATTTGGCAATTGTTTTGAAATTATAATTTTTAAAAACAAGATTAAAAAAAGAAGAAAAACAAAAAACAAAATTCAGAGAACAACCTCTCTATTGTTTTTAAAAACAAAAGGGTCTGAAGCTGTCCCGGAAGCTGATGAGAAGTAATGAAAGCATGGCAAATTTTGAAGACACCATTGCTTCTCTCCGCTTTCTCTGCTTTCTTAATAAGCTGTTTGTGCTGAGCTCAAGTGTTTGCCCAGTCTTATTTTTGTACTGAGAGGCCTAGTAACTCTAAAAATCCCAACCAAAATCTTAGCAAAAAACGCCAATAGAAACAAAAAAAAAAAAATACACGCCTAACAAAAAACATTGGTAATAACCTTAACAAAAAATAACGATATTATTTTATTTATTTATTTTATATTTTATTACAATATATAAATGCAAAATTTGACCAAAAAAAATTCATTAAAAATGGATACCTAATAAAGTTTTATTCTAACTTTTATTTTCTCAATTTCACTTTATTTCTTGTTTCTACTTCAAAATTCATTAAATTTTATTTAATATTCATATATACTAAATAATCTCCTAGATTTTATTACTTATATGATTCTCATGTTCTCATATAACATTTTTTTTTAAATTATTAAAAAACCTTTTTAAATAATATATAGATATATATATATATATATATATATATATTCTTTTAAGATATCGAATTATGTCATCTTTTATTTTTATCTCATGTTATATATATGTAACCAAACATGGTTTTAAGGTTATTCTTGATTATCATTAATAAGTGTAATGCATACAAATTCGAATGAAAGATAAGCTATAATAATCTTGAAAATTAAACTTTATAACATCTTTAGAAAAATTTGACCGTCAAATGATTGATCTTAAATTAAAAATGTATTTTTTAACTAAACAATCTATTGTTCTATTTGCTTTCCAATAAATATGACAACAATCATAAATATTTAGATCATGAGATAACTTCCAAATATCCTCCATTAATAACATAACAGAACTAGGGATATTACTTTTTTTGTTATAATAATCTATAATTATTCTCGAATCACCCTCAATGTCTAAGTTTAAGAAACCATTATTCTTGACAATTTACATGTCATCTCTTAAAACCATACATTTCACAATAATTATTAAAACATTATCTATATTTTGTAATGATAGATTTAAACCTCTCGTGAACCCGACATTAAAGTCTCATTTGAGAAAAAAAAAAAAGTGTCTTTTGGATATTTTATGACTTAGTGTGCATGGGATATATATATATATATATTATTTAAATTAGGATAAAGGGAAATAAAAGTTGTTTTGGAGATTTGAATGGCTTTTGTTTAAGGGTTGTCCTTTTATCAAGAGGCTATGTATGAGGCTCAGGCCGATCCAATGCTCAAATTAAAGCCCACTCAAGTTTGGGCTTTGCTCTGTGCCATGACCCACAAGGCCCATCCAAATTTGCAATCCCATTGAAGATTTTAATGCAATATATATATAAAAAAAGGGGGAAGATTCGATTTAATGGAATAAGACAATAATAATAATAATAATTTGAGGGTAAGAATCATGAAAGGGAGGCCAAATCCTACAAATCCCTAGTTTCATGCTGGAGATCCTACAAAAAAGTCCCAACCACACTAGCTCCATTATAAAATCAATCCCAAGATGGACTAGTCTTCAATTATCACAACGCTCAAATAAACAAATATGATCAAGAATAATAATCTCATCCTCTTTATGGTGACCCAACATTGAAAATGACAGTCAAACATTGTTCAACCTACACCTTCCATGGTAGTTCTTTAGTTAGATCTGTCAACTTTTTTTTTTCTTTTCTTTCTTTTTTTTAATGTAGAAGAGTTTTCAGCTAAATGTTTCATACCTACATAAACTTTTTAAGAAATCCCATATTATGATTAATGGGTAATATCATATTTATGAAGCTAATTCTTCAACCCAACTCTATAACATGTGAATTTGTTTTTAAATATTTCATATATTTGAAAATAAGAATTTACTTAAGTATTTTTCTTTAATATGTGAATTAATATATTGAGGAAAAACACTATCAAAACAATTTTTTATTTATTTTATGTTTAAATACCAAGTGATTTTCCTTAAAACACAACTAACAAAAACTACATAAATTAAAGCGTTTTAATCATAATGGTTCTCAAATAGAATCTTCTTTCAAAGTGATTTTTAAAAAGAGGTCAAACCATTAGAAAATATAAATTATTGATTTTTTATATAATATATTATCAAAAATGCTATCAAAACAATTTTCTTTTTTTTTTTTTTTAAACTTATATCGAAGTATCAAAAGTATATTGTTTGTGAAAGAAATTGTATTTCTGATTTTAAAAACTATAAATGGGAAATATATAGGCCAAAAATTGAAAATGTATCCAAAAACATTTAGTCATGGTGCTATCATCTCATATTTATTGGAATTGTAAATTAAGAGTTCGTAGTGATTGTAAGAAGCGTTTATAATATTTTTAACACCTGAATTTTTTTATCGTTGAAGTATTAAAAAGATTAGTAACGTTTCCTAAAATAATCACTATCAAACACACTCTAAAAGTCTGTTTAATAATGATTTTAAGAAGTGTTTTTAATTTTTTTAACATTTGAAAGATAAAAATTTTTAAGTACTATAAAGGTTAAAATCATCCTATAATTACTATCAAAACGTACTCTAAAATTAATAGCGGAAAAGAGGTTTGATAAATGATATGTAAGTTTCCGGTTACAAGTAACTCATGATGCTGTGAATGTGTCAAAAGAAAACAAATTATACAAACTTGTCATTTTCTAAGATGCAATATCAATACGATCTTTCAGGAATTTAAAACTGCAAGATTCCTTATGAATCACCAAATGCAGACACATAAAATAATGGGCTCAATAAATGCACCCATCTGCATTCACATGGCCCTGCTGGCTTGCTTCATGGATCATTTTCATTGTCTCCCCAACCGAAGAAACCAAACTACAATTATGAATTTAAAATTTAAAAATTATATAAAAAAAAAATGTATACATTTGGGGACAGAGAATCTCTCATCTCTTACAAATAAAATACATGGCACTGAAAATTTCTAGGGAACCAAAAAACACTCACAACAACAAGAAAGGACGATGCATGAGGGTTGTTATTAGACTAACAAGAAGCCATTGATAATAGACAAAGCTACACAATTTTGAGCAACAGTCTTATGAACAAGTAGTACTGTTATTGTTTCTTGCTCCTAATACAATTTCCCAGCTTCTTTTCTCTCTCATATTTATATATCATACCACCATACAAGCACATCCATCCATGATCCTCAGCTGCTTCTGGCTTTCCTTTGATGGGCAGACTGTGGATGGGTGCCTCTAGCTTCTGTTCTTGCACTTCTCCACTGCTCTTGGGGCTGCATGCCATTGATTAATCAAGCAAATACAAGAGATTAAGTCAGCAAAAGTGGTGAAAATTTTGAACATAACCATAATGATCATGAGTTGCAGCAAGTATATATGACTAACCAAGTCCGATGGCCTCGGATCCTTTCATTATGCGCAAGCGCTTGCAAGATTCGACGAACATCCTGATTCAAATTCCAAAGAAGGATTAATTAGTAAAATCTATGGATTAATTGATGTAAGCCTTTGAAACAATTTAAATTGGAAAATATTGTCAAATGTTGTAACTTACTCCCATGGCACGTCTCCAACAAGCATCCAGTCTCCATCTTTGTCTTCATAAGTAGGCACGTAATCGGAACCGTTCAAAAGATCGATCAATTTGCTCTCATTCATGAAATCCTTCATTCCTTGTGATCCACAGTTGCCTAAAATATTTTCACAAATAGGTAGACTAAGTTAGAAATTTTCTTTTTCATCTCATGTTGGCTCTCATAAATTTTGTGGAAGATAGAATTACCAATAGTAAAGGAGCTGAACATTTTGCCTAGGGCATCAGAGAGTTCTTGATAGCTCTTGTACATCTTTAAGTCCACCTTACGTAGGTATGGTGCACCATCCATGCTAACCTTCACAAATGCTGCACTGCTGCTAGCCTTCTCCTCCTCACTGCTGTTCTTTTGCACTGTCAAGATGTTCTTTCGGAACGATCTCACCGGAGGCCAACCCACCACTTGTGCCCTGAAAAATTGATCATTATTGGGTTTTAGATCCAAAAAAAGGAAAGAAAAAGCATATTAAGACGAGCATTAAGTCAAAGAACAGTTCTTCTTCTTTTTTTTTTTTTTTTAAATTTTGGAATTATATTTATTTAATTATTTTTCATGGTCATGAGCAGTGTGAAGGTTTGTGAACTCACTCCAATAATTAAGACAGCAAATATGCTGATTTCAAAATGCAATGCTTGTACTATAGACAATGCTGTCCCCTCTTTGTTTTACCTCCACTGTTTGGTGGTTGAGAAAAAGTAAAGATTCGAAATGTTTTGTTCTTTTCCTTTGTGTTTTCTCAACAATAAACCACAGCCCTTAAAATATTCATCTCCAATGGGGCCTAGGGTGTAATGCAGACACGTCTCCTTTGATTTCCTCCATCCATGTGAACAAAATTAAGATAATTCCAAGAATTTTCTAATTCAAGGGAAATTATTTTTGAGTGTCTGAGGAACTTCACTGTTTTTTCTCTCTCCCTTCAAATTTCCAATCTTACCAAACAGAATTTCAAGGAAAAGTGGTGGATTATGCAGAGAAATTTTAAAAGAAAAACACTACTAAAATCAAACAGACTTTTAGGAGATGCCCCATATTTTTCTGATCTCCTTACTACCTTTTTCTTTTTCTTTTTTTCCTTTTTCATGCCAATATCAAGAGAAAAAAAACCTAGAACTCAAGAAAACAGAACTTACTTGGCTGGTGGTTTTGCCGGGTCGTTGGATGGAGGAAGAGCACTCTTCTCCTTCATCTTCTCGGCTTGATCTGCCACAGAATCTTTAGACAAAAGATTAAGCTTCAAATCAACAGTTTCTGAGAACCCTCTCTTCCCGCTAGTCTTGGAGACATCGCCATCGTTTCCACCTCCGCCAGGCAAGCCTAAGCCTAAACGCAGCTCAGTCTCTTCATAATTGAGGTTAAATTTATCGCGCTCAGCACACACAATGCTAGCCATTTTTACGGCAAAGAGAACGGACAACTACACACCTCAAAGCTCTCTCACAAGGGCTTGTAATTTCTCTGCTTAATTTGCTTCTGAGAAGTGAAAGCACAGTCTAGGTTTGAATTTGGGGTTGGGGTTGGGGTTGGGGTTGTGATTTGTAAAGGAAGTGCATGTGAAGAGTAAGAAGAAGAAGGGGACGTTAAGGGAATGGAGGGTGATAATATAAGGGGAGGGAGGAGGGAATGGAGGGTGGAGATGGGGGCAACGTGGAAGGATGAGATTGGTCGGATGTGGCCATGGGCTGTCGAGAAAGTGACGCAATGGATGATGTAATTGTGCGTATTATTGTGGTGGACACACCAGTTCCCTTTGCTGCCCTTTTTTTCCTCTCCTTGGCTCCACATTAAACCTTTTTTTTTTTTTTCGCTAAGGTAAAATATTTTTTAATTAACAAATTTCAAAGTCTTCCCAATTTTTTTCATCCTTAAACTTTAATCATGCATATAAAGAAAAAATAAAATATAATCTAAGTCTTGAACACTACCCTCCTTATCCACAATATGAAACAGGGTGGTGTTTATTTTTTGGTTGAGTAAAAAAAATAAAAATATTTAATTTTTTCTAGTAAGTTAAAAGTAATTTATTGATATCAATCAATAAATCAAATTTATTAATAATAGTTCATTTTAGTTATATTGATTGATATTAGTAGATTACTTTTAATTGATATTTAGTCAAAAAACAAACCTTACTTAAGATTGATCTTAGAAAATAAGATTCTATTTGGTAATTATTTTTTAAAATGGTTTTGAAAAAATGGTTTTTTAGAACAGTTTTTGAAAACAATTTTCTAATGTTTTATAGAATAAAAGTATGTTTGAGAATTTAAAATATTTTTAACTGGTTTTTAATATTTTTAAATATGCTTGAAAAATAATTTTTATATCCAGTATTTTATTTATAATCATTCTACATTCTTATATAATTATTATCTAAAATGGTCATAAAAAACAAATAAAAATAATAAAAAATAATTACAAGATATCTAAAAACACCTTTTTTTTATAATAGAAAATATAAAACATTTTTTAGTTATCAAATATATTTTCTTGTTTTTATGTTTTAGGGAATAGAAAATCGTTCTTAAAAATAGTTCTCAAATATGTTTTTATGTTTTATGTTTTATGGTATTTACATGCAACAGAAATTCTATTGTACCCATTTCTAGATTTTAGCAGAGGTAGAAGAGTGGGAACATGAAAGTAGAAAAGAGAAGAAAAATAAAATATGAAAAGCATTAACCATGTGCTCACAAAAATGGAGGAGTGCAAGAATTAAACTTTCTCATATTCACACCTAATATATTTATAAATATATAAGTACATTTTATGTGGCTTTGGATAAAAGAAATAAAAATCTCTTTTTCGACTATGCCAAACAAAGCACCGACACCATTGCACATGGTTGGTTGCCTTTGTTGTTTCCCTAAAAATGCTTGAGAAAATCAAACCCTTTTAATAATATATTCTATTCTTTTTTTTTTTTTTTTCAAAAGTATGTTTTTGAGTGTTTATAATAATCCAAAAGGTTATTCATGATTAGAAAAAAAATAATAATCATATAAAAATGATAAAGCCTTTGAGTAAAATATAACCATATATAAATGATCAAACCTTTTTTGAGACATCTTGATGATGTTTTGATGTCTCGAGTGTCATCTTTCTTGTTATTCATAATTCATTTATTGAAACTTTGAGAAAATGGTAAAATCATGAACTTTGAAGGTGAAAGGAAAAAGAAAAATAATAGTAATAATATAATTAAAGATAATAAATAATCAAACTTGTTATAGTACCAAATCGATATTTATAAAAAGTTTTATTATTTTATACATTTCATTGTTTTATATCTTGTCTGCATCTACTTTATCTTTTTTTCAAACTTGTATCATCATCAAACTGGCAAGATATTATCATATGCTATTGAAATTGTAACTTGATCAATACCAAAAACCCTAAAATTCTCTGAAATGATGATTAAATATAAAAAAAAATTATATTTAATAAATAGATATTATTTTTAAGATCATATCTATGTATATCACTTGTTTAAATAAATATATAGAAATAGGGACAAGAAAGAGGGGCATCAACCAGCATGGATAAAGCATCATAGTGGATGAACGACATGTATGGAATTAGATTAAATAGGTATGAGAAGTTTCTGGGAAGCAATGGAAGAAAGGGGAGGGTGGTGAGTTGGAAGTTGAAACATAGAACATAAAACATAGAACTTGGAAGAGGTTGAGAAGGAGCAGGTCAACTTGGGGGGCAAAGCATGTGCAGAGATTGATTGGGAGAGAAGTGAGAGAAGAGGGAGGGACCCAGCAAGGGCATGAGACATGTTTGGATGTCGTATCCTCAGTCCCATGTGCCCCGTTCTAGGGGAGTCCCAAACTTTCTTAACATCTTCCTCATTTATTTCATCTTTGTGCCATGTTTCCATCTACCATTATAATCCCACATATTTAATGTCTAGAGGTAGCTATAGCCTATAGCCAGCTGTCTGCTTGCTTTCTGGATTGGGGACTGGGGTACGTACTCATCCCTTTCTATATAAATTCCTTTTTCCCAATCAATTCTTTTTAGTTACAATTCTCAACGAAGTCATAGAGCAAAAATAAAAGGAATTAATGGGTGGGGGTTTTTGTGTGGTGAAGTGAAAGGAGCAGAATTTCTTTGCTTTTCTTTTGAAGACTGCATTCGAGTGGTGGGAGTAGAGTCGAACGTAACCTTTCTTTTTTTCTTCTAGTAGGTGCAACATGTGTACTTGACTTTTACAAGTAAAACAGACAACACAAAATTTTGGGATACAACTTGTTAACAAGTATATCTCTTTTTTTATGCAGAATTTCGCCCTTTTTTCTTCTAACTATAAGTTTGAAGTCAATGGTGTGCTTTTTGGCAAGCTTTATACTGTGTTTTTCTCTTACTTCAAATGTCAAAGTAGTAAGTTTTGAAAAATGAAACACCTTCAAACATAAGATTAATCTTATACTCTTTGACCAAAATCATTAATCAATGTTTCTATAAGATAGAGCATTATATCTTTATTAAATTTGTTTAGAAAGTAATCTAAAGAAACAATTCAAAAGATAAATTATTTTTTTAGGCCCATGAGATGATTAAATTAAGTTGCATGATTAGCTTATTAGATCAAATAGTATTTATACAAAAGGTAACAAATTCATTGTGATATCTTATATCGATTAGGAGAAGAAGTTTCTAATACTAAGTTTCCAACACTATTTATATAAGGAACTTCTCTACCATATAAACACGTATTAACATCATGATAAGGGCTCAAAGTGAACAATATTTATAATTAATATCAAAGTTGATCCTCGATTCAAGTATAAGTTTTTGAGTGAGCGTTTAGAGTGAACCCACAATCTCATAGGATATAACGAAAATATGATGTCTACATGAAAATGTGATTGTAATATCAATAAAGAAAAAAAATCTTGACACTATATATAGTGAGCTCCTTCTACCCACGTCTATGTTTTAAATTATTGACAGTATACATGGAAAGGAATGTGTCATTATAAATTGTATTAAAATTGATTCTCTACCCTATTGTGGGACTCTAAGTGAGTGTTCCAAGTGGTCTAATAATCCAATGGGGTACAACGAGAATTTCACGCGTACATAAAGGGGTGGTCGTAAGATCTTACATTGGTTAGAGGAAAAAGTTCCTAGTATTATATATGTGGTATACTTCTCTTAATCATGTAAACACATTTTAAAATCAGAAAAATACATATAATCTAAAAATAATAATATAAGTTTCTAGCACTATAAAAGTGGTGTGCTTTCTTTTAACCATATAGATATGTTTAAATCTGTAAAGGTTTATTATGTCTAAAGTAAATAATATTTACATAGAAAAAAGTAAGTCATTGTGGGATTTCGTGACAATAGTAGTGGTTATATGACAACTCAAAAGCCATTTCTTTTAACATTCAAAACAATTGATGCCTTAAATTCAATGCTTTTATATTTAATGGGAAATCAACAATGAATTCATATTAAGTCATTCAAAAGACATGGCCATAAATTCCATGATCTCCCCAAGTTAGAATTTAATTGAAAATGTGATGCCAAAAACTTGGAGTTGCAACAAATAATTATATATACTTTATAAACCACCAAATTCTTAAGTCAAAATACAATGAGGTTCTTAAATATTATTTTGGTTATGTCAGAGAGTGAGAGTGAAAAATTAGGGGTGTTTGATAAAATAAAATAAAAAAAATAAAAACCTAACCATTAAAAAGTGAAAAAAAGAAAAAGAGAAAAAAAGGTATGCTTTGCTTTTTATTGTGCATTTTTTATTGTAAATTTTAAATCACTTAAAACTAAATATCGCCTAATAACTATTAAATATATTTAGTATAAGAGACTCAACTAATCACTTAAAGCAAAACACAAACAATGAATTTAAAAAAAAAAAATTAATTCTTTATTTTGTATATACTTCTGATAAATAAAATTTTTAATTATTAAATCATTTTCTACCTAAATTTACCTTAATAAATCAAAATATTTAGTATTAGCTCTTTCTTATAATTAAATTAAAATTCTAAAAAAACTATATTTTAATTCTCTATGTAGTTCTTCTCAATAAGGAATATTTAATGCTTTACAAACTTGGTCCCAAAGATGTTTGATCTTCTTTTGATCATTGGATAACTCATTTTGATTGATCATACATGAGATTAAGAAGAATCTTGCAAATGAATTTAGAGCTTAATTGTTAAGAAGAGAAACAAAGATTAGGGTTAATTTAAAACACTTTTGAGGTCTAAACTTTATCTCCAAATCAAAGTTATAGATTTAAACTAAAGATTAAAGGATCCAATGCAACAAGGAATATTCAACATGATACCAAATATGGTACTTAAAGAAATGATAAGAAAAAATCAAAACCACCAAATAGAGAACAAGATGATTAATAACCACAATCAAACATGTCACGTGTAGAACATCAAATAAATATCTTAGATATATCTACAGCATAATCAATATATACAACCAATAGTAGTCTTAATATCCAAACTAAGCATCAAACATCCAAGTATCAAAATCAACTTTCTCCCAACACAACCTAATTTAAACATCCATGATAAGCTAAGGAAATAAGCTACAGTCGAGATCATCAAATTAAGCTACTTGAGAATGATACTTTGTACTAAGTCACAAAAATATCAAGATATAAAATTGTACTCCTAGGTATTAAATTTTTTGGAAAAATACTAGGTAAATTGAGTTCTCATGATTCCAACAATAAAATAAGTTGTTTATGTTGGGATAAAGCCCATAACAACATGACATGATATAACAATACGAGCTTTCAGTTTCATTTTACTAACCTACTTTTGCACTATGGTTTATTTGAGCATCTAGGTCTGTATCACTTGCATTGTACATGACTTGGATGCATTAAAAGTTGCACAAAATATCTAAGTCGTGAGTTCCTTACAAGTTGTCGAGTTATTCACAGTTGATTCATGGACTAAGACAATCTATTTGAGATTATAGTACACTTCCTCTAATTGGAGAGATGACTTGTTTTGTTCATCAAGATTGGTTTCCCATGATGGGTGCACTAGTATGTATTATTACACATTGGACAAAACCAATGGTGAATCATGACATTAGCTATCGAGTAATCATTATTTCACTAAACTACTATGTTGCATGGGAACTCAACATTGAGAGAATATTATGCTAGTGTTAAGGTTTTAAATGACTTTAATCTTTGGGTGAGACCCTGATGTGGTTATTTATTTAGTATAGATTGAATTACTATTAATTAACAGAAGTAACAACATGTATTCTCAAGATAGACATCATAATATCTCAAGGGTTTGAGATAGTGTGTTCCCTTACATGATCCTCAAGACTTGTGATCATCAAAACTGTGGTCATGATATTTCATTTAATGGAATTTGACATATATGCTCTTTGTGAGATAGGATATGTTAATTGATCAAATAATAGGAGGATTTGAGACTCAAGAATAGTGGAAGTAAGGTTGATAGCTTTTATATAACTTGTTAGATAACGGACACCAATTCATGGGGATTTTTCATATAGTAGTTAGTAAGTCATGAACCTAAGTTTTCTCTCTCAATCTAATATAATAAGATATTGGAATGTAATTGACTTTCTTTAGTATAATATTGAGTCAACTTCATAATTAAATTTTAAAGGAGCTAAGATTTTTCTGTAGGTCTTAGTGGTCTCTAATTGACCTCATGTTCTTTGGTGGCATGTTCTTTTAAGGGACATTTAGGTTTTTTATTCATGTGTGAATAAGGATGTTTTGGTAAAAACGCATTGTTGCATTAGAGCTTATAAATTCTCTTTCTAGATTGGATTAACTAATTAATTGAAGCCTAATAGGGTTAATTAATTAATTAAAATTCAATAAGTTAGATTAAGTTACCCAATCCCATGATGAGCTCCATTTACTTAAACCCACAAAGGAGGTTTCTACAAACCCTTTGAAGTTTAGGGTTAGACAATCTTGACACATGAGATGGAGTGCTATCTTCAAGAGGGAGAATATATACCTTAGTCTTTATTCTTCTGTAAAGAAGTTCACCCTTCTCCATTGCTAAGATCCAAGGGAGAGTTTTCAGGTAAAAGATCCTTAGGTCTTAGAGGTTATTTATATATAACAATTGGAAAAGGTATTTGGGAACATCCAAATTCAAGGTATATATTCTCCTTGTTTGTCACCGTAAAATGATTTTTAAAAGAGTTATCTAGTTTCTATTACACTTAGGATCTATAAATGCATTTACCCTATAGAGAGATCTAGGGCTTGGATGGATTTTTTCCAAGAATCCAACAATTTACATAACCATGAAAAGAATCACATCAAATATAATTATAGGAAATAAATTTTTTTCAAGTTCATAAGGAATATAACACACATAATACATGAGATAAATCTAAATAACCTAAGGTACTAACTTATATATTATCTGTTTTCACATATTGATCAAACATTAACATATTATTAGATCAAATCAGGACCTAGACAATCTATTAACACATTCAATTTGAGTTCAAATCTATTGGATTTTTATTTAATATGACATAATTAACTTTGTGAAAACACTTACACATGACTTTTCAATCCCCCTAAATTTCACATTTTTTTATGGACATTATTTCTAGTGTATTAAAAAAAATACTTTTTAAAATACAAATTGGCTTTGACACAAATATGGAAATTTTCAATCGTGCAAGTGATGACTTTTACTCTTGGCTTAAAGATAAGAATTTAAGATTTGGTTATGGTAACTTTTTTCACTTTAAAAAATTATGTTACATTTTGGTTTACTTAATGAATAAAAGCAAACATGTGCTCTCATATGTTCAACCATTGAAGTGATTTTTCATGTTACAACATCAATTAAGAAAAATATTCTTAAGAAAATTCCCTAAGATCAATGATGTTGAAGTTGTAAAATATGGTATGAAATATTCAATACAACCTTTACTAATCTATTTCTCCCTATTAGAAAATTGACATGATTATAAACATGATAATGTAACAAATAGACAATATTGGTGACTTTAAAATGCATCTAAGTAATTCAATACTTTTGGGAAAATAGTAATAAGGAGAGTAACAATGTCACAAATATGAAGCTCATGACTTGACTTCTAGAACCTAGGATTCTAAAAATAATATTCTCATACTAAATGTGAGGTTCTAAACTTTAGGGCATAAATATCTAATCTATAAAGAGGTAACATTACCCTTGAATCCAAGATCTAGACTCAATAAAGATAACCAAAGTACACTAAGTACTAAGGATTAAAAAAAAAATGAAACACTATAACTAGGTCCTTAGCTATGGAATAAAATGTGTCATTCAAAAGTTGAAGCTACCAAAGATTTTTCGAGGAGATGAATGACTTCTAGAACCTAGGAATCTAAAAATAATATTCTCCTATTAAATGTAAGCTCCCAAGTTTTAGAGCATAATCTATAGGTTATGTTTGGTTCTCAAAAAGTATTAAGCAAAGAAAAAATATGTTAAGGAAAATAATTTTTTCATGTTTGGTTTCAACATGAAAATACCAAAGAAAATTGAATATAATTAAAATTAGTTAGAAATTTATATACTTTTAAATTATTTAATCTTTATATGGAAGAAGAAAAATACACTACAAGAAATTTCACCTCCTGCCACAATTTTTTTGGCCATGAATATAATTTCATCTCTAAAGATGATATTGGGAGACAAAATTTGAATTTGTTACGAAAATTTGTGTCTAAAGTTTTAATTGAATGTGAAATGAGGCCAAATTATCTGTGACGACATCATAATTTTTAACAACAAAATATTTCATGATGCAAAATATATTGGGAGATAAAAACCTAGTGTCGTCTCAAAAGGTAAATAATGGGTAACAAAATTATGTTGTTGTAAAATAGTTTTGGAGAAAAATCTTAACAATGGGAGAGAAAAATATTGTCCTAACACCACAAGGAACAAAGAAAATTATTGGGGAGGAAATTATTTTATTGTAAAAACTCAATATTGGAGACAAAACTATTCCATCCCCATTAAAATGCATTTTCCTTTTTCAAAATGAATTTATCATTTTTAAATTTATTTATACTATTGAATACTTAACATGATTTATTTGTTTTTTGAGAAAGTTTCATGATACTTTAATATTCATGAAACAACACAATTATTATTAAACAAAGTAAACATTATTTAGAAATAATGTGATATTGTCATTATTATAATATTAATATATATATTAGAATATATCATATATTTATATCAATATGTAATAATATTTAAATTTTAATACTATGTGTAATAAAATAGGAATTTTAAATTTTTTTTGGCTAATGTTGAAATCTTCAATTCTGGATATCATACTCATGATATGTGAAATGTAATATTTGATTAATAAAAATATTATTTTATTTAGTATATAACTTGAAATTATATATAAAAAAATTTAATATGGTTTACAATGTTTGGACCATAATATTATTAGTCTTCTTCTTGTTCTTGAGTATAAAAGCACAAAGATTAATCTAGAATGTATAATATAGTAAAATTCTAATCATAATATATTTTATTTTTGTAATATTTTATTTTATTAATGAATTTATAAGATAATAACATTTTTTTTGTAAATTCTATTATAATATAACCATCTATTATTCTTCTAACCTTATACTTCCTCTAAAATAATTTTCTTTTCTTTTTCTCTAAATATTAATTTCATTTTCATCTAAATACTTTGAACTATCCTTAATAATATATAATAAAATAAAATAAAAATACATTGAGATTCATTTCCATGTAGATAACTTGATATTTTATATATCTAAAAATGTTCAATTAGGAATTAGGATTAAATTGATTATATTATGCAAAAATAAAAAATTTAGTTACCATGTGAGAACCCTAATTTTATTAGTCTTCCTTATGTTATTTACAAATAAAAATCAATCCAAATTGCAAATGTACAAAGAAAATAATTTTTAGTGTAAGTAATTGATTTCAATGTTTATATTCTAAATTAAAGTATAAAACAAATTAAAAAAATATTACATTAAAATAACTTATTTTGTATATAAAATTTTATTTTATATATCTATAAAAGTCAAATTTGGATTAAATTGATTATTCAAAAATATAAAAAGAGGTTTGACAACCATAACAATATTAGTCTTCTTCATATTAAAGTGAAAAAATGAATCCAAACTCTAAATGTAAAAGATAATGAAATTTTAATAGTAACTTACATTGATTTTTTCATAATATTATATTTTATTATAATTCATATATGAATTTATAAGATAATGACATTTTAATAATAATTTATTTCAATTCTTCTTTTTATTTTATTCTTAATTTTCTAATTGAATTTTTTTTAAAGAAATATAAAAATTTATAAATGACTTAAAGTTGATAAAAATAAATAAATAAATAAAAACTCATTTCTCTTTTAATAATTTAACAATATAATGTTTTACCAATCTCATCTTTTCTATAAAATCATCTCATTTCCTTTTCTTTTTTTTTATAGATATTTCTTATGGTTATTCTTTAGAAAAAAAATTCTAATGTTAACCATATAAGACAATAAATTTATATTTTTAAAAATTAATCCTTTATAAAGACTTTTATAAAAGTTTTAGTTAATTCTATAATAGTATAAGTATCTATTATTTACGAAATCTTGTACATCCCATAAAATGGCATTATGCCTTTATCTAGAAGTATTTGATTTTAATGTCAATATTTTAAACTATCCTTAATAATTAATAATAAAATAATACATAATTATAAAAGAAATAAAAATTTTAAATTAAAATCATTTATTTTGTTTTTAACTTTTACTTTATATATATATATATATTAAAAAATCGAATTTGGATTATATTGATTATACAAAATATAAAAATAGATTTATCATGTACAACCATAACATTGTTAGTCTTCTTATGAAAGCATAAAAATAAATCCAAATTTTGAATGCATAAGATTAAAAAAAAAAACATGAAAACATATGAGAACCATAGTACAAATCTTCATCATACAAAAACATAAAATTTAATCCTAATTGTAAATGTATAACATAAAAAAAAAAAAAATCATACTTTTTTAATAATATTTTATTTTACTTTAATATGTATATGAATTTATTATATAATAATTAACATTTTAATAATAATTTACTTCGATGCTTCTTCTCTTTTTTTTTTTTTTGTTATTTTTCTTCTTAATTTTTTTTAGAGATATACAAAGGCTATGGATCACTTCAAAGAAAAAATATATTTCATAAATTATATTAGTAATTATTATAATTCTAAATATAATCTATTATAACATTTTTTCTTTCTAAAACACCATATATTTATAAGACCAAAAGAGATTGGTTTCTTTATATTTATCTTATTTAAAATATCAAAATATTTAATCAAGTATTTTTTAAGTAATCTTGAAATTTTTTTTAAAAGAATAAAAACTCAAAATAAAAACTTGTCCCACAACTTCTTGTTTTATACTTGGAAACTTTAAACCAATTATCAAATTTTTAAATAATTAATCTTTTATAACATTTTTACTTCTTATATAAAACACTAGATATCTATAAAACTAGAAGAAATTGATTTCTTTATATTTATCTTATTTAAAATTAAATAATATTTAATTAAGTATTTATGAAGTAATCTTCAAAATTTTGAAAATAATAAAAATAAAAAATAAAAAACCATCCCAAAAATTTTTACTTTGAAAATATTTAAAGAATTGGTAAGTAATATTGTAAAATATTAAATAGAAACAAAAACAAAAAAAAAAAAAAAAAAAAGATATCAGAATAAAAAGCTTTCCTAAACTCTCCACAAAAATCCTCCATTCTACTTTTCCTTAAATAGCATCTCCATTATCTCAAACCTATCACCATATTCATTGTCCATCACCACGAATTGTCATCAACTACTGTTGTTGCTAACCATGGACTGTTGTTGTTGCTAACCGTGGATTGCTTCTGTTGCTCGCTTGTTGTCATGGTCCCTTGGTGCTCTACAACATTGCCAAAAAAAAAAAAGCAAATCAGGTATGCTATAACCACTTAATATTTTTATTTTATTTATTTTTAGGATTTCTTGCTTATTAATTAATTAGATACAGAAAAATATTCTATGAGATGTTGATTTTACATTTTCTTGAATGGATACTTTGTTGTGAATTGAGTTATGTAATAGGAGTTGTTTGTGACCTATTATTAATGAATTTATAAATATCGTTATCAACTTACCACCAATTATTCAACCCTAACCAATATTTAAGAGAGTGAGATTTTGATTATACATCATAATATCTATCATTAAAGCTGTTATATACACACAAATTTATATATTATACATTATTCTTTTAAGGGAATTTAATTAATGAAAATGAAATAAAGAAAATAAAATTAATATCATTTGTATGATATATTTTCTTTATATGGTTATAGATGAAATGAAAAATATAAAGTTTTGTTCTTTTATTATTGTAGTTATAGTTTAATATATAAGTATATTTAGAAACCCACTTTGTAAATTATTTAAAACATTAAACCAATTTTTCATTAGAATTGATAATAAGTGTAAAGAATGAATAAAACTAAAAGTGTAAATAATGAATAGGGTTGTTTGAAATATGTATATAGAAACATTAGTAGGTCAAAATATATTATCAATCATGACTAGCTATCCTTCTATGTAAGTTAATTTACTTATCTTAGATATTGAGCCAATCTTCAAGTAAAATATAAAATATTTGTATTTAGTTATAAAGTAGTAAATAATGAAATTCATATTTTAAGATTGGAGCAAAATAAAATTTTGTATCATTTTGACCTCAATTATATTATTTTGACATTTATATTAAATATTGACACTAATTTTGAAAATTGTAGATTTGAGGAAAAAAACTTCACTTTTCAAAGAGGTTATTTGTATCAAATTAAAATAAAAAAATTATTTAATTATTATTTATTGGCATAAATAAAAAATTATTTATTAAATAAAAATTAATTTATCACCATATTGTTTGGCATTTTAATACTCCTATAATTTGGGCTTGACAAAAATTTATCTTTTATTCATTATTTTATATATTTTTATTTATGTATTGATTTTTATGAGAAAATAATTTATAGATATATTTCCTACTTATAAATTCAAGATATATAACATAGATTCATGGTATAGTTTAGACATTTCAAAAGTTAAGATTGGAGTAAAATAAAATTTTGTATCATTTTTACCTCAACTATATTATTTTGACATTTATATTAAATATTGACACTAATTTTGAAAATTGTAGATTTGAGGAAAAAACTTCACTTTTTCAAAGAGGTTATTTGTATCAAATTACAATAAAAAAAACTATTTAATTATTATTTATCGGCATAAATAAAAAAAATATTTATTGAATAAAAATTAATTTATTAGTAGCTTGTTTGCCATTTTAATACTCCTATAATTTGGGCTTGACAAAAATTTATGTTTTACTCTTTATTTTTTATTTTTTTATTTATGTATTGATTTTTATGAGAAAATAATTCATAAATATATTTCCTACCTGTGAATTCAAGATATATAACATAGATTGATGGCATAGTTAAGACATTTCAAAAGTTAAGATTGAAGTAAAATAAAATTTTGTATCATTTTTATCTCAACTATATTATTTTGACATTTATATTAAATAGTGACACTAATTTTAAAATTTGTAGATTTGAGGAAAAAACTTTACTTTTTTAAAGAGATTATTTGTATCAAATAACAATAAAAAAAACTATTTAATTATTATATATTGGCATAAATAAATAAAAAATTATTTATTGAATAAAAATTAATTTATCACTAGCTTGTTTGGCATTTTAATACTCCTATAATTTGGGCTTGACAAAAATTTATGTTTTACTCCTTATTTTTTATTTTTTATTTATTTTTTCATTTTTATGAGAAAATAATTCATAAATATATTTCCTACTTGTGAATTAAATATATATAAAATAGATTGATGACATAGTTTAGACATTTCAAAAGTTAAGATTGGAGTAAAATAAAATTTTGTATCATTTTTACCTCAACTATATTATTTTGACATTTATATTTAATATTGACACTAATTTTGAAAATTGTATATTTGAGGAAAAAACTTCACTTTTTCAAAGAGCTCATTTGTATCAAATTACAATAAAAAAAACTATTTAATTATTATTTATTAGCATAAATAAAAATTTATTTATTGAATAAAAATTAATTTATCACTAGCTTGTTTGGCATTTTAATACTCCTATAATTTGGGCTTGACAAAAATTTACCTTTTATTCCTTATTTTATATTTTTTATTTATTTATTGATTTTTATGAGAAATAATTCATAGATATATTTCCTACTTATGAATTCAAGATATATATGTATATTATAACATAGATTGATGACATAGTTTAGACATTTCAAAACCTTTTGAACAAAGTCTAATAGAGTACTTAAAAATTATGAAAATTAAATTTTCATCTCTTTTAATAGTTCTAATAAAATGCTACTAATCTCATTTTATTTACTATAGACATTCATTTAATCACTTAAATATCTATATTTGTATTATTGTTATTATTAAGGTTAATATTACTTTAATATTATATTTTATATGCTTTTACAATTAAAAAAATAGTTGAATAAAAGTTGGATGAATCTTCGAGATAGATTGTCAGATAAATATGCAACTAGTGTTAAAACATTTCTTCAAGTTGCAAAAAATCATGTGGATCAAAATGGGAAGACTCGTTGTCCATGTAAACATTGTCAGAATGCATTTTGGAAATCCATATATGACATTGAAACCCACTTATATAAATACAGAATAGCCACAACATATCAAAGATGGATTTTTATGGAGAAAAAGTTAGTGTTGATTACAATGAAAAAAATGATATGAGTGGTATTGATAGGTTAGATCATCATGAAACTTTTACTATTAATGATGATGTTGACGACGATAATGAAATGATTGAACTTTTGAGTGATGTTTGTGGCCCAATACCAAATAGAGATACTACATTTGAGACAACTAATGTAGAGACCAAACATTTTGATGAGTTGTTAGGTGAAGTTGGAAAAAAGTTGTTCACAAGATCTAAATTGTCATCTTTGACTTTCATTGTTAAATTGATGCATCTAAAGGTTCTTAACCATTAGAGTAATAAATCATTTGATATGTTACTTGAATTGTTAAGTGAGACATTTCCTGAAGGTACAAATCTTCTATCATATACGTATGATGCTAAGAAGATGTTACAGGGATTTGGGTTTAGGGTATGAAAAAATTCATGCTTGAGTTGTTTACGGGATCTAAATTGCTATATTTGACTTTCATTGTTAAATTGATGCATCTAAAGGTTCTTAACCATTGGAGTAATAAATCATTTGATATGTTACTTGAATTGTTAAGTGAGACATTTTATGAAGGTATAAATCTTCCATCATGTACATATGATGCTAAGAAGATGTTACGGGGATTTGGGTTTAGGGTATGACATTTATCTAAAAATTCATTTTCTTTCCAAAACAATGCACAATCAAACTTGCAAGCATGAATTTTTTCATAACCTAAACACAAATCCCATAACATCTTCTTAGCATCATACGTACATGATGGAAGATTTGTACCTTCAGGAAATGTCTCACTTAATAATTCAAGTAACATATCAAATGATTTATTACTCTAATGGTTAAGAACCTTTAGATGCATCAATTTAACACTGAAAGTCAAATATGACAATTTAGATCTCGTGAACAACTTTTTTCCAACTTCACCTAACAACTCATCAAAATGTTTGGTCTCTATTTGGTATTAGGCATCACTCAAAAGTTCAATCATTTCATCATCGTTGTCAACATCATCATTAACAGTAAAAGTTTCATGATTATCTAACCTATCAGTACCACTCATATCCTTTCTTTCATTGTAATTAACACTAACTTTTTCTCCATAAAAATCCATCTTTGATATGTTGTGGCTATTCCGTATCTATATAAGTGGGTTTCAATGTCATATATGGATTTCCAAAATGCATTCTGACAATGCTTACATGGACAACGAGTCTTTCCATTTTGATCCACATGATTTTTTGCAACTTGAAGAAATGTTTTAACACCAATTGCATATTCATTTGACAATCTATCGCGAAGATTCATCCAACTTTTATCCATTAGTAAAACTTGTATGATGCAACTTTTATTCAACTATTTTTTTAATTGTAAAAGCATATAAAATATAATATTAAAGTAATATTAACCTTAATAATAGCAATAATACAAATTTAGATATTTAAGTGATTAAATGAATGTCTATAGTAAATAAAATGAGATTAGTAGCATTTTATTAGAACTATTAAAAGAGATGAAAATTTAATTTTCATAATTTTTAAGTACTCTATTAGACTTTGTTCAAAAGGTTTTAAAATGTCTAAACTATGTCATTAATCTATGTTATAATATACATATATATCTTGAATTCATAAGTAGGAAATATATCTATAAATTATTTTCTCCTAAAAATCAATACATAACTAAAAAATATAAAATAAGGAATAAAAGGTAAATTTTTTTCAAGCCCAAATTATAGGAGTATTAAAATGCCAAACAAGCTAATGATAAATTAATTTTTATTCAATAAATAAATTTTTATTTATGCTAATAAATAATAATTAAATAGTTTTTTATTGTAATTTGATACAAATAAGCTTTGTGAAAAAGTGAAGTTTTTTCCTCAAATATACAATTTTCAAAATTAGTGTCAATATTTAATATAAATATCAAAATAATATAGTTGAGGTAAAAATGATACAAAATTTTATTTTACTCCAATCTTAACTTTTGAAATGTCTAAACTATGTCATCAATCTATTTTATATATCTTGAATTCACAAGTAAGAAATATATATATGAATTATTTTCTCATAAAAATGAAAAAATAAATAAAAAAATAAGGAGTAAAACATAAATTTTTGTCAAGCCCAAATTATAGGAGTATTAAAATGGCAAACAAGCTACTAATAAATTAATTTTTATTCAATAAATATTTTTTTTATTTATGCCAATAAATAATAATTAAATAGTTTTTTATTTTAATTTGATACAAATAACCTCTTTGAAAAAGTGAACTTTCCTCAAATCTACAATTTTCAAAATTAGTGTCAATATTTAATATAAATGTCAAAATAATATAGTTGAGGTAAAAATGATACAAAATTTTATTTTACTCCAAACTTAACTTTTGAAATGTCTAAACTATACCATGAATCTATATTATATATCTTGAATTCATAAGTAGGAAATATATCTATAAATTATTTTCTCATAAAAATCAATACATAAATAAAAATATATAAAATAATGAATAAAAGATAAATTTTTGTCAAGCCCAAATTATAGGAGTATTAAAATGCCAAACAATATGGTGATAAATTAATTTTTATTTATGCCAATAAATAATAATTAAATAATTTTTTTATTTTAATCTGATACAAATAACCTTTTTGAAAAAGTGAAGTTTTTTTCCTCAAATCTACAATTTTCAAAATTAGTGTCAATATTTAATATAAATGTCAAAATAATATAATTGAGGTAAAAATGATACAAAATTTTATTTTACTCCAATCTTAAAATATGAATTTCATTATTTACTACTTTATAACTAAATACAAATATTTTATATTTTACTTGAAGATTGGCTCAATATCTAAGATAAGTAAATTAACTTACATAAAAGGATAGCTAGTCATGATTGATCATATATTTTGACCTACTAATGTTTCTATATACATATTTCAAACAACCCTATTCATTATTTACACTTTTAGTTTTATTCATTCTTTACACTTATTACCAATTCTAATGAAAAATTGGTTTAATGTTTTAAATAATTTCCAAAGTGGGTTTCTAAATATACTTATATATTAAACTATAACTACAATAATAAAAGAACAAAACTTTATATTTTTCATTTCATCTATAACCATATAAAGAAAATATATCACACAAATGATATTAATTTAATTTTCTTTATTTCATTTTCATTAATTAAATTCCCTTAAAAGAATAATGTATAATATATAAATTTGTGTGTATATAACAGCTTTAATGATAGATATTATGATGTATAATCAAAATCTCACTCTCTTAAATATTGGTTAGGGTTGAATAATTGGTGGTAAGTTGATAACAACATTTATGAATTCATTAATAATAGGCCACAAACAACTCATATTACATAACTCAAAACACAACAAAGTATCCATTCAAGAAAAGGTAAAATCAAAAGCTCATAAAATATTTTTTTGTATCTAATTAATTAATAAACAATAAATCCTAAAAATAAATAAAATAAAAATATAAAGTGATGATAACATACCTGATTTGTTTTGTTTTTGCAATGTTGTAAAGCACCAAGGGACCACGACAACAAGCAAGCAACAAAAGCAATCCACAATCAGCAATAACGACAATCCATGGTCAACAGCAGCAGTTGATGGCAGTCCATGGTGATGGACAATGAATATGGTGATGGGTTTGAAATAATGGAGATGTTATTTAAGAAGCTGGATGAAGGATTTTTGTGGAGAGTTTAGGAAAGCTTTTTATTCTGATTTCTTTTTTTTATTTTTGTTTCCATTTAATATTTTACAATATTACTTACCAATTCTTTAAATATTTTCAAAGTAAATATTTTTGGGATGGTTTTTTATTTTTTATTTTTATTATTTTAAAATTTTGAAGATTACTTCATAAATACTTAATTAATATTATTTAATTTTAAATAAGATAAATATAAAAAAATCAATTTCTTCTAGTTTTATAGATATCTAGTGTTTTATATAAGAAGTAAAAATGTAATAAAAGATTAATTATTTAAAATTTTGATAATTGGTTTAAAGTTTCCAAGTATAAAACAACAAGTTGTGGGACAAGTTTTTATTTTGAGTTTTTATTCTTTAAAAAAAAAAATTCAAGATTACTTAAAAAATACTTGATTAAATATTTTATATTTTAAATAAGATAAATATAAAGAAACCAATCTCTTAAAAAAAATGTTATAATAGATTATATTTAGAATTATAATAATTACTAATATAATTTATGAAAAGATATTTTTTTTTTCTTTGAAGTGATCCATAGCCTTTGCATATCTCTAAAAAAAAATTAAGAAAAAAAATAACAAAAAAAAAAAAGAAGAATCGAAGTAAATTATTATTAAAATGTTAATTATTATATAATAAATTCATATACATATTAAAGTAAAATATAATATTATTACAAAAGTATGCTTTCATAAGAAGACTAACAATGTTATACATGATAAATCTGTTTTTATATTTTGTATAATCAATATAATCCAAATTCGATTTTTTAATGTATATTAAAAGTTAAAAACAAAATAAATGATTTTAATTTAAAATTTTTATTTCTTTTATAATTATATATTATTTTATTATTAATTATTAAGGATAGTTTAAAATATTGACATTAAAATCAAATACTTCTAGATAAAGGCATAATGCCTTTTTATAGGATGTACAAGATTACGTAAATAATAGATACTTATACTATTATAAAATTAACTAAAACTTTTATAAAAGACTTTATAAAGGATTAATTTTTAAAAATATAAATTTATTATCTTATATAGTTAACATTAGAATTTTTTTTCTAAAGAATAACCATAAGAAATATCTATAAAAAAAAAAATTAAGGAAATGAGATGATTTTATAGAAAATATGAGATTGGTAAAACATTATATTGTTAAATTATTAAAAGAGAAATGAGTTTTTTTTTTATTAACTTTAAGTCATATATAAATTTTTATATTTCTTTTAAAAAAATCAATTAGAAAATTAAGAAAAAAAATTGAAATAAATTATTATTAAAATGTCATTATCTTATAAATTCATATATGAATTATAATAAAATATAATATTATGAAAAAATCAATGTAAGTTACTATTAAAATTTCATTATCTTTTACATTTAGAGTTTGGATTCATTTTTCCACTTTAATATGAAGATGACTAATAGTGTTATGGTTGTCAAACCTATTTTTATATTTTTGTATAATCAATTTAATCCAAATTTGACTTCTATAGATATATAAAATAAAAATTTATATACAAAATAAGTTATTTTAATGTAAATAGATAATTTTATGATTTAGGAATTAGTTAGTTTAGGAATAAGTTAGTTTCCTAATGTCTCTTATTTCCTATTTATTTTCTTGTAATATCCTATATATAAACTGTGTGTATAATCAATCTAATAGATAGAATTTATTATTTTTCATCTCATATTTATTCAAAACTTTAAATTAAAAAATAATATAATAACGATGAAAATAAAATAAATGAACACATAATTAATCTTAAAATCTAATATAATTAAAAGTATTTTTGACAATATTTTTATTTAAAATATTTTATCTAAAAATATTTTTAGAAAAATTGTTTATCTAATGTTTATGTAGAAAACACTATAAATGATTTTTCAATACCATAAGTGATTTTTAAATTTTATTAAACTTTTTTTTTTCAAAAACACTTTTAAAATTAAAAACATTTCTTAAAATCATTATCAAATGAATTTTAAATTTATTATACTTATAACTACAACCAAGTATCTGCATACAATAAAATCCATGACACCAAAAAGAACATTACAAAGAATGTTTGATTCCCCAAAAAATTGAGAAAATTAATAAGGGAATATATATATATATATATAATGAAGGAAAAAATAATAAAAGATAAAAAAAAAAAATAGATTTAAAGTTATTGGAAATCAAAAGTAGCTTTAATTGTAGTCAAAATATTTGGATATTTGGTAAAAAGAAAGAAGGGGGAATCAATCGTAAGTGGAAGCTAGTGAAGAAATGCATACAAAAACGAAAACAAGAGTCCAAAATGCAAGGCTGGGCACATTAAAAGGTGAAGACTGGAAAGGCCACGAGTGTCACAGAGAATGGATATGGACGAGAGGCATAAGGGCATGGGCAACATGCAAGCGTATTGATTCCAATTAATTTCCCTCATAAGAGCTGACAAAACACAGAAAGCAAAACTGAAAAGGACGGGGCCTCTTCTCCAAACAAGATGGGGGCCATGACAGCCCAGCAAATGGTCAGAGGGCCTCGTGTGCATCGGGCCACCTCACTGTCAGTCTGTCACCATCACCACTCTGAGGTCTCCACCTCCACCACCACTTTCCATCAACTCCATGTTATCATGTTATTTCAACATCTTTGGACACCACACGTGTGGCCTCTCTGTTCCATTTATTATTATTATTGTTGTTAGGTCTTCCCTCTCCTCTTCACCTCTTCTCTTCACCCTACAATTTTACACACTACTTGCACACGACTTTACTTTGTTATCCTTACTGTACCATTCTGTAGCCGTACTGTCCTCCCTCTTTCCTTTGGGTGTACTCTTTATGTTAATTTTGCTGTGGTCCAGGCTCCATCCCTTCTACAAACCTTACCCCTCTGCAGCTTTTCACATTTTTTTCCCGAGAAAAATGATGTCGAGAAAATATTTGTTAACTGAAGCCATAAATGTTCACTTCAGAACAAATCGCAGACCAATCGAGAGATATATATGGTATGATATAGTCAAGCTTAAGATGATGAGACATCGGTGTAGTGACACTAACGTTTCAAACCATGGATAAGGATAGGTATAATAAGTGGGTGAAGCTACACCAATCAAAGATCGAAAACTCTTAACATTTCATAATCACGAATGCTCAAATAATTACATCTATATGTATATATATAGATAGTTAATTAACTTGCAATATTGCCACTAATTAAGAAGTATAATGTAATGATTATGCAAATTATGTTGGTGGACCATTTCTATCCTAAACTCATAGCCATAAACGACATCTTTGCAGTCAAACCTAAGCATCAAGACACCACGAATGTATCGTCTATTGCTTAACTACCAAAGACTAAAATTGGATTGTGATGTAACAAGGACCCAGCCCCAACGATTAGTCAATATCTTTCATCCTACGCAGTCGTGACTTTTTCTTTATTTTTTTTTTTTATATGTATATATAGAATGTTTGGTAAAATAATTTAATAACTTAAAATGATTTAATAATTTAATTTAAGTTAGATAAATTAAGTATATTTGATAAATTAATTTAGCAATATGACTTAAAGTTAAAAAATAATTTTAAGTAATAAATAAAAATAATTAATTTATTTTAAAATTTATATTTTTAATTTCATTTATGTAATTATCTTTACGATCTCTTTTGTTACTTTACAACCTCTATTATTACTTAATATTTTCTGTCCTAATTATAATTTATGATGATAAAATTATCAATTTAATAATTTAGAATAAGTTTAAAATTAATTTTATCAAAGAATTTTAATATTGAAGATAAAAATTAAGTAATAAATTTTAAGTCAATAATTTAAATATAATTTAATTTAAATTCAACTTAATTCATTAAATAATAAATATTAAGTTTTACCAAACAAAAATTAATATTTCTAAAATTGTTGTTTAAGCGTGTAGAGAATTTTAAACAAAAATTAAAACATAATCTAACTTTTGAGAACTTCTTTTTCCTACTACATTATTTGATAATTAATCAATAAATATTTTCAATTTTGCAAATAAACATATGACACATCATTGAATATATTAAAATTAATTATCTTTTAATAAAAAAATAGAGAGATAAAAATAAATAAATTATATTTGATAATAGGTATCAGAAAAGTACCCTTTGATATTGTAGTGAAACCTGAGAAATATTATACAATGGAATTGCGCACACGTGGGTGGAGCCCACTAGAAAAGAAGCAATCTGTAATGCATATGCAGCCCCATTCGAAACAGAGCTTAAAGATACAAGGGGTTGATAAATTGGGGTATGTTAAGAAGTAGGGGGCAAAAATGGAAAAGAAACAAAAGTTTTGAAGACGGAGAAAGGGAAAAGGTGAAGAGAACGGAGCAGCGATGAGCTGGAGATTAGGTTTGAAGGGGCCCAACAGGTCGGAGAAGGACTCGAGTGGGTGCAAACCATGATGAAGCTGGGGTCCTTATAGGCTGGCCTCGTTTGAAGGGGCGCCTCTAGAGTCTAGCTAGGCATTTGAGAAGAGCCCATAATGCAGTGTCATAATTCATAAGTCATAACGACTGTGGACCCTAGTGTTTGTGGTCCTCCCAAAGATGGACTTGGGCTCTTCGGGGCTCTAGGATACGGCCTCCAGGATTAATAGAATTAGGGCATTTTTATGAAACCCCCATATGCATTTTGCTAATACGGTGCTATACATTAAGGGTCATTTTGTGTGCATGTCCCAACGTTTTGGCACTTAATGCACCCACATTTTTGTGTCTCATGAGTTGGAATTGGATGTACTTTGTGTCGGGCTCGATCAGGAGCCCATGTATCGATAGGTTCGATGCACCGGCACGGTCCGGTAAATCAATTAATCTCTTGGTCTTATTCAAGAGCGTATTGGGAAAGAGTGTGTTCCAATACACATAGTAATAGTTAAGATTTCATTAATTTTAATAATTATAATTCTGTAAAATAACGATAATATTACTTTAAAGTTGATAGTCACTTAGAATGACAAGCTTTCAAAACAAAAAAAAAACTTATTTTTTTTTTAATTCAATTACTTTAATACCTTTATAGTCCAAGACTTTTACTTTCTCAAGAGCTCCCTTTTACATTAACAGTCAACAACTCTTTTGCTCTCTTATTTCTCTTTTATTACCTTATTACAAGTAGAAATGGTTTCAAACATTTTTAGGTCGGTTCTATCGTATCCTATCAATCCTTAAAAGTTTAAAAACTAAAAAAAGTTAGGGTTAATTCCGCACATCTCCCTTTAGATTTCAGTTAAATGTATCTAATCACATTGATTTGAAATTTCATCATATACCTTTCTTATTTTGAGCAAGAGGAAATATGAGTGAAATAACAAATAAAAAAGTTGAAGAGATATATGATGAAATTTCAAATAAATGAAAATTAAACGTATTTAATCAAAACCTTAAAAGACGCGAATAAAATTAACTTATTAAATTTATTGGAAAGTGTCCCAAATTATTCTTTTGTATAAAGAATATTATATAGAATATTTCCTTAGTTGATTTGTTATTGTAATATTAGATTTTCTTATTGAATTAGGAAAGTTTTTAAAAATATCTTTATAAATATTCTAGGTAATGAGGAAAAAAAGTTATGAGAAGATTGATGACTATACAAGATAGATGAAGATGTGAGGAAGAATAGGAGATATCCAGTAAATTGAGAGGGTTTGTAGTTTAGGAGGATGTATATAAAGAATGAGGAAACATGAGATGTTTTGGGAACTCGATAATTGTATTTAATTATATTAGTATGATTGAGCGAACCACATTAAAATCTCATGTACCTTTGTATGAATTATTTTATCTATGTGTTTTTAAACTGCTTGTATTAAAGCTTCGATCAACACAACAAAATTAATAAACTAAGCTGAATTGGTATTAAATCATAACAATGGTAAACATACTACTACTAAATTAAATATTTTAAAACCAAAATAACAATTTTAATGAAACTTTCAGCTAATTTATTAATAATATTTACAACTATTTGGATTTCATCTTCTATGTCACTTAATAAAAAAATAAATTAAATAGTTTTTTATTAAATCTTATTCTAGTTGTTATGGCTTTCAAAAAAAACTTCGATTAATATAAGGCTAATTAATTCTATTAGAAATGTTCATGGAATTACAAAATTCATTATCGCCAAAAGCTTACAAAAGAGATGGTTTTCAATGAAAAGTAAACAGAAAACATGCACCCACATCAAATCATTGATTGATGTGTGTAATATCTAAACATTGAGTTTATTGAACAGCTAATCTAAAGTTCTAGTTGACTTCCTCAAATTTCAATTCTTCCTATTTGTTAACATACCATTATTAAACATTGTAATGTTTTAGCCAAACATTTTGAACTAAAAATTAATATTTTGATAGGCTATCTGTCACTACTAAATATAAAATATATTCCATAACAGTATTAATTAAGTCCCCTACCAATTTTTTGAAGTTAATTGTCTAGCTATGCTTGCTCTCCATCCTTTCGCCTCGTATAAAATCATATTACAAAAATTAAAAAGGAGTAAGGCTATGTTTGGTTCCTAAGAAAGTTGCAAATAGGTTTAAAGTTAATAAATTATTTTTATTTGGTTCTTCAAACTCATTTTACTTGTTTCCCTCCATTATATAAAGACTAAATGATTTTACAATATATAAATTTCTAATTAATTTTAATTACATTTTATTTTCTTCTGTATTTTTCGTAATGAAATTAAATATAAAAAAAAACTATTTTCTTCATGTTATATTTGATTCTAGAAGGTACTAAGGAAATAAAGAAAATATTTAAAAAAAATAATTTTCTCATGTTTTATTTATAAGAAAATACCAAAGAAAATAAAATATCATAAAATTAGTTAGAAATTTATGTATTTGCAAATTATTTAATTTTTAAATTGTTTCCAGTTAAAATAAATAAAATGAGTCTAAAGTAATAAATAAAAATAATATATTGATTTTAAATCTATTTTTTATTTTTCTTCATATGTCTTTTTTTCCTACTTTTCTTCTATTTTTTATTTTTATTGCATTTTCTCTCAAAATTTTCAGGAACCAAACATAGTGTTAACATTTCTTTTTTCTTTTTTTAGTACTTTCCAGGAACCAAATGTGACCTAAGAGAATTTCATTAACTAATTATTTTTTTGGAAAAGAAAAAAAAGTTGAGCAATTTAATTTTTTAGAACCACCGATAAAGTTGCCATTAATTTATGAATTAATTGATTAAAAATGACGAAATAATTTACATATTTGTGAATCTAATTATTCTCATATTTTTACTTAAAAAATAACTTATTTTTAACATAAATGTTCTTTATTATTTCAAGTATTTACATACATATTTTAAAAAATATATATTATTTTTATAAGAAAATAATGATGACATTTTTATCAAAATAGGACAAAAAATAATAAAAAGTTAAATTTTAAAAATTAGATTTTCGATAACCCTTTTAGTCAAATACTTAATTTATCGCCTCTAGCTCAATAAAATATAAGTATCTCACTTGAAGGTCAAAACAAATTCCAATGGAGTGGAAAAAGTAAAGCTGATTTAACTATTTGAATGTATAGATTTATTTGGATTTTCAATTGACTCAAGTACTTTAGCCTGGTCGAAGTTATGAAACAAAATTACTCTGAAATCCTAATGAAAAAGGTCCATTCCTCCATTAATGAAGTTGCTTCATGTACTATACTAAAGATGATACAATGAACTTGAGACCATGGGGAGAGGCCTGGGTTAAAAGAGGATGATTCTGCAATCAATAAACTCCAACTATTTTTAAGGCAGACATTGATGCTTATCGATATATGTAATGCGTGAACCCTAATTGATGAGAAGTCAATTATTAACAAATCATTAAAAAAATGTATCTTCATAAAAGGGAATGGCTCGTGGGGGCTTTGACCATGCCCACATATATGTCATCAACAGCTCCAACTGTGATTGAATTTAATGGCCTGGGGCCACCCATGCCCACGAACTACTACTCATGTAGGGTCCAGTCACATGGATTCACCCGCCCATCCTCATCCAATGGATGGATTTGTTTCCCCGGATTAGTCTAATGCATCGCAACCCTTGATCTCCAAACCCTAGTCTTTCGTCTTGGACAGCTGAGCTCTGTCCCAACCTTGTCTCCAAAGTGTTGCGACAACTACCCTCAGATGTGCCCTTCATATGAGAGACACCTTAGCTGCCCGTGTCCAAATTCATTCATGGGGATACCAAACCCTAGTGATTATGCCACAATGGTCGCGTGAACACTACCCACCCCTAAGGAAAAGAATTGGGACAAATCATGAATAGCTAGGGTGTCATGCACGCGTTACGAGGGGCAGTGGTGAAGTCATTTTTTGCCCTAGGGAATTGGCCTTCTCTTCATTGCTATCTTCCATCTATAAAATAACAAGTCATTCCCTTTGGCCTAACACACATTTCTGTTCCAACAATATAGAAGAATTCGCCAGATTGTCATCGGAAATATTAGCTCAGTTTTCATCAAAAGATTTGGTTGTTAGTGGAAGAGATATCGGTGTTGATTGATCAACTGTTTCGGTTCTTGCTCAATTTCATTTAGAAATGGAGAACAAGGTCATATACGAGAAAGATCTCAATCTTGAGGCCACAGAGCTTAGATTAGGGTTGCCGGGCACCAAGAAGCCTGAGAAACAGGCGCCTCCTAGTTTGAAGACGAGCAACAAAAGAGCCTTGCCTGACATGAACGAGGAGTCGGGATCTGGGAACAACTCTAGTGTCTCGGATGATGGAAAATCCCACCGTGAAACTGCTCCGGCCCCCAAGTAAGCATCTATGGTTTATATATATATATGTATATATGTGCTATTGGTAACTAGTTTGTTTTTAAGGCCAATATGGGTGTATAGTTGCATGTTTGATTATTATATATGCATGGTTTTGGTTGATGGACTAATAGAAATGCCGTCTATAACTATAGGGCACAAGTAGTAGGGTGGCCACCGGTTCGATCATACCGGAAAAGCTGTTTCCAGCCGAAGAAAACGGAGGCTGAGGAGGGGAGAACCTATTTGAAAGTGAGCATGGATGGAGCTCCTTATCTCAGAAAGATTGACCTAAAGGTGTACAAAGGCTATCCAGAGCTCCTTAAGGCATTGGAAGAGATGTTCAAGTTCAGTGTTGGTAAGCATCAATGGTTTCATACTTCCGAGTGATTAGTTGTTTGGAGGGGTGGTGGCGTGGAGGGTCATGAGATTGATTAGGGTTTTCCTTTTTTCTCTTCAGGCCAGTACTCAGAGAGGGAAGGCTACAATGGTTCAGAATACGCACCTACCTATGAAGACAAAGATGGGGATTGGATGCTGGTGGGAGATGTTCCCTGGAAGTAAGTCTCTCTCCATCTCTCAACCTACACTGCTAGCTATGTTCTTTCTCTCTCATTCTCTCAACTTACAGTTCTCTATTTTCTCATTGCAGTATGTTCATCTCTTCCTGCAAGAGGCTAAGAATCATGAAAGGATCAGAAGCTAGAGGCTTGGGCTGCTTTCTATAGAAAACACCTGCACAATCCAAGCTGCTCAAAAATGGGGATTGGGGACATCCAAAAGAAGATCCATTGATTGGTCTATGAAAAAGGAAAACTCCTTGTAGATTGGGCTCTCCATGGAGAAATCTGAGTCTGAATTCCAACACAAAAACAAAACGAAATCAAGATGATGAATCAGAGAAACAAACTTTTATGTATAGTTTATGCATATTTTCTTGAAATGGAAGTGTACAAATTTACCCAAAAAAAAAAAAAAGAAAGATTCTGTCTCTTCACAAGTTTCTTTATGTATGACTGGGAGAATCATATTGCCAAGGTACATATGCATGGAAGCTTCAATACGAAATATTGTATTGTCGTTCAACCACTTTGGATGGTGACCAACTATTACCTTTTGTCATTTTTTTATGATAGGAAGTTAATATACATTTAAGAAAATAATTTTGAGAAGGGTTGTGTTATTTAGAGTCGATTTTATAGTGATTTTAAGAAATATTTTTAATTTTTTTTAGTACTTACAAATTTTTATCTTTTAAGTATTAAAAAGACGATAAATACTTTCTAGAATCATTATCATCAGTACTCTAAATTATGGGAGAATTTAGTAAGAATTAAACTGAATTTGATTATCAAAAGTCATCATGAGATTAAAATAAGCTCTAATTTTAATTATTGCATTGATCCATATTCATTGGTTTAGCTTGAAACTTGGAAAGTGTGACGAAGGATACGAGAAAATGAGAAGGAAACTGATCATAAAGTGCTTTGGAAAATATGAGAGCAAGAGAAAAAAAAACCCAAATAAATTTTCAAACTACCACTCTAAATTTATTCTTTTCTCTCCTGCATAAACAACCAAGAATTTGAAAATACTTCAATTTTCAATAATTTCTATTTTGTTTAACATTTCTTCTCATTTTCCACAATAATCTAAACAAGAGAATTTTCTTCTCTCTTTTTGCTTTTTCTTCCTAATATTTTCTGTGTACAAATATTCTCCATCCGTTTCAATAATGTTTGGTTCGTTCTATTCGGGTTTGGGTCAAACATGTAAGCCCGTTTGAAGTCATTTAACACAATCGAGCAGAGGCATTCGGAATGGGCATCCAACGGAAGATGACTACTAGCATTTGGCAACACCTAGAATGTGGGTCCTGCAGTAGGTGGTGGCATGGCATAATGTGTCATTATATGCGCATTAGTAAATCAAATTAGTCGGCCATGCGATCATGAATTGATCTTATAAAAGAAAAAAAGAATCAAGTGGACAATCCATTCTCTCTAATCTAACTTTTTGTGCACCGACATTTTCTATATAAGAGAAACTCAGCATTAGAGAAATCTATTTGGGTTGCTATTCAACTCATAAAAGTGCTCTAGAATTGTTTGTAATAATAGGAAAGGTTGTAAAGAAATTTTAAGCAATTGTATTGTCTTCTTTTACCCCAAAAAAATAAATAAATAAATAAAATCCATGGATTAAATTTAAAAAATAAAAATTAAGTATAATGGGGAAAAAAATATAATACTACTTCTACTTGGGGTTTACGTTCAAGCCAAGGTTGCAGAAAATTCTTTGGAGCATTAGGATTTTTTATTAGGAAATTATCTGCATAAAAACAATAAGAAATAAAAAATAAAAAATAAAAAGGTGATTTTTGAACTTCAATGCTCTAACACTTTGCATAACTAATTACGTTTTCAGATTTTTAATGTGCTTATTCCAAAATTTGATATACGTATTCGATATTAGCTAAGTTTATGTTGGCTACTCTTACTAGTTTTATTAAGCCATTTGCATAATTGGACATGCAACACTAGGAAACATAATCTAGACTCCACCAGAAGTGACTTCAAGCCCAACCTTATATTTGGACTCCCAACAAAGCTTAGTCTACCAATATTGGGCTTGAGGAGTTCAACCCAACTCTCGTTTTGAGTGGATTGATCAAATTGCTTGGGTTAGAGTGGACAATTATTCCTTATCAAATGTGATTGTCTCTAAGTAAAATTCTTTAAATAGGGTTTTTAATTACTCAAATACAATATCTTAAAAATTCAGGAAGAGAAATTGAATCAAGGGAAAATACCAAAGTCAAGATTTGGGAAGTCATTACTATTAAAAAAGAGCATGTTTTAATTATATGATAATTGTCATGAGTTTCATATCTCTTGAGTATTAATTATGCCTAAAATACTTAATTAACATGTTACTTTTGTAAAATTTACTAATAATTTTTGCTAGTTGTGAAGTGATTTCAAGGTGTAATTGATGATAAATTTGATAAAAAAAAAATGGGAATGCTTTTCATTGATTTTTTTACAAGAATGATACAAACATATATATTAGTATAAGGATGAAGTTTTGGAAACCATACGAGCTTATGCACCTTCAAAGGCTAGAATCTCACGAGAAGGAAGGGATCTAATATAACAAATAAAAAATTTGATCCTACAATTTCTCTAATTGGTCAATAGCACACTCCAACACTCCCCCCAAGTTGTAAAAGATTTTACTAGAAATGGCCTTTGTAAGTATATCTATCAATTGGTCTTTAGATTTTAAAAATGGGAATCAAATTATCTTAGCTTCAAGATTCTACTTGATGAAGTGTCCATCTACCTCAATGTGTTTCAACTAGCAAATCGATCTTGATTAGCAACCACTTAAGCCACAAAAGTTTACAAAAACCTTCAAACATTCCTCTGAACTTAGCTTCAACACTAAACAATGCCACTACTTTTTTGCTTCTTACTCATCCAAGTCACCAAGTTGTCTCCCATTAAGGTAAGTAACTTGATGTGGACTTCCTATTAGCCCACCCAATCTACATTGGTATAAACATCAATATGGATAAGATGATTATTCTTGAAGAACATGAGTCCTTTACCATGAGAGGACTTCAAATAATGAAAATTTTGAATTACTACATCCATATTATCTTCACTAGGACAATGCATACATTAATTGATGGCTTACTATGCTTACAACATAGGCAATATTGGTGCAAGTATAGGATAAATAGATGAGCTTACCAACTAATCTTCGATACCTCTCCTCATTTATTGACACTTGATCTAGACACTTGCCAAGTTTTTTATCGTGAACAGTTGGAGTATCAATTGGCTTACAATACAATAATCCCACTTCTAACAACAAATCTAGCACATATTTTCTTTGAGAAAGGAATATACCTTTTCTTGATCTATCTATCTCTATTTCCATAAAATATTTGAGTCCTTTAAGATTCTTCATTTCAAGTTTAGTGGCCAATTGCTCCTAGAGTCTAGCAATCTCTTCTATGACATCCTTGGTAATAATCAGGTCATCTACATAGATTATTAAAGTTGTTACCTTTCCCAATCAATGTTTCAAAAACAAGAGTGTGATTTGAGTTGCTTTGCTTGAAGCCACACTTTTTCATAGTCATGCTAAATCCAACAAACCATGCACGAGGTGATTATTTAAGCCCATACAATGCTTGATACAACTTATTTGTTTTTAAGGATGCAGCGTACCTAGGTGGAATATCCATGTAAACTTCCTCCTCAAGATCTCCAAGGAGAACGGTATTTTTACGTCAAACTAATAGTCTAAATTTGTTATAAGAAGTAACAAAACTATGATACTATTTAGTTTTACTACTAGTGAAATTTTCTTCTAATAGTATATGTCATACATTTATGTATAGTCTTTCGCCACAAGTCTCGCCTTGTATGTTTCAATCGAACCATCTACCTAGTGTTTAAAAAATAAGACCCACTTACACTATCGCCTTTTTTCCTCTTAGTAGTGGAACAAGGGCCATGTTTTTTTTATTTTTTAAAACTCCCATTTCTTTTTGTACATATTGTTAGGCTTATTTTGGATCTGTCAAGGCTTCTTGGATTTCGTTAGGACTTGGTAGGAGGATAAATTATGTACAAACGCCTTTATAGGTTCTAATAATCTCTAAATGGATTCATAATTGATAACTGGATATCTTGTCCTTCTTTCCTCAAAAGCTAGTGAATTCAGATTCGATGGTTTTCCACAATTATTTATGAAAAATGTATTATAACTAATAGAAGTATACAAATCATTTACAGGAAAAGGCATAGTAAGAGACCTTACCTCTAAAATATTCTCAAGAGATGGGTTTTCGGGTATTGAGGAGTGATTCCGCTTGAAGTGGGTCAGATTCAAATTCAACTCCCTCCTTAGCATTTCTTTCTCTATGCTTGACATTAGTACTCATTTTCTCACTAACCACTGCTTCAATGTCACCACTTATTTGCATTGATATGTTTGTTGTGTCTTCAAACCCTAGCCATTTCCACTAATTCTACTTTTCATCTAGTATCCCCCCTAAAGAGAAGAATGAGATATCGGGAATGGGAAAAAAAATTTCAGATTCCAAGAAGGTAACATCCATAGTGACATAAGGGCCTTTGGTGGTTGAAATGTAGCATTAATACCCTTTCTTATATGTAGTGTACCCCAAAAAAATACGACAAAAATATCATCTTTTCATTTATTTTCTTAGCTATAATGGTAATCTAAATTACATTACAGTTAAGTTTCATTTATAAAGAACCAAGGTTAAATTTCCATTTTATATTAGAAAAAACTTGATTATGGTAACTTGAATTGTACTATGGTTAAGCTTTATTTAAAAGAACTTAACTTAAGCTTCTATTTTATTAACAAAAAATTTGAATAAGATTAAGTTCTTAATTAGAATATTCATATAGGCTTAAATATTGGATCATAGTATTTGATGATCTCATCTTCACATATAAAAGTTTAAATGAAACTAAAAAAATCTCAACAAAAAACAACTCTAAAAATCTCATCCAAAATCCTAACAAAAAACAACTCCAATAAAAAACAATTGCAAAAAAATTCCAACAAATAACAATAACAAAAAACCACAATAAAAAACAAATGCAAGAACCTTGACCAAAAAGAATAGTAGAAGATCGTAACAAAAAATAGCTACAAGAAACCTAAACAAAAACAAATGCAAAAAAAAAAAAAAAAAAAATTCCCAACAACTATGGAGAATGTGAAAAGATCATGAAAAAAAAAAAGATGAGATAAATACAATTGATCTTTATCTATTGATCTTTGTTGTAGGTTTGAATTTTACTAGAAAGAGATAGAGAGAGAAAGAAAAAAAAGAGAAAATTAAGGTAAATAAATTAGGAATTAGAGGGAAATAACATTTTCCAAGAAATTAAGAAGAATACAAATGTACAAAATTGATCATTATATTAAAACCAATAAAATATGTGCCATGCACGTCATTAAAATTAATTATTTTATATTTTATTAAAAATATAAGAGTAAATAAAAGTCAGATATACATTAAAAAAATAGAAAAGATAAAATAGTTTGAAAAAATTAAACTTTAATTATAAAATAACTCATTCTTAAAAAATCAATTAAAAGACTTAAACAAAAATCAAAATGATTGTAGTTCCACCATAATTATCGTATGTGTGAAGAGGATGCGTAGTTGTTCGTGTTAAATAAAAATCCAACCAAGATTGATCATTAAAGGAAATAGACTTAAGCTACTCTAGATGTGAATGTGTGATCATTAAAATGATTTTTGATTCATAGAAAGTTATAATTTCGTAGGTGGTTATTAATCCTTTTTAGTTATTTATGAATTTATGTTGAGTTCTTTTTTAGCTTAAAGTCATTTAATAAGATATTAATTATTTCTTGCTTCCTATTTTTACATATGATATATTAATGAGTTTCTTTATGATATCCCATATTGAGTAGAGGAAGAAGTTTTTGAGCAAGGAAAAACATATATGGTGACATTTATAATGAGTTACCCTAAATATAGGGTGTCGCTACAACATAGCATCACTTTATCAACTAACACCATAGAGGGTACCAATTGGTGACGTACTTGGAAGCGACATCAAAGCAGATAAATTGTGACACATTCAGAAGCGACACCATATGTTTTTAGTGGTGCTTAATTTGATATAGAGTTATGTGAGATATATAAGGTGTCATATTAAATGCATCACCTTTGAGTTATGGTGTCACTTCCTTGTAAATGATTATAGAAGATATATATGGTTGTTTTTTGTTGATTAGCCTATAGATTTTTGTAATGCTTATTAATAAATAAGATCAATGTGTGTAAATTTTGTCCATAAATATAATAATCATTTACATTTGTTTATGGATTAACCTGTAATACATAACATCATCCACTAATATTTGTATATCAAATATTCACAAAACATAGTACATCAAACCCACCAAAACTAAAAAAGAAAAGTGAATACACATTAAAACATGATTTAGAAAGGTTAAACATCCCAACATTCATGTATACCTGCATTTCATATACATAAAATCGGCTAATCATAAAATGACACAAAAGTTGCATCCAAAAACCCACAATTTTCAATTCCAAATAAAATAACATTTATGTCGTATAATGTATGACATACGAGTCACATCTAAAAATCCAAATCTTGTTGCCTCTTTCTCCTTTCTTTTTATTCTTCATGCTGTCTTCCCAAGAATGTATACCTGCATTTTATAGTTTAATGAGTTTTAAAATTCTTATTGAAAATAAAAATATGATGTTATAAAAAATAAACAAATGTAAGTACTAATGTATACATCAACATGATTCATGATTAGTTATAACACAAAAGTAATCAATTCTCCTCTAATTTCATCAAATTCTACTTGATAATATGTTTTTTTTTGTCATCAAACTGAAATAAAATGAAAATAACATTAATATCACAATAATTAGAAGTATGAAACTATGAACAATTCATTAAATGAGTAAAACCTTTAATGCAATAACTGTAAAATCAATAATTATCTCTTTAATGAATCTCATAACAAAGTAATCACATTTGAACTCAAATAAAAACAATTCAAGAAAATATAAAATAAATCAAAACTACAAAATCAAAATATAAATCTAAAATTTAAGAAAATACTAATCTTCCACTTAAAATCTACACTTTTTAAATTTATTTTTTATAATTCATTTTGCTTTTAAAAATCATTTTTAACATCCAATTCTTTTTATAATTTTATTTTATTTCATGGAAGGATTTTCTTAATTTCAATATTTTTTTTAATGTTCATTTTGTGAAATAACAATGTCCATTAAAATTCATCTCAATTATATAAAATAAAATTTTAGTAACAAAATATAAAATTTTTTTCAACTACTAATATGATCGGACGTGATATTATAACAAGCATGAAAATTGTGTATATAATACAAAAAAACATAATTCACTATTAAGAAATGTTAAAAGAAAAATTAGTATGAGAAAGAATTAAAGAACCTTTCATAAAAATTATTGATTTTTCAGTCATAACTCCAATTGATATTTTTTTTTTCTAAGTAAAATAATTAATAGAAAATTTGGATATGAAAAATATGCTCAAATAAAAACATCAAAGGAAAAAATATTCAATATTTTAAATTTTTTCCTTTTAATATTCTTTAGATCAATAAATTATCAAACATCAAATAGGAAAAATAAAGAAAATGAAGAGTTTTATGGAAGGAATTGGAAAAAAAAATTTGATAAAAGGATTTTATAGAAATTTCCTAACGTTGAAAGGAAAATTTCATCATCCTCTCAAATTACTCCAAAGTTTGGTCAATGCATATAAAAATAATAAGAAAAAAAAAGGCAAAAATAAAACATATTTTTAGAATCCTTTTGCGGGAGATGACAATATTGAGAATAATTTTTTCAAAAATTATTTTTCAAATATCATCAACCAATATCCTCATCATGACATACTATAATATTCTTATAAAATAAACAAATAGTCCAATAAAAGGAAATTTCATATAAATCAAAAGAAAATTATCAAACATCTTCTTAAAAAAAAAAAAAAGGAAAAGGGAAGAGTTTTATGAAAGGAATTGAAAAAATTATGTAATAAAAGGATTTTATATATAGAAATTTTCCAACCTTGAAAGGAAAATTTCATCATCAATCTCAAATTACTCTAAATTTTGATCAACACATATAAAAACAATAAGAAAAGAAGGTAAAAACAAAAAGCAAAAAACATATTTTAAGCATATAAAAAATATGAATAGAACAAGATGAGATACTAACCATAATACCATGTAAAAAAATAGAAAAAAAAAATCAAAAATATAAGATTTGATCACTTTTATAATTATAAAAATTTTCATTCCCATTTAAATTTAAAAAAAAAAACAATTCATTTACATTAATAAATAAAAAATAAAATTAATTTTTCATTGTTAACTCCAACATTCCAAACCGACTCCAACATGATATGAAAACTATTTCATTTTTCCTTTTGTGAGAGATGATAATATTGAGAATAATTTTCTAAAAAATTATTTTTCAAATATCACCAATCAATATCCTCATCACAATATACTACAATATTCCTTGAAAACAAACAAAAAGTCTCATAAAAGGAAATTTCCTACAAGATCAAAAGAAAATTTCATGTTGTAAAATGTTTATCTCTCATTCTATATATATTAAAAAAAAATCATTCATTTTTCTTATTTTTATTCATTTTGGGGTTTATGGGTTTAACAATGAACCAAAAGATATGGTGGAATGTTAAACCTAGTTTTTACTTTCCTACAACTCAATAAAAAAACACTATTTGCACAATCCATATTACAAATATACCAAATCAATAAACATAAATCAATTGTGTTAATAAAGATTTTGACATTAATAAAAAAAAATGAAAATGATATATCTAAGAGATTTTAGGTTACTTGAGAGTCCATGAAACAAAGAAGAGCAATTGTGTGTTAACTATAGGTGACAGATAGAAGAAAATTTTGGTTAGGGTTATGGAATGAGATTTTTTTGGATTGTGGGTATGTAGAAACAATGAGTTTTTTATATACCATCATTATTCTCAAAGTGGGCTCATTAAGTTATAATATTTAAAAAATAATTATTTTATATGGTGTCACTTCTCGAAAACTGACACTAAAAACCTAAAATTAATATCATTGATCCTAATTGAAAATTTTTATATGATGTGTCACATTTGTGGATATTAAGCTATATGGTGTCATTATTTTAAAAGTAACACCATAAATTATGTGACACCATAAATTATTTTTGTAGTAGGATCATATGTAATGAGTTATAAACATGCATGCAAGCGGGTGGGGGGTGGGGGGTTCAAGCTAAAAAAGAATTAAACATAAATTCATAAATAACTAAAAATGATAAACAACCACCTACAAAACCAAAAATCATTTTAATGATCACATATTCATACTTAGAGTAGCTTAAGTCTATTTTCTTTAATGATCAATCTTGATTGGATTTTTATTTAACATGACAACTACATATCCCTTCACACATACAATAATTGAATAATATTTTTTTCTTAAATATTGAAAATACATACAAGATATGATTGTGACTTTACATTCACTAAGGCAATCTTTTCAATACTAAGATTTCTCAATCTTGTAATATATTTTTTTTTATTCAAATATTGTCAAGGTATCATAATAATTTCAAGAAACGAGTAATTTTATTTTTTACTTCTTTTTAACTTTGAGAAATGGCAAGCAATCAAAAGACAAAATTTCAACCACTCAAGTTAAAAATATACTTTTGACTTACAACATAACAATAATCCAAAATTTTCAACCCAATCATCACACAATTATCATTAAAATTAAACACATTATATAAATTTAAGAAAAATAGACATGAATTTTTTATCATTCAAATTAAACACATTACATAATTATCTACCTCATTGATATTTTTTATTAGAACTTTTATTTGATATTTTCATTATTTCCTATTATTTTTGTAAAATGTAATCATTGTTATTTCCATAATTTTCAATATTTTAACATTTGCTCCCAACAATGCAATTTATTTTATTATCATATTCATAATAGTCAATACAAAACAAAATTAAATTAAGAAATTATAAAAGGATATGTAAGACAAGACACAAATGTTAACAAGAAAAAACTCTTTGGAGATACAAAGACGTACTTAACCCTTGTAAATTTCATTATGAAAAAAAACATGAGTACAAAATTTTACATAGCTTAATAATATGAATCATTTTCTAGAATACTTGTTTAATACCTTTTGAACTTTAACCTCACACCATCTTCATATGGAGCATACTTGGAATCATGGTCAAGCCCGATCTCAACTTCCTCTTAACATATCCAATCAAGAAGATATTTAGGTTTTACCTTAATAGATGAAGACCAAGAAATAAATAGAAATAAAAAATCAAATTGAATCAATCCATTTTGTTGAAAAATTCATATTCAAATATGATTTTCAACTCAAATATCAATAAATTTTCTTAAAAAGCAAACCTTCCCTAATTTTGAAAGTATCTTAAGCTCAGGAAAGTTCTTACTAACTTTTCTCTTTTTTCAAACTTTAATTTGATAAAAAGAAAAAAGAAAAAAAAAGTTATGTTTAAATACTAGATTTCAATTACAATCCAATCACTCATATGTATTACTTCACAAAAACATTAAAAAAAAAATGTATTTTGTGATTAAAGTTTGACTAATCCATTTATCAATCTAAAACTTTTTTAATTACAATCGAATTATCACCCTTAAGTAGGATTGATTGAACATTAAACTAATTGGACTAATTAAAAAATAATGATGCCCTTTAAGCCTTCTATTACTGTTTTAGTTAAAAAAGGAAAACTTATTTTGAAATTAAGTGTCAGTTTGGATATACTTCTTATTTTAAAAAATAACAAATAGTAATAATATCAATATAAAGAGTAGAACCTTTTGTAGAAAAAATATGGAGTTGTCTATATCTTTAAAAATCATTTTTTAAAAATTTAAAATTTGAGATGGTAAAAATCTTTTGATATCTCCATTCTTTTAAATTATTACCTTTTCAATGTAAGTTTCTAAGAGTTTTTTGTACCTTTATATAAAAATTAATACTATTTTTATTTTACAAACAAAAAACAAACAAGGATGTATAAAAACTAACACTAACTTAATCAATTTCACCCCTACCCATAAGCTTTCAAGGTCCTTACTGTTTCTTTTAGCTATTTTCAAGAGTAAAAAAATCTTCAAAATGACAAGACTGCAAAAGATGATTTGAAGTATTTGATTTGGGAGTTCAATATATTTTTAATCCATAGTCAACCAACTAAGACAATCACTACACATTTAAAAGTTATGGCTAAGATAACAACTCCACCTATTTTTTACTCATACAATAATATTAGAATGCTCTAAATAAGAGTGTCAAATGACTCATTGAATTTGAGATTAAAATCTTAAATATATCATTTCAACTTATGAAAATGAAACAAATTGGTATTGAAATGAATTAAAATGAAATTCCTTTTATCTTGTACATAGATGAAATTGTAACAAGGTTAATGTTAAACAAATAAATAAATTGTTGCACCACTTTTATTTATCAATTTAAGATCCTCTTAAGATCCACTTTTTAATAATTATAACTTTTTAGAAACTTTTATCATTTAAAATTTTTTTATTTAAGGCTATGTTTGCTTGATCAGATTGGATGGTGGGATAGGATATAAATATCCTTGGATATTATTTCTATAGAATATTTTATCATATGCTAATATTTGAATGTGTCAAGGAATTAAAGACCGGATGGGAAAATATATTCATTCCAATGTTTGGTTACTTGATATAAGGATTGGATATGAATATAATTTTTTTTTCAAATATTTCAACTATATCATTTTTATTTATTTACAATATTATCCTTTTAAGTAAAGATAAAAAAATTATGCTATGTCTAATAAAAAATATATTCAAATATGAAATTTTTATAGCATTAGAGATTATATATATACCAATTAATTAATCAAATATTAATAATCATCCATTTATGTAATATCAAAAACCTATATCAAAAGTTTACAAAACTAAAAATATCAACCAATTTATCTAATCAAAACACCATATCATTTTTTATTAAACTTTCATAATTTGTTTCAAAGCATAGAAGTAAAAGAACATCTCATATTTCATATAAGAAAAGTAAGGAGTGTAGGTAGAATTGTTTCAAAAATAAAAACCAAATAATTATTCTAATGTTAATACAAAATCAAGGATGAAAAGAAATAAGCATAGCTACTCTAAGGGATGCTACCATGAAGTAACATACCTACAAACTTAATTTTCTTCTACATGGTTAGAAAAGAGGTTAATATTCTTTTTCTCATGTACAATCAATTTTGTCACTGTCACTCGATCTCTGATAGAAATATGAGTAATAAGTTATGCATTGACTTTTTCCTCTTTGTTCAGACAAATCAAATTCATACCTAATCCTTCCCACTAGCATGGTCAGTTGTTCTTTTCCTAGCATCACATTAAAGTCATGCAATCCTGAAGCCAAAATCATTAGTACTATTACTTCTCTTTCTTACATATGGTGTTGTTGTATTTGATATTAAAGTAAACTATAGAAATTTTTGGTAGCTTTTTTAACATTTAACTCCTCAATAGCATTTATTGTTACCTCAACTCCTTTTCTAGTTGCACAATCTTTTCCACAAGCTTTAGGATTCCTCTGTATGAAAATCAAATTAATATTATTTACATGATGATAATGAATAAAAATTAACATAAATAAAAGAAAGTAAACAACATATAAAATACTTACCTTTAAGTATGATTCTCATATGTCATTTCCTCATACTTCCACACATTTTTGTGATTCATTCCATTGAACCAAACCCACTTTGGTCAAGCATGTAAACAATGATGTTATATTGTTTGTTTGTTTGTTTTTCATGTTTTAATTTTTGACTCAATATGTGGGATAACTTTGATGTTGGATCTAGGATAAAAAAATTGTCATTGTCTTTTCTAAACTAATTGTATGATATGATATCAATGCACCATTATTGCATTTATATCCAGAGTTGCAAGACTCTTTAAGTGTTTCGACAAGTGTAATATCTTTGTCTTTCATTCACAATCGGCAATCTCTAGTCTCGCCTTTCTCTTTTAAGTTGAAAATTTGAAACACTTTCTATTCCTATTTGTGCTATATAGTAGATGATATTTTAAACACTTGAAAAAAAAAACATATGTCATTGTATTATTATTTTTATCCTATTTATGCAAATAGTTTCACACAACATTTATTTTTACAAAAAAAATAAAAATCTAAAAATAATATCAACAAAATATTATCAATGAAGAATAAAACATAATATCATGTTTCAAATGAAAGAAAAAAAAACACAAATTAGAACCTTGATTTGGCACAATACAAGGTGAAACTCTAACATTATTCATCTACCAAACATAAGACAAGTCTCCTTAGTATATGTGAAAAGAGAGAAAAGGGAGAATCTCTAATTATTGTTATTGAAAAACTATAAAGAATACACATTGGACTTGGGTATATATATACATGTTAGTGGGACCCACAATACAATAAGGAAAGAAAAGTAAAAGGAAAAGTAAATAACCTAAATAATTGTACACTATCTAACAGTATCAAAGACAAAATGATTAAAGCTATGCATCAACAATTTCAAAAATTAAAATGAAGATAATACTTAAATCTAAACAAAACATTTAACAAATATTTAAAATTGAAGATACACACACAATCTGTTTGTAATAATGAAACTATGCATACAATGATTCTATGCATCAATATCCCAATGCAATATTATTTGACAAGTTAAATTAAATATAATGTAAGTTTATAATTAAAGATGCAAATGGTATGTCTATAACTTATTGAAGGTAAATAAGTTTAGGACAACTAAACCATATTCACTCAAGCAAGAGTTGGCCGACATTAAAATTTAATTCAAGGAGGCCTTTATGTCTATAAATACTAGCTCCAACCACAAAGCACTATTGTATTAACTATTTCTACACAAGTGGTGGCTACTTTACTTTTTATGAATATTTTATCCTCTATTTTTTTTTTTCCATTTTTATCCCTTATTCACTTTTACTCTGATTAGGTGAAATAGATGGTTTAAGACAACTAATCAAACTACTTTATAAGTTTAAAAAAGAAAAAAAAATTATAAAGTTGACACTACACAAGATAAGAACAAAACACTATATAGGATAAGAACAAAACAGTCAATCAGAACTTACCAACATCCTTTGTTCTTCTTAGAACAATCCCCAAAACCTTAATTCCTTTACTAATATTTTAATAATCATCATCATCATGTTCACCATCATTATTAGAAGAATATTGAATAAATAAAAAAACAAATTAAACTCTATCCCTTTAATTTTAAGGCAAAATGATGGGGTTTCCATCTATGAATCATCTAAGTAGTGGCCTTTCTCACAACTTCACAAGTTTTGCTTTGAGTGGTGTTTAGTGATCCTAGGAAAAAAAGAGTTGAGTGAGAATTGAGTGGAAAGAAGAGGATGTCGGCCAACAAGTTCTCAGAGAGGTAGTCGTTGAGCACAACTACTCAAACAAACAAGAACTATAAGAAACCACTACCAACACCCTTGTTCTAACCTGAAGAGTCGAAGCCATGGTCTTTTTACAAAGCCAAGACTATTGAATATTTGACCACTTTTTTGTTTCTCTATTTCACCATTTTGACTATTATGGGTGTGAAAAAGTCACCAATCATGTGTGTCAATGTTGGTATTCGGGGGATTGCAATCAGACTTGATCATTAAGATGAGAAATAGATCAAAGACCCATATTGCTAGTGAAAGATGCTACTTTGCCTAAAACAAACAAGTGGAGCAATAAAATTCCCCAACATACACAAGTCCACGTTCTACACCATTTAGGAGACTCCACCCTAAAAAAATGATGGTTTTATTCATATAAAATAAGAATAAGAATAGAAAATGCATTTGAAAAGAAATTTCAATGTATAGGCATGATGTCAAATGCTAGACCTTGATCCTTGAAATTTTGTATCTCTCAGCTATTGGAATGTTTAAAAGTTGTACTATTAATTGTTACATCTTATTGACAAAATTTAAGATTAATGAGAAACAAAATATAAGGATTAGACTTTACTTTTAATAAATTTGAGAAAAAACAAATTGCAACCCAAGAATCCAAGTACACTCCCCTGAACCTCTTGCATATTTTCAAGAGCTTGGGTTATCTAAGAAATGAGTTTATTTATATGCTTTCTATGCAAAAGAATCATTCTTATTAGGTGATAAAATGGACCAACTAATTTATAGTTTTCTCTAAAATTTTGTTCAAGAAGCTCACCCATGAGAAATATCTCAGCTTTTGAGCTACCATTATAGTGTAATGCAAAACCTTCTTTAATGTTGTTGCAACATAAAAAAATATGAATTAATTGTGATTCAACACTTCAATTTTAATTCTCATCTTCCTAAAAAAGCCACAACCAAGCAAAGAATAAGGTTCTTGTCATACTAAATGCTTCACAATGCATATGGGAAATGGAATAGAGTAGCAGTGCAAACCTCAAAACAAAATAGATTTATAAATAGCAAAAGACACCATTTCCTAGCTTTCTTCTCCTATTCCCCACCCCTACTAAATTTATTATCACTGTCAAAGAAAGTAACAACCTTGCATACTGATGAAAACATCGAAAAAAAAATTAAAACAATTCTCTAAACTCAACAATCATGTAAAAATCTAAAAATTTAAAGTTTAGAAACTAGGAAATAAATCAAGAAACAGATCTAAAGTGATTTAGAAAATGAATAAGCCTTAGATACTACAATAAGTTTCACTATAACCAAACACTCACCTACGAATTGCCTAAATCTTTATCAATGACTAGAGACATTAAAGAAAAATCATGAGTCTCTCTTAGAAATCCTCTAATTTGCTTGAAGATCATCCATAGAATGTCTCAACTTAGATCAAGTTTTATTTTTAGGAAATGAGATGGATTAGGATGAGATTTTTATATCCCTAGATTAGTATATCAATTGTCAATGTATGAGATTGTTATATTCCACATAGGAAAGATTAGAAATGAGCTTCATATAAATTATCCCCCTTTATTTCCTATCTCATCACAATTCGAATATCGGATTGGAATTTTAAATCATATCATGCCATTTAAACCGACCAACAAAACACAACCTAAAAGTTTAAGTATTTAAATGGATTAATTTTAAATATCTACATTTTAAATGAAATGCAATTTGTTCATGAACAACTTTGGTTTCACTTGGTAAAAAATTTGTATAGCAATTGAACTAACTAAATGCAAGTTTCAAGCTCAATTTCTTAACTATTGAACTTTCTGACTAATTAGGCTTAAGAAGCAATTTACATAGAAGCCATGTAGTTTCTATAACATACACACTTAAGAAGCATATATAGTAGATTCATAAATAATTTATATAATTAGTTAATTTCATTTAAATTCCTTGAGATTTGATAGAAATATACCTAACCATAATTGGTTTCAAATTTCATCGGTTAATACTTTTATAAATTTATTTAATTTATTTTTTATGTGAAGTATATCAATAAGGAGTTTTAATTGATGAATTTGAAATTAATGGTTACTTAGTATATTTACACTAAATCTCAACATTGTAAATGAAATTAACCTTTTATATAATTTTCATAACTTTGATCATATGCATGATTAAGGACTAAGTGTGGGTTTAGAAAAGTGTTCACCCTTGGTTTGTCAATTAAAAAAAAACACATTTTCTTTCATTATTTTTTTCTTTATAATAAAACAAAATGAAAGAAAATTCATATTTCTAACTAAATCTAGTACCTTTTTCATGAATCTAGAAAACTAAAACTCCAAGCCAACTAACTTAATCGCTAAAAACAAAAGTCAAGTACTTTAATCTTATAAACAAGAGTTTGAAAACCTAATCTTTAGAACAAATATGAAGGAAAAAAATAAAAATAAAAACAAACTTTCAAGAAATATCAATAAGTCTTCTCTTGATTCTTAAGGTAAAGAGATTTAAAGGCATTTGCAACTAAAAAATAGTCAAAAAGACGAGAAATGAAATAGTAAAGCACCATGAAAAGTAATAAACTAATAGCTTATTGCAAAAGAAGGTTGTTATTTCAGTAAGTACAATATTGAACATAGAGAATGAGATTGGATTTTTGCTATTTACAAATACAACTAATTATAAAAATGAAGGTAATATGAGAAAATCACAATTCATTCCATTTGTTTACTTACTTTGAGGAATCAAAATATAGAATAGACCCAATAAAGAACTAATCTCATTCCTCATCTTGATAAATGAGTTTTCTTAATTAAGTTTAAGGAATGTGGCTATGATTCATCAAAATATTAAGTGGGTCAATATCTATTATATATTTATCTAAATATTTAAATATTTGAAAAAAAAATAATTATAACTAGATATAAATATAAATATTTGAACATTTAAATATTTAAAGTCATAAAACCATTTAATATGGTTAAATTTTTTAAAATGTTAAAATCATCTCATAATTTAATATATTTAAATATTTTTAAAGTTACCAAAATTATTTAATAAAAATCAATGAACTATGAAAAAAATAATCTTAATATTACTTAAAAAAACAAAAACAAAATCATATTGATATAACTTTAAAAAGATATTAATATAACTTCAAAAGCGAAGTTATTTAAAAAATAATAAAATACATTTTTTTTTGTTATAAGGTCATTTTACATATATTTTATTCCAATATTAATTCCTATTATTTCATGTTTTGTGACATATTAACAAAATATTTTTGATATGTATTTTTGAAATCGTTATTCTTGATATAGAAGTAAGAATTGACTTGCTTTAGAAGCATCCATCCTTACCATGATTAAACATTTTACTATTTAAATAAATTCTTTATATTATTCCATTTATAAAAGATTTTGCTTCAAACATTACAATAAAAAATTTATAATAATATTTAAAAAAACCTAAGTATCGGTATTTATCAAACTTTCAATATTTATCGTTAAAAATGTATAAAAAAATTTAAATTGTTAAATAAAGATACAAAGAATAAAACTCCATAAATAAATAAAATCAACGAGATTTAAATGCACATGCAATATGATTTGATTTGTCGTAAATATATTTTTAATATTTTAATATTTTTAAAAAGTATAAAAAATAAATATTATGTCATAGAATAAAGAAACCCTAAAATAAAATTTTAAAAAGGAAAAAAAAAAAGAAAATATTGTCCAAAATTTAGAGCCCAGGAAGAAGGAAGATAAGGAATAGACTAACGGACAGACAAGGATCCGACTCGTACCCAAGTTCAAGAAGTGTTTATAAGTTTCCATTTTCAACTCACTCTCTCTCTCTAACTTCTAATATGTTGTAGAGAGAGGAGTGTCTGTTTGCTCTCTCTCTCTAGAAAAAAGCCCTAGCTTTCTCCATGACCCTGACGCCATAGATCCAATCCACCACAATCTGCGTCTTCAATGGCCGAGTTAGGGCACCAAACAGTGGAGTTCTCGACTCTGGTGAGTCGAGCCGCGGAGGAGTCTTTCCTCTCTCTCAAGGACTTGATGGAGATATCCAAGTCCTCCGACCAGTCCGACTCCGAGAAGAAGATCAGTCTTCTCAAGTTCATTGTCAAGACTCAGCAACGGATGCTTCGCCTCAATGTTCTCGCAAAGTGGTGTCAACAGGTCAATTCTTTTTCTTTTTCTCGGTTTTCTTTGTTTTCCTGGAATTTGTTTCCCGAGAAAGTAGTTTTTCGATCAAATTTGGAAAATTGTGATTAGCTGGACGTATTTGGATTGGGTTCCGAATCTCGGTTATTGGGAGAATGTAAACCTATGAAGAAATTGGAGTTTTCGGAGGCTGCTTAATCTGCTGCTGTTGTTGGCTTGTGTCTTTATTTTTAATTTTTAAAATTCTATTGAATATGTCATTTTCGTCTGATTGCCTAAAAATTAAATGTTAATCAGGGCTTTTCAGTGAAATCTTTATGGGGCTTTGTTTGGTTTGAGGGAAACATTGTCGGGAAATTTTGTCCCCAGAAAATATATAAGAGATACATTTCTTTTAAATGAAGTGAAGGAGAGAAGGGATATTACAATTTTTCATAATTTCTGGGGTAGGATATCCATCAAGATAAATGGGACTTTATGGAGAATGTTCTTCTGAGAAATTTTCTTAGGAACTATTTTCTATTGAATAAACAGAAACTTTGGAACTTTAGAATTCATGCTTGTTTCATGTCAAAAAATTTCCTGCCAAATATAACAGATATATTTCAAAGATTCATTTTTCTTCCAGGGCTGTTTTCTGTTGAAATAAACAAATCCTTTTGGAACCTATCCATTTTGTGGTTTTTAGCAGCATTTACGTTTTGTATTGTGCCTTCATTATTAGGAAGGATTGTAAACCTTGGTTTTTTATCTCCTGATTGGTTGCTAGGAAGTTTCCGGAGATGATTAAAAAAAAAGTGATTTTTTGAATCTTATGTCATTATTCTTCTGGTTCCTTCAATTGCCTATCAAAAAAAAAAAAAAAGTTCTGGTTCTTTCATTTCCAATTAGAAAAAGAAGGAAAGTTAGAATGAAAATTTTGCCTTGATTTACCCTAATAGTTGCATTAGGACGAAGGATGCTTATATCTAAAATTGGTCTTCTTCTTATTTATAATTGAATTTGCTTCTTACTGTTTGAAAATAAAAATTAAGATGCCATATGCTTGAATTGCTTATTACTGTCTTGAGCCTCACCTGGAAGACCTAAATACAATAGAAGATGTGCTGATACAAGATCGTGGGCATGAACACTGGAAAGCGATGGAACTGAACTAGCTTAGGCTGTTTCCCTTGCGGCAGGGAATGAAGTCAATTGTACTGATAACCTATTCAAGATTGCAGACATAAACACTGGAAGGTGATGGCACTGAACTAGTTTAGGCTCTTTCCCTTGCGGCAGGGAATGAAGTCAATTGTACCGATAACCTATTCAAGATTGCAGGCATAAACACTGGAAGGTGATGGAACTGAACTAGCTTAGGCTCTTTCCCTTGCGGCAGGGAATAGAGTTAATCCCTCTTAACGATCCTAACTATCCCTATGGACCATTCTAAAGGTTTCAGTACTTGTGCATCTTGGACTCATGGTAGTCCCCAAACAAACTTAGTTTATGCCAGCTTTCCAAATCATTGTTGGAGTTCTGCCCCATATATGATATCTATTATCTATGTATCTGTCTAAATATCTATATATCTATCTATCAGTATCTATATATCATTTATCAATCCCTGTATCTACCTATCCATCTATCTCTCATACTTTCATCTTTTGACGGTGTTAATTCCATTGGATTTCAAGTGAAGGGAGACGCATTGGTGTCACCCTAGCTCTCTAGGATCAGGATTCAATGGCATCTATAGTTCTGATGTGATATTGGATAGATCATGATACTTACTATCTGATTACCGGATGAAAAGAAACACAGAACAAGGTGGAAACTTAGATCTTGTCATAAGAAAAGTAAACAATTTCAGGTGGATGAAGCATTGGTGTAATTGATCTGGATCGGGATTTAATGGCATGCATAGTACTTGTGATATTAGAATACTATCAATGACTGAATGAGAAGATAATGGAACCAAGTTGAAACGCAGATATTTTTGTTAAGAACTGGAAAAATAGATATTTATTAAACACTTATGGTAAAACAGATATTTCAATTAAAAAAATAGAAATGTGGATATCCATATAAACACGCATTTTTGTTAAAAACTAAAACCATATTATGGAAGCACAAATATTTTCATTAAAAAACGTGGACGAGGATTCAGTGCACTGTGAAAGTTAAATTCTGCTGTGGTATTTTCCAGAAGATAAAATGGGGACAATAGTTTGTTTCGACAATTAGGGGTGTAATTGCAAGGAAACTGCCAATCATAGGTCATATCCTCATGGTACAGAGATAAGAAAAACTGAACTATGAAGTGTCCATGTAAGGAGAATTGTATGGAGAAACTATCAGAGAAATTTCAAGAGATAGTTAAGAAAATATAAGAGCTAGAAAAGGCTATGGTTTCACACTTTTTATGGACATTCCCCTTGGATCTTTTCCATATGTGCTAAACATAATCTTGCCTGTCTCCCATTTTATTGGAAATTGCTTCATTTTCATTCCTTCATCAATCTTCAGAGGTGTTAATAACATGGGTAATTTATTATACTCCAGTGTCTCAACATGCCTACCTTAGATTTGATGTTTGATAACCACTTAATCTCATCTCTTGGTTCATGGGCATATGGGCATATGAGCCTATGGAGAGATATTAGAAAAAGTTGGGAAGAGTTCCGTTTCATATTAACTATCTGAATTGGAAAAAATAGATGTGCAAAAGTTTGGTGGGATGGATAGGTGGGGGAGTTTAAGTTGAAGGACACATTCCCTATGCTTTTAAGAATAGCCTCCTCCAAGAATTCTACAATTGCAGATTTATGAGATGGAGGAGGCTAGGTGGTCGTTGGGAGGTTCGATTTAGAAGACTCTTTCAAGATTGGGAGATAGAATAGGTGACACAAGTTTTGAAGCTTAGTTACCCATTGAAAGTACAAGAAAGAGAGGACATTTTACTCTGGAAAGGTAATAGGAGGGGAAAATTTAGTGTTGAGTTGTACTACAAATCCTTAATTTGCTTGGAATAATTAGTATTCCCAACCAAAGAGATTTGGGGATCTCATACTCCACCTTTTTTTTTATCAATAAGCAAAAGAATTGTATTGCAAAGAGGTGCTAAAATAGCGACCCACAAAATTACAGTATAGAGACACTCACTCCCTTACAAAAGGACCCAAAACAACAAGGAAAAACAAAAAAGCCTTCTCCCTCATCGCGAACCCACCCAATCTACAAAATCTATTAAGGTCGAAGGACCATCTTTTATCCACAATTTGGTTTCCGACCAAAGTAAATACACAAAAGAAGCTTTCAGCCTTTGGATGGACAACACGCTATCCTCTAAAGCAATTCTATTCCTTGCCTTCCAAATGGCCCAAAACAAGCATAATGGTCCCACTTGCCACACCTTCTTTCTCTTCGTACCCACGAAAGAGCCCCTCCACCCTAAAAGGGTTTCCTTTACCAAAGAAGGAAACAACCCAAGTAACTTGAAATAAAGAAAGGAACAACATTCACACTTCCCTTGTTTTTTCACGATGAAGAAGGAGGTGATCAATCGGCTCCTCAAAAGTTTGGCACAGAAAACATCTATTAGCTAAAGCCCAACCCCTCTTTTGCAAACGGTCCAAGGTTAGAAATCTTTCCCACGAAGCCTCCCAAGCAAAGAAACTTAATTTGGGCTGCACACAAGAGTTCCAAATAATCTTCGAAGGGAAAGAAGCAAGAGAAACTGGCTACAAAGCCCTATATAAAGACTTAACTGAAAAAACCCCATCCTTTGAATCGATCCACCTCACCCTATCCTCCTCATCCACACTAACCTTCTTCCCATCCAAGCAACAAAACAACCTTTCCATCTCTTTCAACTCCCAATCATTGAAAGGTCTATTGAAACAAGGACTCCAACTTCCCCCCTTTCCCCCACGGCTGTCCAAACTTCATTTACCCACGCCTCTTTGGAAGTTGCTAGAGCAAATAATGAAAGGAACGCCTTGCACAAAGGGGTGGTTCTGCACCACTTATCTTTCCAAAACCTCACCTTCTTTTCATCACCCACCACAAAGTCAAAATAAGGGGTTACTAGATGTCCCATCTTACTTATTGCTTTCCACAACCCGACTCCATAGGCCTCCCTAGCCTCACAAGATCTCCACCCTCCTCTTTCCTCCCCATATTTCCTTCTAATCACTTGGTTCCAAAGGGCCTTTCTTTCAAAAGTAAAGTGCCAAAACCACTTGCCAAGGAGAGCCCTATTGAAAGTCCCAAGACTCTTAACCCCTAGCCCTCCTTTACTTTTTTCAACACAAACAATCGGCCACCTTACTAAGTGCGGTTTTTGCTCAAGAGCCCCACCACCCCACAAAAAATCCCTTTGAATCTTCTCCAATCTCATTCTAACCACCTTAGGCAGCTGGAAAATAAACATGAAATAAATCGACAAATTGGACAAAGTACTTCGAATTAAGGTAATCCTCCCCCCTTTTGAAATGTATTGACGCTTCCACTTAGAATGTGTTTCTTTGCATGGGAAGTTGTTTAGGGGAATATCTTAACTATTGATACGTTAATGAAGAGGGGATAACCCATGGTCAAGAGATGCAACCTTTGTAAAGATAATAAATAATCAACTGATCACATCTTGATTCATTATGATAAGACAAGAGTGTTATAGGCATTTTTGTTAGCAGTCTTTGGCTTGATTTGGTGTTTCCGGTTTCAGTGAGAACTCTACTCCTTGAATGGAAATTTAAGGGGCTAGATAAGAAGGGAAGAATAGTTTGGTGCTTGGCTCCGATTTGCTTATTTTAGTGTATTTGGAAAGAGCTCAACCGAAAGACTTTCAATAATGAAGAGCTCTCAAATCAAAGATTGAAGGAGTTCTTCATTTAATCACTTTTAGAGTGGTCTATGCTTCAATGGAAATGGAGAAGCCCTCTATTTTGAATTTCTTAGATTCTCTTTCTTGTGGTTAGCTTGCCTTGTTTTTGTAGGCAAACCTTGTTTATGTTTGGTGCTTGTTTTGGGATGTTTTGTGTACTGCCTATACGCATAGAGTGCACCCTTCCTTTTTGGTGATTCTCTATACATGCTTTTGTTGTCTAAAAAAAAAGTATAGTCCATGTAATCTGAAAATTGTGAAATATCACTATGCCATTTTATGAATGGAGCTTGTAATTTTTATGGTTTTATCTTTTGCTTCCTTTTGCTTGTTCAAGAAATAAAAAGCATTTTGTCATATGCTTTCTGTAATTGAAGTAAGAATGTCCATTGGAATTCTTTTTTGATGAATCATAAAAGTTATTTTCCTCCAATGCTCCAAGCATTTAGAATCTCTAACTCCAATTTCTCTTGTTAATGCTGCCGTGTGTGCAGGTTCCATTGATTCAGTACTGTCAACAACTTGCATCTACTCTATCAAGTCATGATACATGTTTCACACAGGCTGCAGATTCACTTTTTTTCATGCATGAGGGGCTACAGCAAGCTCGTGCTCCCATATATGATGTTCCATCTGCTGTTGAAGTCCTTCTTACTGGAACTTATGAACGTTTGCCTAAATGTGTAGAAGATGTGGGTGTGCAGGGCACATTAACTGGAGATCAACAAAAGGCAGCTTTGAAAAAGTTAGACACACTTGTACGGTCTAAATTACTTGAAGTTTCACTCCCAAAAGAAATTTCTGAAGTTAAAGTTTCTGATGGTACTGCATTGCTGTGTGTGGATGGGGAATTTAAGGTTCTAGTTACCCTTGGTTACCGAGGACACCTATCTATGTGGAGAATATTGCATTTGGAGCTGCTTGTTGGTGAAAGAGGTGGACTTGTGAAACTAGAAGAACTGCGACGGCATGCCCTCGGAGATGATTTAGAGCGTAGGATGGCTGCAGCAGAAAATCCATTTATGATGTTATACTCAGTCCTCCATGAGCTTTGTGTTGCACTCATCATGGACACTGTCATAAGACAGGTAAAAGCACTACGGCAAGGAAGATGGAAAGATGCAATTCGATTTGAGCTTATATCTGATGGAAATATTGCTCAAGGAGGGAGTGCTGGTTCCATGCAAATGAATCAAGATGGAGAAGCTGATTCAGCTGGTCTACGAACTCCTGGGTTAAAAATTGTATACTGGTTAGATCTGGATAAAAACTCTGGTACAAGTGACTCAGGATCATGCCCATTTATAAAAGTTGAACCAGGACCAGATCTTCAAATAAAGTGTCTTCATAGCACATTTGTTATAGATCCACTTACTGGCAAGGAGGCAGAATTTTCACTTGATCAAAATTGCATTGATGTTGAGAAGTTGCTGCTAAGAGCTATATGTTGTAGTCGATATACTCGTCTTCTTGAAATCCAGAAAGAACTGGCAAAAAATAGTCAGATCTGTCGGACCATGGGGGATGTTCTTCTACATTGCCATGCAGATGAATCTGAAGTTGACAATAAAAAGGTTGGTTCAGTTTTTGAATGTTCCACTTTCTTTATTATAACTATTATTGACCTTTTTTTTTTTTTAAAGAAAGATGATTTATTTATGTAGCATGCACCAATAGACAAGCTCCTTATACATGAAGGGTTATGAACCCCCAGTTGGATTTCCAGCATGTGAAATTCCTTGTGATCATATATAATGATCAACAAATTATGCATCTGATTTGAAATTTCTCTTATCTATGGATGAAAATGTTATCAAGAAAAGGGGAGATCTCCCTATTTGCCAAGTAATGAGAAAAAGGTAAGCTTTTTACCTTGAAATACTAAAAATTCATCGTCTCTCTTTTATTTGTTTTTTTGCAGAGTATTTTGTTCACTGTGTCAATGCAGATATCCTGACTTGTGAAAAATTGCAGTCGTCACGATTTGAATTTTTTTTTTCTTTTTTTTTGGGAGAGGACTTTAGCCCCTCTGAAAAGACCAAAATGTCTCTTCAAAATAAGATACCTTGTCAAAATTTTTGCATTTCAATCATCGTTTATATTAAAGCAAAAGGATAAAAGAATCTGGAATATTTTTATGGAGCCTTTAATTTCTTAACCTACTTATAGATTATAAATATAATAAAATTCCTTTTAGTTAATATTTACACCTCATTATCACACACACACACACACACACCCAATTTCTGGATTTTGGTTACTTGTTTTGTAAAATATTTTTAAAAGCATCCCCTCTCATGCATATTTAATAACCTCATACTGTTCAAACATAAAATGTTATACTTTTAAAATAAAAATTGTAAGTGCTCCCTTTGTGGTAGGGACTTTTGTTTGGCTATGGATGGTTTGCCAGTGACAACTCAATGCTTAGGCTATGGTTTTGTGTGTGCTAATGTTTTTTGGCTATGGAAATTTATTGGTTTGTTTGAATGGGAAGTTTATTGGTTCTGGAATTTGATTAGTTTCTTCTAAAAATTGATTGTTTTACAATTTTTTTAAAAACAGGCTGGAAACATCTTCTCTTATATGGTTTCTGATTTCTGGTTGAAAAATATTTTTTGGTTAAAATGGAGAAAAGTTTTCAGTTAAAGATATGGCATGGTTATGGATTTTGGTTGGAAATGGGTATGAGAATTGTATGAAAATTAAACTGAGGGATTGGAGCAATCAAAGTTCATGGCTAGAAGTGTCATCAAACTTTGTTGTCATAGGCTAGTGTGTGAAGGAAGCCAATATATCTGTTGTTGGATGTTGTAGATTCCTCGGGCTCAATTGTGGCAGTTGTTGTTCTCCATTTTGGTATTCAGTGGATTAAGGAGACTCTTCTAGGGTGGCATGACTCTTTTGTAGATAGAAGGTGTATTAATGCTTTTGAAGAGCTGCTTCTCCATGTATTTTTTGAACGATGTAGAAGGAAAGAAGTAGGAGATATTTTGAATATGAGGAATTGTCAGATCAAAGGCTAAAAAACATTTTCCTTGACAATATCTCTTTGTGGGTTAGGGTGTACATAGGCGTAGGCTATACACCTTTGGTTGACTTCATAGATTGATTGGGTCCTTGTTGTGGGAGGGAGTATTTTTTTGTGTACCCTCTTTTCTGATTTTTGTTTGGTGCTCTTTGTATACATTTTGTGTACTCTTGTGCGCTTTTTGCATTAATTAATACGCACTCTTAGTTATCCAAATAAAAAATAAAAAAAATAAAATGGCCCAGCTCTTCTTTCTTCTCCTTTCTTTTTGTTGAGTGTTGACAGTCCTTACTTGCTGCACCCTCTAGGACACGCCTTCTCCTTTTGTTTGGTGTTTTGTTAATAAATCTTAATTTTTTGCCTGTAAGAAAAAGAATACCAAATGTGATCTCATATTCACCTTTTTATATGTTTATTTGAAAAATGAACATTTATGATACTTTAATGTTTAATTATGTAATGCTTTATCCCTTTGATTGATTAGTATGTGATATATTAAATCCATATTACTAATGGCATCAAAATGATCTATGGAGTGACCAAAAGATCCTTTCAATTGACTAGAATCCATTAATTGAACAAGTCTGGATTTTATGAAACCATATTAAATGTTCACTGATACATTCCATACCTTGCCTAAACATTGATCCTTGTTTACCAAGCAAACATTTTTCTAACCAAGTCCAATTCTTTCTTGATACGTTTCTAAAAAAAAAAAAATCCTATTATTGTGGATTTTAACCCAACTAACATAGAGATCTTGGTAGAAATGCCACGTTGAAAACAATTTCACAAAGACTTAGTCCACTTATTTATTGATAAGAGATAGGACATATTAATTTTCCTTTCCATTTTTCTTTTTGGAGTGTTTGTTGTATACTAAGATAAGACCCCATGTTGGTGTTTTTTAATATATTTTCTTTTTTCCTATTAAAAAAGGATAGTGTATATATATATATATATATATATATATATATATTTTTTTTTTGATGTGTAAAAACAAAGAGTATATTAAAAGGAAATGCCAAAACAACGTCTCAAAGTATACATGAAGTATACACCAACCACCAAAAGGCTCAACCAAGTGGGGGAGGGAGAGAATAAAAAACATCTCTTACCCTCACTTAGAACCTAGCCAATCGATAAAGCTAAAAAGAGAAATAAGGTCCACATCTATAGACACCCTGGACCAAGACCACTAATTACAAATAAGAGTTTTTCATCCTTTGGATTTAAAACTCCGCATTATTTTTTTTTTTGATAAGTAAAGTGAAGTATATTAAAATGAAAGAGGAAACACCAAACTAGTGTCCTCTAGGTATACAAAGAGTATACAAAAGCAGCCCCTCGACACTACACCAAGGAAGCGAGCCAAAACCCCTACCTATAACAAAAGCCTAGCCACTCAATAAAGCTAACCAGAGACCGCGGGTTCAAAACTATAAACATCCTCACCCATGACCACAAATTACATACAAAAGAATGTTTCAACCTTTGGATTGACAACACCTCGTTCCCAAAAGCCAACGAATTTCTTTCCTTCCACACTGACCAAAATATACATAAGGGGGCCATTTGCCACGCCTTTTTACGGATTTTCCCCACAAACGCTCCATGCCACCCCAGGAGAGTATCCTTAACTGTACCAGAGAGAACCCACTCCACACCAAAGAGAGAAAAAAGAAGATTCCACAATGTCCTCGTCATAACACAATGGAGTAAAAGATGATCCACCGTTTCTGCTTCAGCAAGACAAAGAAAACACCTATTTGCCAAAGAATAGCCCCTCCTCTGAAGTTGGTCTAGAGTTAAGATTTTGCCCCAAGATGCTTTCCACGCGAAAAAAGCAACCTTTGGCGGCACACTCGCTTTCCAAATACCAACATAAGGGAACATAGCTGAACCACCAGGCTCCAAAATAGCGTAGAGCGACTTGACTGAGAAAACACCACTTTTAGATGTTGTCCACACTATCTTGTCCTCGTTCACCCTTTGCACCCTAAAAGCTTGGATTTTAAGCATAAACTGTTCCATCATCTCAATTTCCCAATCATTAAGCGCCCTTGAGAACAAAGGGGTCCAACCATCGCCTACACCATCTGGGTTCCACACTTCCGAAACCCACGCGTCTTTAGCCTGAGAAATGGCAAAAAGAGAGGGGAAGGATTCGTAGAGAGGCTCATCTCCGCACCACTTATCCTTCCAGAATCTCACTCTTCGACCATTGCCCACACGGAAGGCTAAACTGCTATACATACCCAACCATTCCTTTCTAATAGCTTTCCACAGCCCTACACCATGCCTCCCTCTTTCGGCCCGAGTACACCAACCCCCCTCCTCTACACCATGTTTGTGACTGATCACTTTCTTCCACAGCACCTCTCTTTCAGTGGCAAAACGCCAATTCCACTTGCCTAAGAGAGCTTTATTCATCAACGCTAAGTTTCTTACCCCCAAACCACCTTTCTTCTTTTCCAAGCAAACCAGAGTCCACCTAACCAGATGAGGCCTCTGTTCAAGAGCACCTCCCCCCCACAGGAAGTCCCTCTGAATCTTCTCCAACCGCATCCTAACTTTTCTGGGCAAAAGGAAAAGAGACATGAAGTAAACCGGCAAACTGGAAAGAGTGCTCCGAATAAGGGTGAGTCTTCCCCCCTTGGAAATATACTGTCTCTTCCACATAGCCAACCTTTTCCTAAACCTCTCTTCAACACAATCCCATACCACCTCTGATTTGAAAGGTGCCCCCAAAGGCAAACCCAAATACCTGGAAGGCAGACCCCCCACCTTACAACCCAACTCCAGAGCCAAATCCTCTATATCAGTCACCCTCCCCACCGGAATAAGCTCACTCTTCTCCAAGTTAACTTTCAAACCTGAGCAAGCCTCAAACCACATGAGAAGCCAACTTAGATACGTCAACTGATCCTGGGACTCCTCACAAAACACCAAGGTGTCGTCCGCAAAGAGCAAATGGGATATCATAATCCCTTCTCCACCCCTGCCTCTAATCCTCCATCCAGATAGAAAGCCCCCACTGATGGCCCTTCTCATTAAGCAACTAAACACCTCCATAGCTATCACGAACAGGTAAGGGGATAGGGGGTCCCCTTGCCTCAGACCCCTTGAGCTTTGGAAGAATCCGGAAGGAGAGCCATTTATCAGAACGGAGTATCTAACAGTTGAGATACACCACTCTATCCACATAATCCATCTCTGCCCAAATCCCATTTGCTTTAACACAGTCAACAAGAACTTCCAGCCAACATGATCAAAAGCCTTCTCTATATCCAATTTGCACATTACGCCCCCTTGATTGCTTTTCAATCTGGAGTCCACAGCCTCATTAGCAATCAAAACTGCATCAAGAATTTGCCTACCCTCCACAAAGGCATTTTGGGGTTCCGAAATCACTTTTCCCATAACCTTCTTGAGTCTATTTGCCAATACCTTGGCCAACAACTTGTACAGGCTTCCCACAAGGCTAATCGGTCTAAAATCTTTCAAATCTTCTGCCCCTCCCTTCTTAGGGACTAAAACCAAGAAGGTTGCATTTAGGGATTTTACAAATCTGCCCCTTTCATGGAATTCTCTAAAAAATCCCATAATTTCAAACTTCACCACATCCCACCCATAAAGCCAGAACGCCATTGTAAAGCCATCCGACCCCGGGGCTTTGTCTTTGCCTAGGTCCGTAAGAGCTGCTAACACCTCTTCCTCCACGAAAGGGATCTCCAACCCCTCAGCCTCACTGATATCTAACCTCATAAAAGAGATCCCGTCAACACTAGGACGCCACCCCTCTTCTTCTTGGTACAGCTCTTGAAACGCCCCCACCACACTGTTTCTTAAGTTATTTTCCTCTGAATGCCAACAACCATTAACTTTCAACTTGGACAGCCAGTTTCTTCTACAATGAGCATTCGCCATCCTATGAAAGAATCTGGTATTATTATCCCCCTCCTTCAACCACAACTCCCTAGACTTCTGTCTCCAGAAAATCTCTTCTTTTATCACCCAAGACTTGTAGGCCTCCCTTGCTCCATTTCTTGCTTCACAATCTTCCATATTTAAAACATCATATTTCTCCTTTTCATCCCAGTACTCAACTTGTTTAAGAGCTTCACCCTTTTTATCCTCAACTAACCCAAACTCCTCCTTATTCCAAATCTTCAAAATGTTTTTAAGGGCCCTCAATTTAGCATCTAAAATGTAGCTGGCTGACCCAGTAAACTTTAAACTCCCCCACCACGTCTTCAACTTGTCTTTAAAACCCCCCTCCTCCAACCACATGTTCTCAAACCTGAAAGGGGAAGGACCCCTCTTCAAACCTCCTCCTTCCAAGAGAATGGGGAAGTGATCCGAGACAGGTCTCGGGAGAATGCCCTGTACAGCACCATTAAACATGTTATCCCAATTATCCGTCACTAAGAACCTATCCAGCCTAGACTGGACCCGGTTGTTCAAACCCCCTCTCCAAGTAAACGGACCCCCCCGCAATGGATAGTCCCTGAGCTCCAGATCCTCAACCACTTCTGAGAATCTCCTCATAGAAGCTGTAAGACCACCTCGTCTGCTACGCTCCTCTGGAAACCTTACCAAGTTGAAATCCCCTCCCACACACCAAGGGTCCCTCCATAGTCCTTTAACTGAACCAAGTTCCTCCCAAAACTCCTCTCTATCACCACTGCAAACCGGCCCATACACCCCAGTGAACACCCATACAACACCATCCACACAATTTTTGAACCGGCACGAAATTGAGAACACTCCTTGTTCCCATCCCACCAGCTCCACCACCCTGTTGTCCCAGAACACCAAAATACCCCCAGCTGCTCCCCTAGAGTTGACTGCTCTCCACTCTATATTTCTTCCCACCCCCAAACTTCGAACAAGCCCCGTAGACATTTCTTTAATTTTAGTTTCCTGTAAACACACCACGTCCACTCTCTGGGATTTAATAACTGACTTGATGATCCTCCTTTTATCCCTATCATTAGCCCCTCTAACATTCCATGACAAAATTCTTATCTTCATTTACACCCTGATCCTGAAGCCCCTCCAGAAAACCCCGTGCTAGATCCCATTTTCGCCTTTTTGTAACTAACCGTCCACTCCAGCTTCTTGAGTTCCCTACTGGATTTTGAAGATTTTAGGCTCTTCTTCCTAGTCACCCCTTCCCTGCCCTTTTGCTCCATTCTCCCCTTCATTCTTCTTAAGAGATATAAGATTTCCTCTTCGAAGCCTTCCGTTGGCATCCCCAAACAGTGGCTGAATCTCGCAAGGCTACTAGTACTCCATCCTTCCCCACTTTCCCCTTCTTCTCTGTGACATGCTTCCTCTTCCTCACAAAGACTCATAACAAACTCCCCAACTGGTACCAGAGCTAGCTCATTTTCTTTTTCGGCATCACCCGAGTCCCGAAAAAGTCCACTCCCATCCCCGCAAGCCGACGCGGCATTGATTCTCCCCAAACTTATCTCATAACAGTCCAACTCCCCTTCCGCACCAACAATCACCCCCTCCGAAGTCCCGACGGCCTCGGCGATGCCCCCAAAAGAAGAAGAAGAAAGGTGGGAGTGTCCCCGATGCCCCAGCTGAGAAAGAGGAGAAGGACCAGCATCGTACCTGGAAGCCTCCTCCATTAGAGCCTCGTCGGTGCCTCTCCATCCACGCGGCGTCGACCCGACGGCATTTTCAGCTTGGAACACCCTGAGCTCTGGATCCAACCCCTCTTCAGTCTCCGCGGGAACAGAGGAAGCCCTAGCCGAGGAGGACCGCACCTCCAACTCCATTCCAGAAGTGGGCTTAGAAGCCCACCCCCAGCCCTTCTTTTTAAAACTAGCGGGTAGTGGGCTTTTGGCCCAAAACCTGTCCTCACTTAAGCCCAAGACACTCATGCCTTTATATGCCTGTCCCTTCTCTTTACTGGGCCCAAACCCGTTGTTTAAATGGCCCAGATCACCTGCGAAGGGCCTCCTTCCCTCATCCACCCCTGCAACTGCCGCCTCACCTTGCCCTCTGCCACACTCAACCTGAATCCCTGACGCCTGAACCTGCAGACCACTTTTGCCATTTTGAAAACCTCTCACGCTACCACTGGCGCGTGATTCTCCCCTACCCTCATCCCTGACCTCCCGCCTCTCTACCACCTCCGAGAACCATGGGGGATTTTCCCACCAAAGACTCACCGTCCAGCAGCATTTTCCGGCTATCACCTGTAGTGTACCCTGTTTGATCTTTCCCGGAGCTTTCACCAAAATGCGAGCCCACTGTAGCTCGGAGAAAAAGGTTGTATCCTCATCCACAGCTATGAATCCCCCGCATCTCTCTCCTATACTCTTGAACACTTCTCTACTCCAAAGATGAAGTGGTAGTCCGACTACTTTCACCCACACATCCTTTGGGTGGCTTCCATTTCTGCAACAACCCACTTCAGGTCCCCATTTCTGCAAGAAAAACTCTCTCCTCTGGAGCCTTCTACTACCCCTTAATAGCACCCATTCCGCATCCACTTTGTCTTCAAATTCGAACAACACTAAGGCTCCACCCAACCGGGAGATTTTTAAACCTCCCTTGAGAGACCAGCTATCATACGCCCATTCTTCCAAAAAGGACAAAGGCGGAACATCCTCCACACTATCACCAAAACATCCTACCAAACAGCGGCTAAGCTGCACTTCCCTTCTGGTCAAGTCTCGCTCACCAACATCCACCCATAAAGCTTCCCCTAAATCTCCTTTCTCCACTCTTTCAGCATCTGGAATAACTCCTTTCCCTTTCTCTTTTCCTTTACCTCTATAATCTTCCTTTACAGAGGTGGAATTACCCAGATCAAACTTCTTCATGGGTTGAGAAGTTATTCCAAGGGCTCTTAGCTTCTGAGCCAGCATGAACCAACCACCTACTAAGCCCTTACCTTCTGGGAAAACCAGACAAAACCTCTTTGCCTCCGAGTCCCTCACTGAATATAGCAGATACCTACCTGCAGCATTTGAACGACACTCCAACCTATATTTCCTTCCTCCTTCTTCCCAAGCTCTAAGGCTCCTTGAACTTGATTCTTCTCTGCACCACTCTTCCACTCCTTCCAACAGAGAACTGAGGCTCTTTTCTCCAAATTTTATCCAGGAAGATAAGCCTTTGCTTCTCTCCAGAATAATCCCCCTCAGTTTGCCTCGAGTCTCTTCAATAGAGATCTCAAAAGTCTTTGATTCCACAGCAAACCAGCACTTGCCCCCCTTCGGAGCTCCTTCTCCCTCCGAGAAGGCAGCCATCAGTCCCTTTTAAAACTCCGCATTATCAAAGCTAGCATATTCCTATCCTTCCAAATAATCCAAAAGATACATAATGGGGCCGCCTTCCTAGACTTTTTTGTGCACTTTACCCACAAAGGACCCAAGTCACCAAGTAGTTTCTCTTTAATTGAAGAGGAGAGAACCCAAGACACTCCAAAGAGAGTGAAAAGTAGCTGCCATAGAATCCTTGTCTTTGCACAATGGAGAAGAATATGATCAACAGTTTTTCTTTAGAGTGACAGAGAAAACATTTGTTTACCAAAGAAAACTCCCTCCTCTAGACTTGATCCAAAGTTATGGCTTCCCCTATGTGGCCTCCCAAGCCAAGAAAGCCACCTTGGGTGGTGCACAAGAACTCTAAATGATGCTCCATGGGAACAATAAAGGGTCATCGAGCTCCAAAATGGAATAGAGGGGTTTGATAAAAAAATTCCCACTCCTTGAAATTGCCCAAATCACTTTGTCTTCCTCATTTTTATACACCCTTTTTCCTTAAAGCTTTAACAGATAGCACTCCACCCTTTCTACCTCCCAATCATTAAACGATGTAGAAAAGCAAGGAGCCCATCCACCTCCTTCGCCTTTTGAGTTTGAAATGTCTGCCACCCACGCTTCCTTAGGAACGGTTAGGGCAAATAAGGAGGGGAAGGAAACACATAACAGTTCGTCTCTACACCACTTATCCTTCTAGAATCTCACTCTCCGACCATTACCCACTGAGAAAGAAATTCGGCTGCTCAAAAGATCCCACTCCTTTCTTATGGTTTTCCAAAGGACAACACCATGCCCATCTCTCACCTCACGAGAATGCCACCCCTTTCATCTTCACAATACTTCTAGCAAATAACTTGCTTCCAAAGCGCTCCTCTTTCATTGATAAAGCGCCAACTCTACTTATAAAGGAGAGCTTTGCTCATCATTGAAATATACCTCAGGCCCAAACCCCCCTTGTCCTTCTATCTGAATAGATCGTCTTCCATCTTACTAACTAAGGTTTTTGCACAAGTGTCCTATTGTCGCACAAAAAATCCCTTTGAATATGCTCTAACCTCAGTTTAACAGTTTTGACATGCACAAAAGAGACAACTCCACTCCAATGCCAAGTCATCTAAATCATCCATCCTCCCCATAGGAATTTACTCCCTTTTGTCCAAATTGATTCTCAACCCTAAAATGGCCTCAAACCACATAAGCAACCAATTTAGATAAGTCATCTGATCCTGTGACACCTCACAAAACACGAGATTATCATCAGTAAACTATAAGTGGGAGATTTGAATCTCATCTCTGCCCTTGCCCCTCACCTGCCACCCAGAAAGATGACCGCCACTCATCGTCCTCTTAAGGAGACAACTAAATATCTCCATGGCAATCACAAATAAAGAGGGAGAGAGAGGTCCCCCTGTCTCAAGCCTCTAGTGCTTTGAAAAAAAGCGATTGGGGTTCCATTGACAAGAACGGAGAACTTTACTGTTGAGATGTACCATTTTATCCAACCAATCTACTTCTCCCCAAATCCCATCTTTTGCAATACCAACAACAAGAGATTCCAATTTACATGATCATATGCCTTCTCAATGTCAAACTTACAAAGAACATTGCATTCGTTACTTTTCAACCTTGAGTCTACAACTTCATTGGCAATCAATGCTGCATCCAAAAAAAGAATAATTATGCTTTGTTCCCTAGGGATTGATCTAGTTGTGTGGATGTTCCCTCTAGTTCTGATTTTTTCACTGACTTCCCCTGTTAGACACTCTATGTCTATTAATTGAGGGTGGGAGAAGATAAAAAATGGCCTTAGGTGTTTAAGGACCAAAACCCAACTTGTTTATTGTCTTCCACAAAATTGCCTTGAGGCTTGGCTCTAGTGGTGAGGGGTTGGGGTGGGGATGTGGGAGGTTCTAGGTTTGAGTGCCAACAGGGGTTAAAAGAAAATCAACTACAAAAAACCAGTCTTTCACTTGCCAACCCCCAAACTACCAGACACTCCTTGCTGTCACTGTAGTCACAGCTGTGTGCTGTTGGCTAAATGTGGTTCTGCTTAGGTAGAAAGCTTAAGAGGAATTTCATGACTCCCGGAGATGGTTTTGCCTCCAGGATGTACTGGGAAGAAGATATTTTTACTATTGTTGCTTCCTTTTCTAGTAGACCGTGTTCTTCTATTTATTCTTGGAGGATGCCCTTCTTTATAATTCCCTTTTTTCCTCTAATGAAATCTTTGTTTCCTTTAACAAACAAAATATCATTTCTTAGCCATCTGTTTGAATATAAATAGTTGTTTATCAAACTGATTTTCAGAATGTTTCTTAGCTATCTGTTTCCAAAGATTTTGAGTGTTTTGCCCTCTTTCATATTGGAAGTTCACAGAGAGGAGTTTAGTGCTGCTGGAGGTGCTAGATGTTTAAGGTTTTCTCCAGTTTTCTTTGAGGGGCAACAGGTGGGAATTAGGAGGATACACTATTACCATAGTGACTTGGTTGTCAAAAGGAGCAAGAACAGCCTTAAAATACTGTTCTATGTACCAGACATCTTTGGGCTTTGGCATTTTCAATCCTGTGGAATCGCTGTGGTTCTGGAAACCTTTTTGAAGAAAAAAAGAAACTACGTCTCCAAATGAATTTGTCAGATTCTAGAAAATGATTGTGGTTATGTGTTGATTGGTTATTTAGGGACAGCCTAGGTAACAAGTAATGTTTGTTTGATATTGTTGGCATATGTTTTTTATGATTTAGTTCAATATTATTCATTCTTTATGCACCACTGTTTAAATTATATATTTGCAAATTCATCATATTTGAGTATATGTTATGCTCTCGTCATGATATAGGCTGTGTTCTAGATTCCCCATGTGCATATCATTAGTCATTTCTTGAGTTAATTAAATTTATTGAAACCACCATCCATACTGTCTAAGATGACAATTTTTAGTTGGATCATTTATTGTTTTTTTAGTCAATTAGTATCGGCTGACATTTTTGACATGTTTATAGATTAATGTGCCAAGTAAACTTGCATAATTGACATTCAAAAAAGTTTCTGGTTTCTTTTTCACCAATAGGAACTCCTTGTTTATGAGTTTAATTGATTTACATATTTATGAATTTATCATATATGAATATATTATAGCATACTTTTGACATGATATAAGGTTATGTGCTAGATTCCCTAAGTGTCTCATTAGTGATTGCCCTAGTTTTAAATTCATATGGGCCACCGTCTAGACTGTCTAAAATGACAAGTTTTAGTTGGACCATTTGCAGTCTTTTAATTAATTTATATCTTCTGACATATTTGACTTGTTAATGGATTAGTGTGATGAAGAAATCTACATAATTGACATGCAAAAATTCTGGTTTTTTTTTGGTACTAATGGTAACTCCTATTTGGTGGTAAAGGATGGAAAAAATTGTCTTTTTCTTCCATTTTTGGTTGACAGCGTTTTAATGAGTCTATTTCTTTATATTTTGTGCAATTGCTGGATGGAGGTCATGATCTTGTGATTGTTATCAACAAATGATAATCTTTTATTATGTCCATTTGCAGAAAGATATTAAGTCCAATGCCAGGGAATGTGAAGGGCAGGAAGTATTGCGCGTTCGTGCTTATGGCTCCTCATTTTTCACGCTTGGCATAAACATAAGGTTTTTCTTGTTTCATGCAGAATAACTATATTTGTTTCATAAATGTTTTTTATCTGTGGATGCTATCTTTCTCCAATGAATACTCTACTAGATTCTAAGTTACTGTGAGTTGATCATAACGTCCATATGTGCAAGAGTATGGATGCTAAGACGAAAGATAACATTTTATGACCAAAATAAGGGGCATCTTTATGTATTACTATTATTAAGTAAAGAGACTAATTGGTGGCCCATGTATAAAATTACCCGAGTAAACCCCCCTTACTGTTTTGATAAATACATAATAATGGGTTCACAATCATTATGTTTACAGCTTCTTATTTCACATGTCATATCTAATACCTCTTAAGCTTATTTTACAAATTTAATTTCTTTTTCCACATCTTAAATTCTCATGTATGCACATCCTCTGCCCATCTAGCATTGATAAAATGTAGCATTTCATTCTATTTGATTCTGAGATCATGATTATTAAATTAAACTGATTTCATGGAAAGGTGGAATTATATTGCTGCATCCTACCTTAAGGATGGTTTAGCCTGTTACTGTTGTAGTCCCTTTTTCATAGCTGTTAAAGGCATGCCTAGGCCTGAGGTGCATCAACTCCCTAGTTTTGGTGCCTTGATTGTTGAAAAGGCGTGCCTTGTCATTTTTTTAATTTATTTTTTATTTTTTAATTTGAGTCTAAATGATGTCATATTGGCCCTTTTCTGAGCTTCACAGCAAAGCAAAGGCAAAACATTTGCCCTATTCTTTAGGAGAAACTAAAGCTAAAACGTCATCCTTTTGCTTTTACCAAATCCAACTTATGACCCCCAAACAACCCTGCACCCCCACCCCCACCTCCACATGGTCTCCTCTCTAATCGCAATTTAATATGTTCTATGCTTGAAATTGCTGCTTGTGGTATTGAGATTTTATATAATTATATATTTTAAATGATTAGAATCTTAATAATTTGTTATTTGGATTACAATTTTTGGATCATATTTGGTGATGTACGAGTGTGTGACAAATGTCTGCATGTCCAGATTTGCAATTTGAACATGTTGTGATTGTGCCTCACTTTGCTCAAGTGGGTTGTGCCTTGTGCCTAGACCTTAAGAGACCTTTGCCTTTTGGTTCACCTTGTACTTTTCAAACTGTGCCTTTTTTTCTTCTTTGTGGCTTTTCTGCCTCTGATATGCTTTGTATATTCTCTTAGTAAATAGGTTATGCTTTTTATTGATTGATGTCTTTCTAATATATATCTATAATCTTTTTATCTTTCAATTAATAAGATAGAAGCAAGAAGGATAAAATATCCTACTGCTAGTACAATCCGACCAAAATTTAGAATTCCTTTTGACAAAAAAACTGAAACAATTTGTATTTAGGAAGATTACAAAGACAACTCAGAGAACCTCTGCATGTTTCTTGGGCAGGGAAAAAATCTAGTACAAAAGAGACCAAAAGTTTGGCTCCTTCAAGATATAAAAAAATTTGGTGTAGCCACCCATCAAATTTCTGTGAATCCTTTTCCTTCTTGGTCATGTGTAAAATGACAATGACAGAATCTCCCTCCACTACAAGGTTGTAAAGACCAAGGGAAATGACAATAGCGGAATCTCCCTCCACTGCAGGGTTTGGAGAAGGCTTTAAGCACTACACCATGGTGATACCTTAGCACTCCACCAATGTTAGCTGTGCTAGGTTGCCTAAAGAGCATCCATCAAAATTCAATTTCACACAACCCTCATAAGGCAAGCTCTAAATAGGAAGAATTTCTTCAGCCATTCTCCTGTAGATGCACACAAGGTTTCAATCAAGGAAAGAAGGCCCTTTGAAGTCCGAACAAAGGCTTTTCTGGTGGAAGCCAAGAAAGGAGGAGAAATAATACAAATTCTATATTGTATCCTTTAGTCTCCACTTATCCTAAACAATTCATGCATCTCTTTCCCAGTAGATAGTCCTAAGGAAAGTAAAGCTATAACAATGCTCAATATAACTCTTACCAGTGCCCCAAAACCCATAAAGCAAATTATAAACATCTCCTTTGCACTTCTAGGTAGAACCCAATCAAGCTCACTGAGTCTATCCCAGTCTCTAGGCCACATTGGTCAGGCCTTAGGGAATAATTTTTTTTTTTTTTTGGATAGGTAAAAAAATAGTTGTATTAATAGCACCTAAGCAGGTGCAAAAAAGTATACACAATGCATGCAAAGGCACCAAAGTGGCCCAAAAACTAGTTAATCAAAGCATGCCACTAATATGTATTGCATCTTCACTATCTTATGACACTTATATAATTCATGATATATATGATATGCAATTCTTACAATAAAAGCAAATTTTATTTTTTTGGGTAATTTCTAAGAACGATCAATTTTAAACCTCGTCTTAAAAGATTATTTCACTATTCTTTAAAAGTTACTTTGAGGTCAAAAGAGAAAGAAGCTTGAATCAAAAACATGCTTGGATTAACAAGCTCAGCAGCAAAAGGTGCTTTCTGTAAGTGGGATTAAAAAATTTGGTTCATCAGATGTGTTTCTTCTGTTTTTGTTTCTTCCTAACAATTGTTATGTATCGTCGTCTTCATCTAAGTTTCTGTTACTGAGAATAAAGCAACCAAAACTGAGCAAAATGGGTTGCTGACGATTATACCTGGTTCTATTCAAGAACCTAACTTTATTTTCTTTTTCTTCTAAGGATTTTCTTAGTTTCTTCTCTGACTTGCAGGAATGGGCGCTTTCTTCTTCAGTCATCCAGGAATATTCTTACACCTTCAACATTGTCAGATTGTGAAGAAGCTTTAAATCAGGGGAGTATGACTGCAGCTGAAGTCTTTATAAGCTTGAGAAGCAAAAGTATTCTGCATTTGTTTGCATCAATTGGCAGTTTTTTAGGCCTTGAGGTAAACAATGCCCCTTTTTTTTCCCCTTACCTAAAGAAGTTTCATGGATTGAACTTTGCAGTTTGGCTTAAAATGTTCTTATTTATTAGTGGTCTGCAGCAGGGGAGGGCACATTGGAAATTCAGAAATGTTTTGATGTCATTATTCCTTGGCATAACTTGTAGAAGACTTAGGGGTTGTTTGCTAATCAATGTTAAGTCCTAAAAACTAAGAAAGTAAGCGGTCTTTGTAATTTAGTGCATCTAATAATGTAAAGCAGTTACAAAGTAAAACTAATTCTCCTACAGCTGACTCGAAATTTTCAGAGACTTGACTTAATTTAAGCATAGTAATGATTGGTGGTTTTTAATGTTTCATAACTTTTAGATGCTAATTTTACCCTTTTCTTAAACCAAGCCCTGTTAGTCCTCAGGTCTTTCACACATTGAATCTCACTGGTAACAGGCATCTCCATGCTCTACTGACTATTATTCACTTTTCGATTTTGATGGTGCTAAAGAGTTGTCTTATCTTGAGAAAACAGTTTGATTACAGGGAATTATCATCTCTATCTCTTTTGTGTTCTTTTTTATAGGTCCAGGTTCTGTGTTAAAAGGCTGCTCTAGCCTCTATTGATTTATTTGCTAAGCTAAGGATATTCTCAAAGACTGAATTTTCTTTGTCATGTAAATGAGAGTGGTTCCAATGTCACAATTTTCTTCTCATATCTCTGTTTGATTCATCTGTAATTAGGTCTGCACAGAAAGTGGCTGTTATAGTGGAATGATGAAACCCTTTCCAATAGGCAACAATGATATATTAAAGGTGCCATGAAGGGTGAAACAAATAAAGGAACTCCAAAAAAAATACAAATAAAGGAAAAAAGCAGCCACAAACATGATCTAAGCTGACTACAGCCAATCAATGGGATCCAAGCCTTAGAGCACATAAATAAAGAGTTCATGCATAGAGCTTTTAAACTTAGAATTGAATGTTCCATGGAGAATCCTCCCCCCACGCCACTTGGCAAGTGAAGAAATCCACCTTACAAGGCACACAAGATTCCCACGCCAAGAAAAAGGAGAAATGCTCCTAGAGGAGAGCACCTTGAAGAAGGATTTACTGAAAAACATCCTTGCTAGAGCAATTCTAGAATAAAGAGTCCTCCATATCCTATCTGATGTTGTAATTGTGGATAGTGACTAAGAAGGTTGGTACGAGCTTGAGTTCCTAATTATAAAAATTTATAGCAAAACTTGAATTCCAATGCCCACACACTAATAAGATTCCTATCCACATCGAGGAGAAGAACTAGGAATAGGAACTTAAGCGCTCATTTCCCACACACATCAGAGTGGAAGATGGTCCTCTGAGGGGACCAAAATGGCAGTTGATCTATGGAAGACATTCCACCCCTTCTTGATAGCAGCCCATGGCCCCTTGCATCTAGGACCCCTACCTCCTTACAGCTCCACCTCTCTCTAATGATGAAATCTCCACACCCTTCTGTACATAGATTTCTTCATGAAGGATAGATAGTCATAAATTTTATGGAGATAATACTATTTAGAGAATTTTTTAAAATGTCATCATAGGGTGTATGGGAAAATTTATAAACAGGTTTAAGAATTTAAGTTTTACTTATCAAATGGTTTTAATTGTATTTAGACTTAAATTTCCGTTGGTGCAACCATTCATCAAAACCTCTATGATATTCTCCTTATTTACCTAATATAAGACTATCATAGAATCCCCCTCTACTAGAAAGGTTGGATAAACCCTTAGCCTTAGCAAGCTTTAGGCCTTCGAACAAGGCTAAAAGCCCTGCATCATTTTTTTATTTTATTTTTGATAGGCAAAAGAGCAGTATGGATTAAGGAGCCAAAAAAGGCCACACAAAACATACAGTAAGTATGCATTTGCGCCGAAAAGCTCTACCTTAATGGGTAGACCCACTCCTATATTTCTTGAGGATGCTCTTATTGATATTTCATGCATGGCTCAACGTTGTGTTATTAGTTATTGACTTGGAGGGTTCCAAGGCACATCAGTCTTGGTGTCTTGGTTTGGTATCGGGTGATACACATAATAAGATAGATTAAGAAGTTAAAAAATTTATAAAAATATTATGAAAATTGTTTTAAAAAATAAATATAATTAAATAAACTTTAGAAATCGATAAACTTAAAGACATACTAATATAATAATAAAGGGAATGGTTTCAATGTATTATTAACAATAAGTTAGCATATAAAATAATACACCATATATGATATATATATATATATATATATATGATACAATTACCATATGAAATAATGCATTAACCAAATTGAAGCAATTCAAACCATAGCTTAGTATATAAAATAATAATCTTCAAATTCCCATTCATGACACACATGACCATTTGTAGTCATAAATCATTTTTATATAAAATAATACATTTACCCCTTTTATCTTCAAATTCTCAATCCCACACCACAAATAGAAAGCATACCTAGTTCGGTAGAGGTAGAGAACCTCCTTTGAAGTCCATGCCCACACCACACCAGTGACATCACGAAGCCAGAGCAAAGAGGGAGCCAACATGCTGAGGTCATTTTTGATGGAAGAATTTGATGTTTCTCATTGGTTAGACAATCACCACAGCAATGTGTTGACAGGAAGGGATGTCTTCTTTCTTCATGGTTTAGGTCATGGATTTTAAAACTCTTCCTTTTGAAGAAAATCTTTGATTTTTTAGAGATCTCTCAATTTTGATTACTCCTTGTGATTTGAAAGGGGAAAAAATGATTCTTGGGTAAAACAAGGGAATGCTTGGATAACTTAGATGATTCAACCAACTTAACTTGGAATCTCGACCAGTCAATCTAGTTTAATCAATTCTTAGCCGAGTTTATGATTAAGATGGTATTGGGTATCAGACTTGTCACGGAAAGATCCGAGGTGGATACAACTCAGCTGAGTTGTGCTACATTGGGTCGATTCTTTGAACCTTGATTCCATGATGCTCCATGAACCTTCCCCCCAATTCATAACTCTTCTGCGTCACCCATGCAACCCATCAAAATTCAACTTGATGCTTCCCATTAAAGGAGCATCCATGTGGGGAGTATCTTAACCAACCTTGCTGATATGCACACTAGGTTCAAGACTAGCACTGCAGTCATGCAATAGGCAAATTGCCTAGGTCACCACCCAATGTAATTGCATATATAGTATGTTATTAACAACATCATATGGCACTATCATAAAAACCTAAAATCACTAATTATAATTATGTCCTGGGGGAACCTAATATGGCTACCGAACGAATGCTAGTTGTTTCTCCTAGTATGCATAATGGAAGATTCTCTGTGCAGATATACTATAAGGCTCTGAACTTGGATGGTAGAATCTCTTTTCCATGTAGATAGATCTGGTGATCACTTGCTGCTCCAATTTTTTTTCTTTTATTTATTTTTTACTTGGTAGCAATTTGGGAGAGGATTCTTTTCTTCTTCTTTCCTTTTTGATAGGTAACTTGGAGAATTTTCTTACTTTGCATTTAGCAAAAAGAAAAGATATTAGCAAATTGGTGTTGTTTGTGTAAGCAAGATGATGAATCAGCCATGTACTTATCTGCAAGGGGTGAGAAGGATTTTGTGGTCCTTTTGGTTTTCAAGTTTTGGTATTCCATGGGTGGTTTCTAAGTCAACTGTGGATGGTGGATACATCAAACAGTTGGAAGGGGAGTTTTTTTGTAAGGAGACAAATAAAGATGGCATGCAACTCTACTGTACTTGTTTTGGTATACTAGGACATGGTAGAAGAATTTTTTTATAGTATAGACCAGTATGAATTGAAGGTAAAAATTGTTTTTTTGTACTCGTTTTTTGTGGGGACTGATAGTTCTATGGAGATGAAGGCTTTTCTTTCTAGATTTTATTGATGATGTAAGTTTTCCTTAAGGTGTAAGGAGTCTTCTTTTTGTTTGAGAGGACCCTTGTATGCATCCCTTCTACATAGGTTGCATTCGCCCCTTTTTGGTGCTCATTTTGTAATATTTTTGTTGAAGGGGAAACATGTACCGGGCATTAAAATCCACCACAAATACTAAGCTATTAGAATTAACTTAAGAATAAATAGAATACTTGTAATGTGGTAGAACAAGAAAGCCATTTTAGCATTCACTTTACCAGCCCTAAAAGTTATCTGGATGGGTTAGAACAGTTTCATGTTTAAGCACTATGTAATGATCATCACATTTGTTACAAGAATCTCAGAGGAAGGAGAAAGGGAGAGAGGGGAGATACAGCAGGGAAAAAACTGAAAACAGCCAAGGCTGTAGCTACACCTAAGATGCATTTGTATTAAGAACAGTGTTGAACTTGCAGATTGTGGTTTGTAGCATGGAAATAATTGTAAATAGGAGTCTCCTTGTTACATATTCTTAAGTGCTTCATATTTTCAGTTCTAGATGGGATTTTGCCAATTTTCAAGTTAGATAAATTTTTTCTGCCATATATATCTTTGTGTCGTTTCCAATCAAAAAAAAAATAAATAAATAAATTTTTTCTGCCATGAACTTAGATTTAGCAAACTATTCTTGTAAATTGGAACTGATCAAATCAAGTTATCTGTTTAAAATTGTGCAGTGTTGCCTTTGTATGAGAAGAGCAGACTGTCTTTTATAGAATCATAACAAAGCAGGATTTTATTTTTGCAGGTGTATGAACATGGTTTTGCTGCAGTAAAGTTGCCCAAGCACATTTTGAATGGTTCAAATTTATTGCTCATGGGGTTCCCTGACTGTGGAAGTTCTTATTTTTTGCTGATGCAACTTGATAAGGATTTCAAGCCCCTCTTTAAATTACTAGAGACTCAGCCAGATCCATCTGGAAAATCTAGTTCTTTTGGTGACATGAATCATGTGATACGCATCAAGAAAATTGACATTGGTCAGATGCAGATGTTTGAAGATGAACTGAATTTGAGCCTTGTTGACTGGGGAAAGCTACTATCCTTCTTGCCAAATGCTGGGGTTCCTAATCAGACTTCTGAACATGGTCTTCTTTCTGAGTTCAGCCTTGAAAGTTCCATGCACAATCCTGGATGTCCTCCAACAAGTTTTTCATCTATTGTTGATGAAGTATTTGAGCTTGAGAAAGGGGCATCTCTGCCCCCTTTCTCTGTTCCGAATCTCTCTTCATCATACAGCTCACCTGGTTCTCATTTTGGTGCTGGTCCAATGAATCTTCCTGGTATGAAAGCTGGAGCCTCCTCTCCTAAGTGGGAGGGAGGCATGCAGATATCACAGATTAATGCCACTAAGGTTTCAAGTGTAGCACCCCATTATGGTGGTTCTCTATATTCTTCAGGCAATATGAAGGGCTCAATGCAGTCCAGTTCAGTGAGTTTACAATCTTCTGCCCCAGTAAGGAGTGCAGCTGGAAAGAAACTCTCAGCTTCAAAGTCTGATCAGGATTTGGCTTCTCTTAGATCTCCTCACTCTCTTGAGATTGGTTCTGGTACCACAATGGATGAAGATCATCTTAGATTGCTGAGTGATTCTTCAAAGGAAGCAGTTTCTGGCAGTCGGTCATCTCGACTACTATCTCCACCCCGACCAACTGGTCCTCGAGTCCCTGCTTCAAGTTCAAAACCTAATGGACCAAGAAGCTCACCTACTGGTCCTCTACCAGGATCTTTGAGAGCTGCTGGATCTAGCTCATGGGTTACAAGTCCCACATGTAAGATAACTACTCTGAGTTTATCTGTAGTAATTGGGATGTATGTGTTTTCTACTAGACATATTTTTCTTTTTGGTTAACAATATTTGACTGGAAAGTGGCTTTTTTTCAGCCCAAGCTCCAGATTCAGCAAATTTTCATGGCTCAAGTCATGATGTTGTTTCCAAACAGGATACACACTCGCGAAAACGTAGTGTTTCTGATATGTTGGATTTGATCCCATCTCTTCAAAATTTAGAAGCCAATACAAGATTTTATAAGAGAAGGAAAATCTCAGAGTCAGCTCACACTCTACAGCCTTTGTCACAGGCACTCATTTCATCAGAAATTGCTTGTAAAACTGAAGGATATAGTTACGGTAATCTTATAGCTGAAGCAAATAAAGGGAATGCACCTTCTAGTGTCTATGTTTCAGCTCTTCTTCATGTGGTTAGGCACTGTTCTCTTTGTATCAAGCATGCCAGACTAACTAGCCAGATGGAGGCACTTGACATTCCATATGTTGAAGAAGTAGGTTTAAGAAATGCATCCTCAAACTTATGGTTCCGACTCCCATTTTCCAGTGGTGATTCTTGGCAACACATATGCTTGCGGCTTGGCAGACCTGGAAGCATGTATTGGGATGTTAAAATAATTGATCAACATTTTCGGGACTTGTGGGAACTTCAAAAGGGAAGCAGTAATACAACATGGGGTTCTGGTGTACGCATTGCCAATACATCTGATATAGACTCTCATATCCGTTATGATCCAGAAGGTGTTGTACTGAGCTATCAGTCTGTTGAGGCTGATAGCATTAAAAAGTTAGTGGCAGATATCCAGAGGCTCTCTAATGCTAGAATGTTTGCACTTGGAATGCGGAAACTTCTGGGAGTGAGAATGGATGAGAAACCAGAAGAAATCAGTGCTAATTGTGATGGTAAAGCACCAGTTGGAGTAAAAGGTGTTGAGGTTTCTGATAAGTTATCAGAACAGATGAGGCGGGCATTTAGAATTGAGGCGGTTGGACTAATGAGTTTGTGGTTTAGTTTTGGCTCTGGGGTCCTAGCACGCTTTGTAGTTGAGTGGGAATCAGGTAAAGAGGGCTGCACAATGCATGTTTCTCCTGACCAACTTTGGCCTCATACAAAGGTTTGTATTCCTCCTTAGTTTGTTTCATTTTTGTTCTCCTTTCTTTTCCCTTTTTCTGTTGGTTTTAATGGTACAAATCATTGAGACTTGTTTTTCAATTTCAACCTTCAATACTTGCAAGTTTTTGGTGCTGCTGATTATAATATTAAAGCTTGAATTAGTTGCTGCATTATGCATATGCCCACTGCCGTAGCCTGTCAATATTGTGTGTTATTGGGATATCACTTGTAAGATATATATATATATATATACACATCATCTATTTTCTTTTTTACTTTTTAAAAAAATTTGTCATGTAAAAGGAGATCCAAATTGCAGCCCAATGTTGCTAATTTATTGGTTTTCTGTCTTTTATTTAGTGTAAGCATCCTTTTTGCCATAAACAGCATCCTGATACTATCATCTACCGTTGCTTAAAATATTTTGTTATTAGATGTTCATAATGTCCTAATAAAATTTCAAATGGTGGTTCTTGATATCATATTTTTGCTGTTAGCTGATGGGTCATGTAAATAAGCTGGATGGAGTTTCTGCTGAGTATAGTTACCCCTAAAGCACTTAACAGAGTTTAAAAGGGCAACTATTTCAGATGGCAATGTGATTTTAACTGGGAAAGAGGGAACTTCAATATATTATGTTTTCTTTTGATTTATTGTTGATTGCTTTATAGCTGATCTCTGTAGCATAAATTGGCCTTCATTATAGATCTGTTACGTTATATATATGGTTCCATTAGTTTCCAGTATGTATCCTATAAATTGTATGCATTTAATTTTTTTCTATCGTGTGCAGTTCCTTGAAGATTTCATAAATGGAGCAGAAGTTGCATCCCTTTTGGATTGCATTCGCCTCACAGCAGGACCTCTACATGCTCTTGCAGCTGCAACTCGGCCTGCACGAGCAGGTCCTGCTGCAGGTGTCCCTGGCGTAACAGCAGCCAACTCTTCAATCCCAAAACAGAGTGGGTATATTCCATCACAGGGACTTTTGCCGAGCAGTTCAACCACAAATGTTAGTCAAGCTACATCTGGGCCGGGAGTAACCCCACCTGCATCTGCTGCTTCAGGCCCTCTTGGAAATCATAGCCTACATGGTGCAGCTATGTTGGCTGCTGCAGGGCGAGGTGGTCCTGGCATTGTTCCTAGCTCTCTGTTGCCCATTGATGTCTCAGTTGTTTTGCGGGGGCCATATTGGATACGGATTATTTATCGTAAATATTTTGCGGTTGACATGCGGTGCTTTGCTGGAGATCAGGTTTGGTTGCAACCAGCAACACCACCAAAGGGTGGCCCTTCAGTTGGAGGGTCATTGCCGTGCCCACAGTTTAGGCCTTTCATTATGGAGCATGTTGCTCAGGAATTGAATGGCTTAGAGCCTAATTTTGCTGGTGGTCAACAGACCATTGGATTGGCGAATTCAAATAATCCAAATCCCAGTTCTGGTTCACAGCTTTCTGCTGCCAATGGCAATAGAGTTGGCCTCCCAAATTCTGCTGGGATTTCTAGGCCAGGAAACCAAGCAACTGGCATGAACCGCGTGGGAAGTGCCCTTTCCGCATCTCAAAATTTGGCTATGGTGAATTCAGGATTGCCTTTACGGAGATCACCAGGGGCAGGTGTCCCTGCACATGTAAGAGGAGAACTGAATACGGCCATTATTGGCCTTGGGGATGATGGAGGGTATGGGGGTGGATGGGTTCCCCTCGTTGCCCTTAAGAAGGTTCTAAGAGGTATTCTCAAGTACCTTGGAGTGCTATGGCTCTTTGCCCAATTACCCGATCTTCTAAAAGAGATCCTGGGGTCAATTTTAAAGGACAATGAAGGTGCTCTCTTGAATTTGGACCAGGAACAGCCTGCCTTGCGATTTTTTGTGGGGTATGTGCACCTATCATTTTTGTTCTGCCATAGTCTTATTGCTGTTATTGCATATAAACAACATCTTGCAAATAAACTATTTTTAGTATTTCAATAGGTAGGATTATAATCATGATTATGAGTAGCTGCTTCCCTTCACGATGTTTGTGTTTTTGAACTTTTATCTTCATATTTGTCCTCAAATTGATGTTTGTTGTCATTATGGTCATTATTGCTGTTGTGTTATCATCATCTTCTAAGCAGTTTCTGCACTGCTCATTCATACCTTCGATTATTCTATTTAAAACAATCAGGCAAAATAATTTTGTGTTGGTTTATCTATTAGTTGCCCTGGATACAGATCTGAACAGACATGCACTAAAATATGTTCTTACACTCTTGAGAGGCTTATGTTTTCCATGGTTATTGATACATGTGCATCATATTCTTCTGATCTCTTGATTCCCAAAAAGATCTTCCTACTCCTGTTTTCTGATTACATGTCTTTCTATTAGGGGCTATGTCTTTGCTGTTAGTGTCCACAGAGTTCAACTTCTTCTTCAAGTTCTCAGTGTAAAGCGCTTCCATCATCAACAGCAGCCGCAGCAGCAGCCGAACTCAGCCACTGCTCAAGAGGAATTGACTCAATCTGAGATAGGCGAGATATGTGACTACTTCAGCCGTCGTGTTGCTTCAGAGCCATATGATGCTTCCCGTGTTGCATCATTCATTACTCTTCTCACCCTACCTATTTCTGTCCTAAGAGAATTTTTGAAACTTATAGCATGGAAAAAGGGATTGGCCCAGGCACAAGGTGGAGATACAGCACCTGCGCAGAAGCCACGAATTGAATTATGTCTTGAAAATCATGCTGGCTTGAAAATGGATGAGAGCTCGGAGAACTCATCTACATCAAAAAGCAATATCCATTATGATCGGTCCCATAACTCTGTTGATTTTGGGCTGACAGTAGTTCTTGATCCTGCTCACATACCTCACATAAATGCAGCCGGTGGTGCTGCTTGGTTGCCCTATTGTGTTTCGGTGCGGTTGAGATATTCTTTTGGTGAGAACTCAACTGTGTCCTTTCTTGGAATGGAAGGTAGCCATGGAGGCCGAGCATGCTGGCTGCGAATCGATGACTGGGAGAAGTGTAAACATAGGGTGGTTCGAACTGTGGAAATGAGTGGATGTTCACCAGGAGACATGTCTCAAGGGAGGTTGAAAATAGTTGCAGACAATGTGCAAAGGGCGTTACATGTGAACCTACAGGGATTAAGGGATGGCAGTGGGGTAGCCTCAAACTCGGGGGCAACATGATTGGTTAGTTTATCATCCAAAAACATAATTTTGAACCACCCGGAATTAGGAGATGTGAATGCTGGTGTTTTTAGATGGTAGATTCTTCTGCCATGTTGTGAAGAGGAAATTACAGTGATGGGGGAATGAGGGTTAATCTGATCACAGAGGTACAGTTAGAAATGATTAGCAGAGTTGGCAGGGCAGGGAGATTCGGTTTGTGCCTTTTGGAAAGGTTTTTTATAGCTTGATAATCAGGGAAAGGGTTGTAAGATAGGTTAAATAGAGAGGGGATGATGTGTTTTGGTGAAATTTGGGATGGTGTGGTCGGTTTTCTTTCTTGTACAGATCATGCTTACTGATTGGACAAGAAGTTTGTAAAAAAGATTGTTCTGCTGCAGTTGTTGTATACCCCCACTGGTCGCTGGCAGGATGGCCAAAATGTTACATACTTAGAAGCTCTCTTTATTTCTTACTTTTTTTTCTTTTTTTTGGTAGTATTGACTTTTGTACAAGTTGCTGGATCATGTGAAAGGCCACCTACCCTTTTGCATGGGCACAAGATTTTGACATTTTGTTGGGACTGGCATTTCCACCATTCCACCTGCCTACAAACCAGTGCCCAAGGCACAACAAATTTGTAAGTGGAGATCACAACCAGTGAGTTGATCAAGTTGGAGCAAACCAAACCCCAAACAAATGCTATCCCTATAATGAATTCTTACACGTCTCTTGGTTTTGGCCATTTACAACTAGATTTCCACAAATACTTTCATTGCTGTTTCTAGAATTTATATTGACAATCGCCAATTTCTTATCATTACAGTTCACCTTACTAACAACGGCAGGAAAAGCCAACAACCAAATCAACTACTTGTCCTCTTTACGTGAAGAAAACTAGAAAATCAGTTCCCACTGAATTCAATCCTCACTTGGAATCTCTATGAACTGCCAAACGGAGGAAAACCCAAAAAGAAGAGTCAAACACAATTGTGAACATCGTCCTTAATGAGAAACACTTTATCGATCTTAATTTAGGCAGCTACTTCTTGATCCGCGGATTCATTCATTCAATTTAGACTTGAGGCACCATGCCAACTTGCTCCAGCAATTAAGAAGACTGCTCCACGGAAGAGGATCTATCTCAACAATCATTTCAGTAGAGTCCCCTCCTAGCAAAAGCACTGTATGAACACGAGAAGCCACAAAAATGATAAATCTCACAAGGACTCTTAACAATCATTAGATGGGTAGCATCTATGGAAGGCAACAGAACACCATCTCAATTTTTAACAGTCAGATCAATCACCCAAAAACAAAAACTTAATTAAGTTGGCAATATGTTGACAGTTCCACGGGTCTTCAAAGTTCATTCATGATTGGAAAAGAGGGTTATATGGGTGATTTAGGGCCTAATTTTGGGGCTTTAGGAAGAAACAGCCCATCATTGGTTGTTCCATATATGCTGAAACGATCCCAATTTGAGTATCAACTGACTGGTCTAAGTCACCCCTAGAATAGTCCACATTCAGGAGGATACCCCTTAAACTTTGCACTAGCACCACCACAAATTAGTCAACAATTGACAGCCAGATTTTGACAGGACTACTCTTGAAACTTGTATAATGCATCACCCACATGTCTAATAGTGGGCTGTGATTCTAACAGTAACTAGAATTGAAGAAACAGTGACTGTTTATTACGGAAAGAAACACCTTCCATTCATCCAAACTCTAACCTCATTTATGAACTTCAAAAGACTTGTTTGACCAAAACGTTTAGAAGCAAAAGTAACCAATAGCAACCAGATATGACTCAGATTCTCCAAAGTGAAACTTTCTTAAAACAACCAGCTGGATGTTTCCCAACCTGGGAAGAAGACACCTAATTAAACTCAAAAATAGAAACTCAAATAAGAAAACAGAAAGATTAATAATATGAACCTCATAAAAATCAGATTAAAAAAGAACTCTTCAAATTCGATATGCACTCAACTAAACTCTCTATCAGACATTCCAATCTACATATTTACCACTAACGCTCCCATATGGATTGTGATATTCCATGGAAAGAAATCTCATATGAAAACTAGTGTTCCATCTTGAAAATATGCTCAACCATCACAAGTTTTCCAATACATTAACCATATGCTATCTTGCCCACACGGAATAATCTGAGAACAGCATATGAAGATCATAAAAATGATCTTCAAACACGAGCCAGAAGAGCAGTGTACATGCAGTATGTGAAATTTTGAGGAATTAAGCATTAAAATCTGCACCTTTCCTCTTCTGCTCAGTTTGCAAAACTTATTCTCACCATATTCTAAGAACACAAATAGATGATATGGTCAATTCATCATAAAGGGCAATCAATGGTGGAGGCTCACAATTCCTCTATGACCCATGTCTTGGTTATGCTTTTGATCTGTGATAAAAGAGAACATTTTTTTCCCTTTCTGAGCATCATTGCAGCCTTGCCTTTAATAAGAATCAGTTTCTACAGGAAAGTACACTGGGGAGTTGGAAAGTTATATGCACTTATCACTTTGTACAGTAAACTTATATCAGAAGAGAGTAAAATAAAATCTTCTTGTTCAAGGAGGATATTTAGTGACCAGACAGTCGACTAAATAGCCAAATGCTTAGGCCATACTCATAGTGTGTCTACATAATTGTCATATCCTTTTTGGTCAGAGACGTTGTATTCTAAAATTTGGGGATTTGAAGAATTGCATGCCAAGACACACATCCACACCTGAGATCCACAACTGAACCCATGTAGAACAGTTTTCATTAACATGTATGGTCATATATAAAACAGGAACAGGATCCACATGAAGACTATGGACATCTATAGTCGTATCACAGGCAGGTACATCAAATCTATTAAAGAAATGAGAACTTAGAATTCATGTAAAACCCAGATACCTATGCATGATACATCTCCAACATTTATTTTACCGAAAATGGGGAATTTCCAAAGAACAAACCTCAGTCAACATGAGCACCATGGTTGTAAGTACTCCAACAAAAAATCAGTTCCTAACTTCATTTCACTTTTCAGACAGAACAAAATGGATTGAATCTCTATCCATCTTGGATGCCGCTTATCTGCAGCCACAAACTCATGAATAATTCCATCAACAACAACACTACTGCAACCAGCAGTCTTCTTCACTCCTCGACTTTCCATAATTTCTCTGATCTTGTCTGAATGTTTCCACCTCCCACTAGTAGCATATATATTGGACAACAAAACATATCCACCCTCTTTCTCAGGCTCCAATTTTAGCAGCTCTTTCCCAGCTATCTCTGCTATTTCTATATTTCCATAGGCTCTACAAGCACTCAGTACTGCTCCCCAGATGGACCGACTTGGTTTCATTGGCATCATCTCAATCACATCTTTGACTTCGGAAAACCTCCCTGAACGGCCTAGAAGATCCACCAGACAGCCATAGTGCTCAACTCCTGGTTCAATACCATATCTTTCCTTCATACTATTGAAAATTCTAAGGCCTTGACTCACAAATCCACTATGACTACAAGCAGTGAGAACAGCAACAAAAGTCACCTGATTTGGCATTACGTATTCCTGCATCTCATAGAATAGTTGTAAAGCTTTGCTTCCATAACCATGGAATGCAAATCCTGTGATCATTGTTGTCCACACAGTTACATCTTTTTCAGTAACCTCCCTGAAAACCATGCAAGCTCTTTTGATGCTCCCACACTTCCAATACATGTCTATGAAAGCCGAACCCAAAAAAGCATCTATTTTCATTTGCATCCTGACCACCCAACCATGGATCCATCTACCATGGTGCAGAGCTCCAATCTCCGCAGCAGCAGAAACTAAATTAATAATTGTGACAAAATCAGGCCAAATATTCTCAGCAACCATGTTTTCAAATAATCTTTGTACCATCAAACAATCCCCCTTCTGGGCATACCCAGCAATTATCGAGTTCCAAGAAACAAGGTCTCTGCAAGGCATATCTTCAAAGAAATTGTGGGCAATTTCTAAATTTCCAACCTTAGCATATCCAGCAATCATTGTGTTCCAAGAAATGGTATCCTTCCTCACTATGACATTAAAAATACTTTGGGCAATCCTCAACTCCTTGCACTTGACATACATATCCAGAAGAGCATTATTCAAGATCAAATTCGAAGACTTGATCAACCCTCTGCGCTCAATCCATGCATGAACTGACTTGCCTAATTGTGCATCTCCTAACCGCCCACAGCAAATAAGTAGACCCAACATGGTAAATTCATCAGGTTTAAGGCCCAAACCCACCATCTCATGGAGAAATTTAAGTGCTTCTATATTGTGCCCCTTCTTGGCATATCCAAAAATCATAATATTGAATGATACAGCATCTGGTGCAGCCATCTGTTGGAACACCTGATAAGCAAGCCCCATTTTCTCATTCTCCAAATAAATCTTCATGAGGGTGTTTTGCAAGTAACCATAGTAGAAGGAACCTGTAATAATCGCATGGCAGTGGATTTGCATCACTTGTGATAAAAATTTGGAGGCTTGGAGTAAGAAAAGGAAGGTACTTCTATTGGGGTAAATGCAAGAGCTGAGCAAGGAATTATAGAAGGCAAATGACTGATTCAATGATAGGGACAAGGCTGAGATCATGGTGTTATAAATGTAGAGATTGGGATGAGGAGTATGATGACGGAAGAGGAGGACAGCCATGTCTAAATTCTCAGGGTGTGTAATTGCTGAGAACAAAATAAGCCTGCTCATTGGAAATGTTTGACCAATAAGATTTATCCTCATTATTTGAGCCAAGATCTGTTTGAAATGATCCCTTGTACTGCACTTCTCAAGAAGAATAAGGGTGGCATGCTTAAGAGCAAGGGACACAGTTGGATCCCACTCCACCCTCTGGCTTGCTGAAGCTGAACTAAGAAAGCGGAAACCACGCCCAAAACGTTGCATAGATGAAAATATAGATGATTCTTAAAGCAGCTCATGTGAAAAAATCTGCTTCAATGATCTTCATAAGCAGAGTACTACTGTCATAAATACAACATAGTAGCATCTAAAATAACCATTGATTTTCCATCAATTTCCAATAAATTGAATTATTCTCAAAATCAACAAGGATTTAAACCCTTTTTCACCATTCAGCACTATCTGAAGTCATACTCTCCGTTGAATCAACAAATTGAAGTACTTTCAGATTTTAGACACCGATGCATAAATCACCTTATAATAATAATAATCAGAACAGGTCAAATGCCAAAGTTTCCATGAGCCAATGGACATAAACAAGGCAACCTCCGCAGTACAGAATATATTAACCAAAACCCAAGATATGCAACAAAAGTTTGGGGAACTCAGAAAAGATCTATTTCAAAGAGAAACCAGAAGCAAATGCAAAAGTACTATAAAAAAAAATAAAAAAAAAATCATCTTGTGCATGAATATCAATATTCAGCAAAATCATCAACAACCTAGAAAGAAACTGGATACCCGCTTCATGAGGATAAAGCTACTGTATCCCCAAGTTCACTATCACCATTCAGTTCCATACATTCAAGATGCTTTCAGTTCACAAAGCTTTCTTCAGACACCAGGATCCTTAAGGCTTAAAATGTGGGAATCTAAGGTCCCTCTGTAAACAACAAAGATATTTATTACAGTCTAGCAGATTAAATTGGTACATACGGCAGCAGAAATTAAGATAATATTAACTACAAAATAATTTATATTTGGATTGTGAAAATCTTTTTCCACCTTGCTTCAAAACGTTTAAGTTAAACCTTGTTATCTCAGTTTTGCCATCAACTGTAATTTATGCAGAAGTTTGCATTCTTGCAAGTATTTTTTTGATAAGTAAAGTATATTCAATCAAAAGGCAAGACGCCACAAAGTATACAAGGGGTATACAAGGCAGCTAAGCCTTAAAAACAACAAGAACAGAAACACCTCCCTTTAAGGGGAAGCCATCCACTCAAGGAATCCTATAAGGGAGAACGCCTCCTCACTTACATACAGTTTGGCCCAACTCCACAAATTACAAACAAAAAAATTCTTTAACTTCTGAACGTTCAACACCCCCCCCACCCCCCCCCCCCCCCCCCCCTCCTTAAAGGCTAATCTATTCCTTTCCTTCCACACCGTCCAAAAAATACACAACGGAATGGCATCCCAAATCTTTTTCCTTTTCTTACCCACAAACGAACCCCTCCAACTAACTAAGACTTCCTTTACAGTTTCTGGGAAAACCCATTTCACGTCAACTAAACCAAACACTATATCCCATAGAACTCTAACCACTGTACAGTGTATGAGTATATGATTTACACTTTCTTCCTCACAACCACACAGAAAGCAGCGATTTGGAAGTTGTAATCCTCTTCTTTGAAGTCTATCCAAAGTTAGCACCCTCCCCCACGTCGCCTCCCATGCAAAAAAACAAACTTTAGTTGGCACCCTTGTCACCCAAATGCTTCTTGAGGGAAAGCCTGTATCACCAGATCTCGCCAGTAAGTTATACGCTTCCTTTACCCTGAATTGCCCCCTTCTTCCTTTTCTCCACAGGACTGAGTCTTCTTCCCCAGAGGGTTTGTGACCCCTCAAAATCTAAAGAAAATCCCCAACCAACCCCAATTCCCAATCATTGAAATCCCTCAAAAAATTTAGATTCCAATTCTTGCAAGTATTTTAAACCAGAACTTTCATTCTTCTGTCTTTCTTGATAATTGTTTCGCCCACCAAGAGAACTAGAGCATCCAAGATTATTATGGAAAAGTTACTTATCAAAAAAAAAAAAAGATTATTATGGAAAAGTAGTTAGCTGGGATGAGGTTGAAAAGCTTTCGCTTATTGACCAATGTTTTGGACAAAGAGAAAAAAGATGGCAATGAATTGTTGAGCCATTGTAATTGAAGACCAACCAAACTAAAGAGAGGCTGGAAAGATTGGTACTTAACTCTCTACAGAGTGGGATGGAAGGGCTCCATATGCCTTTTCAAAGATTCTTACTTTGTATTTGAAGTTCCATGATCTGGCACAGACAGTTTTAACAGCCCTGGTAGTTGGGAAGAGCCTGAGACTTCCGCCAGAGTTCCTGCAGGGACAGGACAGGGAAGGGCAAGAACTTTGCCAGCAAACTCCACATGTTGACCCAGGGGGTGAGCTCTCCCAACGTTGCCAATTAGATGCCCTGATGGGGAAAGCCTTTTAAAGTTTATTCAAGGAAGAAAGTGAAGACCTAAGTAAACTTTAAGTATAATTAATATTAATTAGAATTGAATTGAGATTGGTATTTGTTGGAGTCTAATTAGGATTAGTTAGTTGAGTTATAATATAATTAGAATTTGAGTCATGATAGGTTATTAGAGTCCTAGTAGACTTTGGATTTCTTAGAGAAGCCTATAAATAGACCAATCAATGTAAATCAAAGGAATGAATTTAATGAATAATATTATACTTTCTTTCATTGCAAGGTTGCAACCCTAGGAGAAGGCCTTAGTGAGACTCTAAGGTTTTTCCATCTTTTCTTCATTGTTTCTTCTTTCTCTCTATTTCTTATCTTATAATTTTCTCTACCATCAAATTTATTCTTTGTTCCTCTCCTTACACCCTAAAAGTAAAACCCTAGCCCACCTACCCTTGAGTGTAGGCAACCATCCTAGGGTTGTCCTACATCATGCCCTGAGTCACTTTGTTTTGGCATGTGTTTGTTAGTGAATGTAAATCACTCCCTGACTTGCATATGTTAAGCAATTTGTATACAATCCATATACCACATCTTAATTCAGTAAGGATGGCACTGTTCAATTGGAAACATGTAACCCCAAGAATCATACACCAAGTCTTTTTCTTAACCATCCAATAAAGTGAATGGTATCGTGGTATCGGTCCTCTGCAACTCATTCAGTGCTTCCTTTGAAATTTCCTCATTTCCCATTTCTATCAGATTTCAAAGTTCCACCATCAAACATCTTATTTCCAAAGTTTCACCTCAAGTGCACAAAAGACAAACTTCTCCAAAAGTAAAAACACAAAAAATAAAGAAAAAAGAGGAAGTAAGCTTTGAAGCAGAGTCCATAGATAATTTCTTATTTTCAAAATTTCAAATTGTCTGCATCTATTTTATTCCTTGGGTTTGAAGGAATCAAACAGATTATACAAATCAAATTCAATTATGTATACAAAAATCATATAAACAAAGTGGAAGTAGGTGCCAACATGAGCAAGTTAAGGTTCCAAATTCCCAAACATCTTTCTTAACACTTGACCAAATATCACTAATAAACCGCATCACTGTTTAGTGGTTGAGAAAATGGAGCAGAAGGAAAAAAAAAATACAAGTCAAGAACCTTTTGGTTTTATGTTGTTTTGGAGTCACACAGAATGCAAAAGAGTAACTTCAAAAAAATTTCAACTTCTCTTTCCCAGCAACCAAACAGTTTAATCACAGAGAAAAGTAAACCATAAAAACAACTACAGTTTCGATGAAGATGCCATTCGGGTAAGGTTTTAGAGACTATGATAATCTTACCAGTTGTGAAACGAAGAAATGATGATTGATGAAACCCTAGCTGAAGGGCTTGGATGGATTGGCCGGAGTGAAAGCTGAAGGAGACTGCGGTGTGGCTGGGCATTTTTGACCCGATTCGAGTTCAGGTCGGCCCAGGTCCAGTTTAGTTTTCCAATCTGGTCAGCCCAACGTATAATAAAGGCCGCAACATGGGCGGTTTATGTTGAATCCGACCCGAATCCACTCCATTTTTTATACACTTAAAAACTTTAAACTTATTGGGAGAATTACCCAAAAGGGTAGGCTGAGTAAAACAATTACTAGAAAGGGTGGTATCTTTTAATAATTAGTGGGGAGGACTTTAGTAAGCTTAATATACCAAAACTGCCCTTTAACTAAAACTTTTAAAATTCAAAGCATTTAAAGCACTTCACTTTATTTGTCAATACATTTATGGTACATGGGTCCCATATTTATTATAATTATTGATATTTAAATTTTAAATCAAAATTTTGGGTTTAACCCTTACAATTATATATAATTTGTTATTTAAATTTACTCTTTAAAACAAAAATACTTTTAAAAAATATTTTCAAAATATCATTTATTGTTTTTTTACCTTTTTTATTTTTATTCTAATTTTTAATTTTATGAAGAAAAAAATAAGTTTTATAATTATATAATAAAAATGATGATTTTTTCATATATATATATATATATTATAATTTTAAATTGATAAATTATGTTTTTGTATTAAATTTAAGGAAGATAAAATGTTTAATTTTTCATTCAAATTCTCTAAAAATAATAAGAAAATGATAGAAAATGTTTAATCATTTTTTATTTTTATAATAAAATAATTTTAAAAAATTTATATGATTTTTTTTCCTTTGCATAATATTTTTTTTTTTAATTTTCATATAATTTTTTTTTCTCAATGTATCGAATGAATGATGTTAATATATTTGATATGTTGAATATTAATAAGGTATAAAAGGTGATCTTTAATATTATTACTTTTATTATACAATACAAGCACAACAAAAATATGTTATAATTACAATATAAATACACTTACATTACAATACATTACAATAAAACTTAATTAAGAAATTTATGAATTTTTTTATAAAAATGGTAATTTTGTATGATCATATCATATTTCACAACATACCTATATCATAAATAATTTCTGAAATAAAATAAAATACTAATTTGAATTCACGTAGTTTATATATATATACAAAAATTATTAAATAATTTCAAAACACTAAATAAATGTTGTTAATATATTAATACGATGTGTTAATACCAATAGGGTATGAATAAACATTTTTAAAATTATTACTTTTATAATGAAATATAGGTACGACATAAATGCATTATACTTACAATATAAATACACTATCATTACAATATATTATAACATAATTTAATTTAATTTAATTTTATTTAATTTTTTTACTTGCTATATTACCTAATGAATAATTGTGAGTTATTCCATTTAATAGGTGTGTGTTAGTCAATTGAATATTTATATATTATTCAATTGATGAGTGCTTGTAAAAAATAATTATTTATTATAGTATGATAACAAAGTTTTTAATTGTATGTTTTATATATAAAACGATATAATAACTTTAAGATATGATTTTTATTTATGAAATATTAAAAATTATTTTTTTTACAAGGTTCTTTAAAAAATCTCAATTTTAAAAAAAATAACAAATTTTTAAATAGTTAATTGTTCAAAAGTGATAACAATTTTTTTAAGTTGAAAAATGTACCGTTGATTGCCTATCAACATGTACTTATCATCATGTATGGGTCCCACATCATTTATCAACTTGTACTTATCATCATGTATAGGCCCCACATCATTGACAATCTCAATTTATTTATAAATAATATTAAAAACATATTAAAGGGCAAAATTGTCTTCTAAAAGAGTGAGCCTTCATGGTCATTATTTTTTCTAACCCACCCTTTTGGGTAATTCTCCAAACTTATTTCTCTAATCTCTCTCCCTATATATTATTTGTAAAGAATTTTAAAAAATCTTTTATTTAATTATAATTACTTGCTTTTATCTGAAAAATATTGTGAATTTAGAATTGAAGTACCCGCGATGAAGATGATGATGACAAGGGCGACGATGGCTTTTTCTTCTCCTGGTTCCGGTGCATGCATGCTTTCTCCTCCTCTTCCATTCTTCTCTTCATCACAAAATAACTTTCATTCCAAATCCCTTCATTTTAATACCCTCGATGATGCCCTCTCTTCTTTCAATCGACTGCTTCATATGCATCCTCCTCCCTCCATTGTTGATTTCGCTAAACTTTTAACCTCCATCGCTAAAATGAAACACTACTCCACTGTGCTTTCTCTTTCTACCCAAATGGATTCTTTTGGAGTTCCCCCCAATGTTTACACTCTTAACATCCTCATTAACTCTTTCTGCCATTTGAATCGAGTGGGTTTTGCTTTCTCCGTTTTAGCCAAAATCCTCAAACTTGGGCATCAACCCGACCCTACGACCTTCACCACTCTGATTAGGGGGCTGTGTGTTGAGGGTAAAATTGGTGAAGCCCTCCACTTGTTTGATAAAATGATTGATGAAGGTTTTCAGCCCAACGTGGTTACATATGGAACATTGATAAATGGGTTATGCAAAGTGGGCAACACTAGTGCCGCTATCAGGTTACTTAGAAGTATGGAACAAGGAAATTGTCAGCCTGATGTAGTTATCTATACCTCCATCATTGATAGCCTTTGTAAGGACAGACAAGTAACCGAGGCTTTCAACCTTTTCTCACAGATGGTCGGTCAAGGCATTTCACCTGATATTTTTACTTACACCTCACTAGTTCATGCGCTATGTAATTTGTGTGAGTGGAAACATGTTACAACACTGCTTAATCAAATGGTAAATAGCAAGATACTGCCAGATGTAGTTATCTTTAGTACGGTGGTGGATGCACTCTGTAAAGAAGGAAAGGTCACGGAAGCACATGAGATAGTCGACATGATGATTCAAAGAGGTGTGGAGCCTGATGTAGTCACCTACACTACCTTGATGGATGGACACTGTTTGCAATCTGAAATGGATGAGGCAGTTAAAGTATTTGATATGATGGTTCGTAAGGGATTTGCCCCTGATGTTATCAGCTATACAACTTTGATCAATGGTTATTGCAAGATTCATAAGATAGATAAGGCCATGTATCTCTTTGAAGAAATGTGTCGAAAAGAATGGATTCCTGACACCAAGACTTACAACACTCTTATGCATGGCTTGTGCCATGTGGGAAGACTCCAAGATGCAATAGCACTTTTTCATGAGATGGTAGCTCGTGGCCAAATGCCAGATCTTGTCACTTATAGCATTTTATTGGACTCTCTATGCAAAAATTGTCATCTTGAAGAAGCTATGGCTTTGCTTAAAGCTATTGAAGCTAGTAATTTGAATCCTGATATACAAGTTTATAATATCATCATTGATGGCATGTGTAGGGCTGGTGAACTTGAGGCTGCAAGGGATCTCTTTTCCAATCTCTCCTCCAAAGGTTTGCATCCTAGTGTTTGGACTTATAATATTATGATCCATGGACTCTGTAAGAGAGGTTTATTAAATGAGGCAAATAAGTTATTTATGGAAATGGATGGGAATGATTGCTCACCAGATGGTTGCACTTACAATACAATTGCCCGAGGATTTTTACAAAATAATGAGACATTGAGAGCTATTCAACTTCTTGAGGAAATGCTTGCAAGGGGATTTTCCGCTGATGTATCCACCACCACATTGTTAGTGGAAATGTTATCTGATGATGGATTAGATCAATCTGTAAAACAAATTCTACGTGGATTTTTTAATTAAAGAGTTATGATATTCATCAACTCTAGATATGGAATTCTTGGAGGGTCTTACTTATCTCTGTTGTTGTAAATGACTTTTGATTGTATCAACAAGTTTTTGCAAGCAAGCAAGTTTAATTTATCAAAAAATCATGTTGCTGCAAGAGAGTAATCTAGTTCATTCCAATTTCTGTTATTTTTGTATGTTTACTTGCCATTGGTGTCCTTACATGTGGATTTCACTTATTGGACCTTAAACTGATTGTCTTGTAGAAATGATATGAGCAATGATTCATTGGTTACTGCCACTGGTGTTACTTGAAGCAGCTTGTTCTTAGGTTTGAGCTCACTTGGTTGCACTAGAATGCCCATGAGATTTTACAAGTTTTTGTATATTGTATATGTATAGTAGAAATTATAAAACATTCAGCCAATTATTTACTTGTGGTTGAGCTTAAAATGATTTATCTTTTAGGCAAGTGGTATGAGGGATGGTTGATAGGTTAGTTGTGATTAGTACCTATGATTAGCAGTTTTTTGGTAGCAATTGAAGACCAGAGTACGTGGGTTCCAATGTGGCAGTGTGCTAAGACTGATGTTTAGAAATGTTCAGGAAAGGCATAGATGTTGATTTCCTAGCTTCTTTTTTATATATGGTTTGATCATAGGTATTAAAAGATCTCAATTTTAGGCAGCGGAGTCCACAGCTTGCTAATTTCAAAGGCAAATGCATTTTTCCAAACCTTCCATCCTAAGGGTGCTGCCAATGTTACTTTTAAGAGAAACCCTGTTCTTCCTGAACATGCTTATCCAACATTAGCTCTAGTATAGTACATGTGATAAATATTTACGAAGCCAAAAGACATCTATGCCATCTGAGCATCGGATGAACATCACTCTTTTTTTTTTTCTCTAATTAGTTGCTTCAAATAGAGCTGCTTCCTTATGCTCTCTGTCCTTTCAGAGGATGATAGGAGGTACTTCATTTTTATTCCAGAGGGTTTTGACCTTTTGGGTTGGGAATTTATGAGATGTAAGTTGAAGGAGTTAGCTAAAATTGGTGAGGTCTCTAAGAGTGGAACAAAGGCCTCTCGGCCTTTGGGAGGAGGGCATGGACTTTCTCTTGTTAGACCTGATTTAAGCAATGTGAATGCAACTAAGAGAATGGCAACAGGGGAAAGAAAAAGGAGTGAAGAAGTGTGGATTGAAGTTGGAAATGAGGCCTACACCTCGAAGCTGAAAGATCTCAGCCGTTTTTTGGTGGGAAGATGGGATGCGGAGGATGAGAAGGGACCCGACTTAAGGGTGGTGGAGATTTGGGCTAACACCCAGTGGAGCTTCTGTGGTAAAGTGAGGGTAGCTGCATTAAGAGATGCATTGTTCCTTTTTGAATTTTCCAATAAGGGTGATGCTCAAAGAGTGCTTCAGGAGGGGAGTCGCCTGCTCAAGGGGGTTCGCTTATCCCTAGACTGGTGAGCTCCAACTATGGGGTGTTCAAGAGTGGAGTTTCAGAGGGATGTTTCCTGGGTGAGAATCCCAAGGCTGCCTCTTCAGTTTTGGTGCATGGAGTTCTTTAGAAGGGTGGGGGATGCCTGTGGGGGTTTTGTTGATGTGGATGAGGAGACCAAAAAGTCTCGCTATAGAAGGGGAGCTAAAATTTTAGTTAAAAACAATGGGAAGGAGGTGCCTGGAAGATTAGAGGTGATAGCTGGATTTGCCTTATTCTCTATTCCGTTGTGGTGGGAGGACTCAGTGTGGTTCTCGGCACTTTAGGTTGCAGATGAACCAGTGAGCAAGACGAGTAATGCTTCACCCGAACAGGGAGAAGGAGGGTGTGACCCACGTTCTAAGGAGCGAGTGAAAGAGATGCACTATGGAGGAGGAAATCCCGCTGCAAGTGTTGGCGATAGAGTGACAGGCTGGGAGATCCGGATTCCCGAGGATAAAGCTGGGAAAAAAGACGGTGGAGGCCTTGTTTCCCTGCAAGAGGTGATCGGGTTGGTGAAGGAGACGCCTGACGCAGTAAAAGGTGGGGCGGTTGAAGTGATTAGGAAGGACAAAATGAAGCTTTTTGAAAAAGGTAGAAGTATTGAGGCTGGAAAGGATGGGCCAAGCTCCAAGCGGGCTGAGTTAGTGAACCAGCTGGGAGGGCCTGCCTGCTCTCAGATGCCCAGCTCCCACAGGGCCAAAAGTCCTTTTAAGAAAGTGGTTTTGGGCCGCCTTAAAAGGGAGGGGAGATGGGCTGGGTCATTTAGGCCCAATAGTTCTCGGGAGCCCAGCACCCACAGGGCCAAAAGTCTTTTTAAGAGAATGGGTATGGGCTGCTTTAAAAAGGAGGGGAGATGGGTTGGGTCAACTAGGCCCAATAGATCAAAAGAAGTTATAAAGGGGTCAGCCCATGTATCAGTCCTAGGGCTCCCTTCCTCTACTGTTGGGGAGAACAAGGAGGAGCTCCCGACGCCAAGGTGTACCAGGGATTTCTCGATGCAGGAGGCGTCGGCGCTGGGTCAAGATCGAAACGCCCCGCCGTGGAAGAGCTATACATCAGGTATGTACCCCATCTCGACTATTCTTGGGGGGGTCTCAGGGGAATCGTCTGGCCCTTCTTCTTCTTCTCCTTATCTTCCCGGGATGGGGAATTCCATGGGGATCTCGCAGTCAAGGCAGCTTGAGGAGACGATTGAAGACCCCCTGGAGACCGAACTGCCGCTTTGCATGGTTCTCAAGGATGGATGTTCCTTCTCTCTGCCAGGTAATGAAGGGGTCAGTTGCCAAGAGGGAGGGATAGGGGCGGTATCCCTTTGGTCTCGAGAAGGTGAGGTCCAGACGCCACATCTTCAGATTATTGGAGTAAGAGAAAAGGAAAACGACAAATCCCCTTGGATAAATAAGAAATTCCTAGGCTTCTGCAAGTCGGTGGGGGTCTCGATTGAAGGTTTTGAAGAGGATATTTTGAGAATTCTCAAGGAGATTGAGAATAGGAGATGCTTCATCAGGAAGTTTAATGAGAAAAAAAAGAGGCACATTGTCGGGTTCAAGAAAGGAAAGAGAGTTGAAGAAGCTCGTCAGCACCATTAACTATGATGGAGTGGCTGGAAAAGAGACAAAGGAAGGGGAGTTGGGAAGGCAAATGACCGTGGTTCCTTATGAAGCTTAGATTACTATCCTGGAATGTTAGAGGCATGCATGACCCAGATAAAAGGATGGTCATCAAGTCAATGGTGAGAAAACACAAGCCAGATCTAGTTTGTCTTCAGGAGACAAAGATGAAGGAAATGTCTGATAGGGTTGCCAAGAGTGTGGGAATTGGGAGGAATTTAGGTTGAGTGTCTTTAGATGCTAGGGGTGCTGCAGGTGGGGTGCTAGTAATGTGGGATAAAAGAGTTTTGGAAGGGTTGGAGTTCGAAGTGGGGTCTTTTTCTATCTCTTGTCATTTTAGAAATTGTGAAGAGGGCTTTGTGTGGGTTTTCTCTGGGTTATATGGTTCGAGCAAAGGAAGGGGGAGGAGGGAGTTGTGGGAGGAGTTAGTCGTAATCAAGGGGCTGTGGAATGATCCCTGGTGCATAGTAGGGGATTTTAATGTAGTGCGGTTCCCAGCTGAAACGAGCAATGGAAGGCAGATGTCAACTGCAATGAGAGAGTTTTCAAGCTTTATCGAAGAGTTTGAACTAGTTGACCCACCTCTGGGGGGTGGAGCTTTCACTTGGATAGGAGGGGAATGAGGGGCCCTTAAGGCTCGGTTAGATCGTTTTCTGTTCTCAGGAGACTGGGAGGAACAAGTGACCGGGGCAATGCAATGTCTTCTGACTAGACCTGTTTCTGACCATTGTCTAATTCTGTTGGACTGTGGTGGGGTGAGAAAAGGTAAAAGCCCGTTTAGGTTTGAGAACATGTGACTAAGGGTGGAAGGATTTATGGATAAGTTTAAAGAATGGTGGCAGTCTTACATTTTTAGGGGGAGTCCAAGCTTTGTGATAGCGAAGAAGCTTCAGGCTTTGAAACACGACCTGAAGTTGTGGAATAAAGAATCCCTTGACGATGTTTCAGTTAAGAAGAATGCAGCCTGGGAGAAGTTAAAATATTAGGACAATTTAGAAAGTCTTAGCTCTCTCTCTGAGGAAGATAGGAGGAGTCAAGGGGCAGCCAGAGACGAATTTAATCATTGTGCAATCCTCGAAGAAATCTCTTGGAGGCAGAAGTCAAGGGCCCTTTGGTTGAAGGAGGGAGATAGCAACACCAAGTTTTTCCATCGGATGGCTAATGCTAGGAGAAGGGAAAACTTTATCAGTAGCCTAACAGTTATGGGTATTAGGCTGAGTAAAGAGGAGGAGCTTAAAGAATGGATTGGGTCTTACTTTAAGTCTATGTTTGAGGACCCCATAGTGAGAAGACCAGAAGTGGAGTCTGGTCTATTTAATACTCTTGATTCCTTGGATAATGATATTTTGGAGAGGCAATTCTCGATCGAGGAGGTGCTCAGAGCTCTCTCTGATCTGGGGGGAGACAAGGCGCCAGGGCCGAATGGCTTTACGCTGGCTTTCTGGAAGACCTGCTGGCCTGTTGTTAGGGGGGAAGTGATGCAGGTCTTTGAGGAGCTCCACTCGTAGAATGTGATCTTTCGAAGCCATAATGCAACCTTCTTAGTACTGATCCCGAAGAAAGAGGGGGCTAGTGATGTGCAGGATTATAGATCAATTAGTCTAGTGAGGAGTCTTTATAAAATTATTGCTAAAGTTCTAGCAAATAGATTGAAAGGAGTAATGGGAAAATTGGTTTCGAATAGTCAGAATGCTTTTGTAGAAGGGAGGCAGATTTTGGACGCTGTTTTGGTGGCTAATGAGGCGATAGACTTAAGGAAGAGAAGTGTTGGGACAGACTTAGTGTGCAAATTGGACATTGAGAAGGCTTATGACCACGTAAACTGGAGGTTTCTCATGTCAGTCTTGGAGAAGATAAGTTTTGGTCCAAAATGGCGTAAATGGATTTTTTATTGCATATCGACTGTGAGAATGGCAGTGTTAGTGAATGGTACTCCCACAGATTTCTTCTCAACGTTTAGGGGCCTAAGGCAAGGTGATCCACTCTCACCTTATTTGTTTGTGCTGATCATGGAAGGGCTCAGTAGTTTAATTTCAAGAGCTGAAGAGAATGGTTTTATTAGGGGCTTCAAGGCAACAGGAAGACGGGGAGAAGGGGTGTTAGTCTCCCACCTATTGTTTGCTGATGATACTCTCCTTTTTTGTGAGGATGATAGGGATCAACTGATTTTTTGGAAGTGGGTTGTAATCTGCTTTGAAGTAGTTTCAGGTCTAAAAATTAATTTGCAGAAAAGCGAAATTATTCCAATTGGGGGAGTGGAAGAGGTGGATAGAGTTGGTGCAGTTTTCGGGTGTAAAGTGGGGAATCTCCCTACGAATTATCTAGGCCTACCTCTTGGAGCATCCCACAAGTCGTGTAGAGTTTGGGATGGGGTAGAAGAAAGATTCAAGAGAAAGTTGGCTATGTGGAAAAAACAATATCTCTCTAAGGGAGGTCGTCTTACCCTCATAAAGAGCACACTCTCAAATCTCCCTATCTACTTCATGTCTCTTTTTGTTATCCCAAGGAAAGTGAGACTCAGATTGGAAAAAATTCAAAAGGAGTTCTTGTGGGGAGATATGGAGGAAAGAAGGAAGATCCACTTGGTGAGATGGGAGGTTATTTGTAAAGATAAGAGGCATGGAGGGTTGGGGTTAAGGTACTTGAAGGATTTCAATCATGCTTTGCTAGGAAAATGGCTATGGAGATTTCCTATAGAAAGGGAAAGTTTTTGGAGAAGAGTCATTGTTGGTAAATTTGGGGAGGTACAAGGTGGGTGGACCACTAGAGAGGTGAGAGAGTCTTATGGGATGGGCCTTTGGAAAGACATTAGGAAGGGTTGGGAGGAATTCTTTCTCAGAACTAGGATTCATATTGGAAATGGGAGACGAACCAAATTTTGGTGGGACATGTGGGTAGGAGATTCTAAGCTAAAGGATCTCTTCCCTTTGCTGTTTAGAATTGCAACTAATAATTCTGCAATAGTGGCTGATCTGTGGGGAAGACAAGAAGGTGGAGGTGGGGGTTGGGAGGTGCACTTTAGAAGACCCTTTCAAGATTGGGAGTTAGAGGAGGTGAACCGCTTTTTGGGTTACATTTCTGCAGTAAGGGTGCAAGAAGGGGAGGATTTTCTGGTTTGGAAAATTGAGAGAAAAGGAACGTTTAAGGTAAATTCTTATTATAGGTCTTTGAAGGAAGACAATAACCCTTTATTTCCAGAAAATGAGGCTTGGGGTTCGTATGCCCCTTTAAGAACTTGTTTTTTTGCTTGGGAAGTAGTTTGGGGTAAAATTTCCACTATAGATATGCTAATGAGAAGGGGTTGGTCTATGGCTAATAGATGCAACCTGTGCAAAGAAAATGAGGAAACGGCAAACCACATCCTAATTCATTGTGGTAAGACAAGGGATCTTTGGAACTTGTTGTTTTCTTCGTTTGGGGTAGTGTGGGTGCTCCCGGATTCCGTGAGAAATTTGCTTCTTGAGTGGAAAATGAAAGGCATGGGGAAGAAAAGGAGTGTAGTTTGGAAAATGGCGCCTATTTGTCTGTTTTGGTGTATTTGGGGAGAGCGAAATCGAAGAACCTTCCTAGAGGAAGAGATGACAAATACGAGATTGAGGAAACTTTTTCTTCGGTCCCTGCTTGAATGGTCTCAACAATTTATGGACTTGGACTTGGACTATCTCTCTTTTCGGAATTTGTTGGGTGATAGGGTTGTTGTTTAGCTAATCCTTATTAGACTTTATTTTTCTCTTGTTGCCTTGTTTTGGGCCTTCTTTGTATACAGCCTGTGTACTTAGGGAGCGCCCCCTGTTTTCTGGCGTTTTTTAATCTAATGGTTCTCTTTGTCTATCAAAAAAAATAGAGCTGCTCAACTAATCAAATCTCCATCCCAGGCCACAACCCACTGGCCTTATAAATAATAAAAGCTAACAAGGTCATGAGACAACAACATTTCATAGTTCAGCATGCAGAGGCTCCTTAGGATTAATGTCTATTACAGAGTTTCCCACTTCAAGACATGCTGTGTGCTGTTTACTTTTATCAATTTTCTATTGCTTATCAAAGATAAAAGACTGCTGTTGCCATAGTTTCTTTAGTGCATTACTATAAATCATTAAAAACAGGAAGATGCTTGTATTTTTTTTTTCTCTATTTTTTATTAAATTTAGGCACTTGGGGCTTGATGAATGTTATGTTGTCCGAATCTCTAGTTTTTGTTTGTTGATTGTCATTGCATTGGCAGGCACCAATACAAATATTTTCAGTTGAAACATTGCTCTTGCATGTCTGATCTTGCTGGTTGGATAATGTTATGCTGTAAGCTGGTTGAGTTTGAACCCAACAGCTTGATCTGGAGCAACTCAACAATTGTTTGCTCCATTATCTCAATCCTTGGTGAATTGTCTCCTACTTGTTTATCAGCTGCTGTTGAAAACAGTCATGATGACCTGAGAATGGTGGAGGCGCAGGCTGAGTACGCGGGATGTAGAGGCCAAGCTTGAAACTTATAGGAAGAAAAATTGTTGGAGCCAATTTGTGGTTAAGAGGCAGGAGATGCTAGCGTGGAGCGTTCAGATGCAAGCTATGTTGAAAGCAATTTGGTCACAGTGAAACCAAAAATCTTTGATAATTTTGAAAGAGGAGGCATGACTTTATTTAGGTGAACAATGAAAGGCGAAATCCCCACTTGCATGCCAACTCCCAATTTGCCTCCCACCTCTTCATTTATTCAACTTTGGTCACTTCCAATCCTCGCAATTGAGTGACTAATTTTTGTTTTAAGTTCATTAACATTGAAACCTAATTTGACTCTTGAGAAATTATGAAAAAAAAAAAAGAACAAAACCAATCAAAATTGTGAATCTTTTTGCTCTCAAAATAGTGAAGAAACCAAACAAAAATACTCGATGACAAGTAAATGATGAAAACTTCTGGTTTATCTTATTTTCACTTATTTCCTAGACATTCAAACAAACTCATAAGACATTACTGAAGAAACATCAAAATGTGTGATTTCTCATCAATGTTGAAGTTAGAATAAAGAGAGTGGGGATTTGGATAATGAAGATCACCACTGTCTTATAACCCAAAGCGAAGATCCAAAATTGAGAAAACACGTTTTTCTTATTGAGATTATTTTTCCGTGTCTTTCCCCATAACACTTTCCTTATTTTATATAAGAAGCTAAATGAAAACTAAAGATTGAGGGATCTAAGGGATTATTACCTAATCTAAATAGAAACTAAATAGAAGTAGAAACTAAATATTGAGGGATCCTAGGGATCCTTTATTCAAGTTGTAACATTCCCTCTCCCATCAAAAGAAGCTTTGTCCTCAAGGCTGAAACTATGGAAACTTTTGTTGAATCTTGTAAGCATCTTCTCATGTTATGTCTTTCGGAAACAAGTTAAACAGCTACCTTATTGTTCATTTTCAACTTTATTTTTCTCATCCCCTTGTATAGAGAAAATTTGCACCATAGATGCTTGAGACATATGCCTTGAATTCTTTTGAATGTGATATGTTGAAACAAATTTCTTGTGAGTTGTGACCTATAGTCGTACCTCTCAACACAAATTTTCTTCAATCAACAATAAGTTTCATTCTCAAATTCTTGAAATCTCATAATATGGGTCCAAATTCAGCTAGTGATTGAATTCCTAATACCATATTGCACCCACCAAAAGGTATAAGCCTCAAATTTGCCTAAAATTCCTTCCCTTCCATGTTCTATGTCAATCGCCTACAAATTGGGCATTATCCTCATTAACTGATTCCTCTATTCTTAAAGTCATGTCTTCAAATTTCAGGTTTATAGTTGTAACCATCTTCGACAATTTTGATAAGGTGGTTGTTGTTTAACAGTACCTTCAAGTTTGTAATGTTCTTATGTTCTAGTCCCTTCCATAATGATTGGTTCCAAGACTGTGCTCTGATACCAATTCTTATGATCCAAGGAGAACATTTTTTTCTTATTGAGATTATTTTTCCATGTGTTTCCCGTTACACACTTAGAAGAAGGTAATGAACATTGTGGTGGAAGAACGAAAAAACTAACAACAATGACCATTATAGCAATTACGAACTGAAAAGACATCGTCCACCTAAAAAAGGTTGGTGTGAAAAGCATCTTCCATCCATCTCTTTTTGTCAAGTTATTACTCTGTCTTTTGGTTTAATAAAAATAATAATTAAAATATTTAATTTTTTTTATTTAACTAAAAATGACATATTGATATAAACCGATATGCAGAAGAAGAAAAATTCATCTATACTTTTATGCAAAATGTTGAGTAAAGCTGAAGCCGTAGAACTGAAGTACCCGCGATGAAGATGATGATGACAAGGGCGACAATGGCGACCATCGCTTTTTCTTCTCCTGGTTCCGGTACATGCATGCTTTCTCTTCCTCCTCATTTCTTGTCTTCATCGCATAATACCTTTCATTCCAAATCGCTGAATTTTAATACCCTGGATGATGCCCTCTCTTCTTTTAATCGGATGCTTCATATGCATCCTCCTCCCTCTATTGCTGATTTCACTAAACTGTTAATCTCCATCACTAAAATGAAACACTACTCCACTGTGCTTTCTCTTTCTCACCAAATGGATTCTTTTGGAATTCCACCCAACATTTACACTCTTAACATCCTCATTAACTCTTTCTGCCATTTGCAACGGTTGGGTTTCGCTTTCTCCGTTTTAGCCAAAATCCTCAAACTTGGGCATCAACCCAATATTGCAACCTTCAACACTCTGATTAGGGGGCTCTGTGTTGAGGGTAAAATCGGTGAAGTCCTCCACTTGTTTGATAAAATGATTGGGGAAGGTTTTCAACCCAACGTAGTTACATATGGAACATTGATAAATGGGTTATGCAAAGTGGGCAGCACTAGTGCCGCTATCAGGTTGCTTAGAAGCATGGAACAAGGAAATTGTCAGCCTGATGTAGTTGTTTATACCTCCATCATTGATAGCCTTTGTAAGGACAGACAAGTAACCCAAGCTTTCAACCTTTTCTCTGAGATGATCCATCAAGGCATTTCACCTAGCATTTTTACTTACAACTCATTAATTCACGCACTATGTAATTTATGTGAGTGGAAACATGTCACAGCACTGCTTAATGAAATGGTAAATAGCAAGATAATGCCAAATGTAGTTATCTTTAGTACAGTGGTGGATGCACTCTGTAAAGAAGGAAAGGTCATGGAAGCACATGATGTAGTCGATATGATGATTAAAAGAGGTGTGGAGCCTAATGTAGTCACCTACAATGCATTGATGGATGGACACTGTTTGCGTTCTGAAATGGATGAGGCGGTTAAAGTATTTGATACAATGGTTTGTAAGGGATTTGCCCCTGATGTTGTCAGTTATAGCACCTTGATCAATGGTTATTGCAAGATTCAAAGGATAGAAAAGGCCATGTATCTCTTTGAAGAAATGTGTCGAAAAGAATTGATTCCTAACACTGTGACTTACAGCACTCTTATGCATGGCCTATGCCATGTGGGAAGACTCCAGGATGCAATAGCACTTTTTCATGAGATGGTAACTCGCGGCCAAATTCCAGATTTTGTCTCTTACTGTATTTTATTGGACTATCTATGCAAAAATCGTCGTCTTGATGAAGCTATAGCTTTGCTGAAAGCTATTGAAGGTAGTAATATGGATCCTGATATACAAATTTATACTATTGTCATCGATGGCATGTGTAGGGCTGGTGAACTTGAGGCTGCAAGGGATCTCTTTTCCAATCTCTCCTCCAAAGGTTTACATCCTAATGTTTGGACTTATACCATAATGATAAATGGGCTTTGTCAACAAGGGTTATTGGCTGAGGCAAGTAAGTTATTTGGGGAAATGAAGAGGAAGGGCTACTCCCCAAATGGTTGCACTTATAATTTGATTACTCGAGGATTTTTACGGAATAATGAGACACTAAGAGGTATTCAACTTCTTCAAGAAATGCTTGCAAGGGGATTTTCTGCTGATGTATCCACCTCCACAGTATTAGTGGAAATGTTGTCTGATGATGGATTAGATCAATCTGTAAAACAAATTCTTAGTGAGTTTCTACAGTAAAGAATTATGATATTCATCGATTCTAATTTTCTAAATATGAACTTCTTTGAGGGTCTCACTCTTCATTATTGTTGTTAATGGCTTTTGATCGTGTTGACTAAGGTTTTGCAAGCCAGAGAGCTTAATTTATCAAAAAATCATGTTGTTGCCAAAGATTGATCTAGTTTATGCTTACTTATGTAGGTTGATGATTTCATTTGATGGTGAATTTAAAAAGTTAACAAGGAGACTAATGAGTGGGGAGGGTTGGCTAAACCATTTGATGCATGTGACATAGGTTGTAAGCATTCAGTATGTTGATTGTTGAGAAGATCAACTTGGAGAGTGTTGATTAGTATCATCTTGCATGTGAATTTGTTTTAAAATCATGTTGGGAGAATGTTGTTGCATGATTGGTTTGTGCATATTGAAGCAGGGGAGTTCCTAAAATTCTCTTGGACTAACCTAACTTTGATGGTTAATTTACACCTATTGTTGAAGAAAGTTAGGAAGTTGGTTAGGATTTTAATGTTTTCCTTCAATAAAATCCAGTGATAAACTTGGAGTAGATAGGACATTTCCTATTTTTTCTCTTCAGTTACTATTTTTTCTCTTTACATAAGTTAGGATTCTAGGCTGCGAGGAGTCTCACTTCATTAGAATTCTAGGCTGCTAAGAGTCTCACTTAGTTAGGATTCTAAACTGCTAAGAGTCCTATTTATTTCCTGCTGTATTTCCAGAAGAAATTAAATGAAAAAAAAGGGAAGAATTTCCATTTTCTTCCAAACAGCTTTTATGGTATCAGAGTAGGGAACAGATTCTCTTAAGGCAGTCTCTTTATGGAAAAAAACGGCAATGACCAGGGCCAGGGGTACATCACCAGATTCTGAATTAGGGATTGATGGCAGAGGCAAGTTGGGATATCTTATGGGAGGAGACCCAAATTTCAGAACGTGGAGATCAAAGAATTCCTTAGTAACAGCATGGCTTCTCAATTCCATGAAACCATTTATTGTCAAGCCTAATATGTTCTTACCTATAGCACAGAATGTTTGGGATTCAGTACGTGAAACTTATTCTAATTTGGAGAATTCCTCCCAAATTTTTGAATTGAAATCAAAACTTTGGCAATCCAGGAGATTGCGAGGTTAATATTTATTATAATGAAATGGTAACCTTGTGGCAAGAATTGGATCAATGTTATGATGATGTTTAGGAGAATCCCAATGATTGTGCTCGACGTATGAAGAGAGAAGAAAATGACCAAGTCTATATGTTTTTGGCTGGTGTAAGTCATAACTTGGATGAGGTAAAAGGACGGATTCTTGGTCGAAAGCCTCTCCCATCCATCCGTGAGATTTTTTCAAAGGTAAGGCAGGAAGAATGTAGGAAGAGAATCATGTTCAGCAACCCTGAACTGACTCTAAAAACTGAACCTAAAGGCTCAGCACTTGCTTCACGAGGTCTTGATTTAGAAGGAGATAGGAGAAAAAAAAACCCTGGTGTGATCACTGCAAGAAACTATGGCACACTAGGGAGACTTGTTGGAAGATTCATGGGAAGCCACAACACCTGAAAAAGTGATCTGATGGTCAGGCTCTTCAAACCATGACTGGAAGTTCTCAAGGACAAGAAGTTAACTCAAGCACCACTATTTTCATGAAGGAACAACTAGAGCACCTGTACAAACTCTTTCAATCTCCACAATTCTCTATTAATCCTTCCTGTTCTTTAGCACAAACAGGTAATTACCTAACTGCAGCACTTTTTAGTGTCAAGTCTAACCATTCATACTCTTGGATTATCAATTCTGGAGCAACTAATCACATGACAGGTTATTCAAGTCTTTTTTCGTCCTATGGTCCATGTGCAGGGAACAAGAAAATTAAAATTACAGATGGTTCCCTTTCGGCAATTGCAGGAATTGGGTCAATAAAAATCTCGTCCTCCCTCACTCTTTCTAATGTGCTTCATGTCCCGAACTTGTCCTGTAATTTATTGTCCATAAGCAAAACTACTCATGATCGTAATTGTTTTGCTAATTTCTTTCCATCACGATGTGAATTTCAGGAACTGGACTCGAGAAGCATGATTGGCAGTGCTAGGGAATGCGGTGGACTCTATTTCTTTGAAGATGGAATGAATTCAACAAGTCCAGAGTACGTGTTTTGAGTCTATTTTTGTTTCTAGTAATACTGAAATAATGTTGTGGCATTATAGATTAGGTCACCCAAGTTTTCAATATTTGAAATACTTATTTCCAAAATTACTTAGAAATAAAATTCCATCTTCATTTCAATGTGAGATTTGTGCTTTAGCAAAATAACATCATGCTTCTTATCCACCACGACCTTATAAACCCTCTACACCATTTTTGTTAATACATAGTGATGTGTGGGGTCCTTCACGTGTTTCTATAGTTTCTGGAAAAAAATGGTTTGTCACGTTCATTGATGATCACACTAAGATCAGTTGGGTTTATTTGCTTAGAGAAAAATCTAAAGTGGAGAGTATTTTCAAAAAATTTACACCATGGTGCAAACAAAATTTCATGAAAAAATCAAGGTTTTCAAAAGTGACAACAGTAAGGAGTATTTAAACAAGATTCTTTGAAAATGGTACAAATGCTACAATCCAATTTCCAAAAAAAAAAAAAAAATTATTACCATGGATGTTTCATTTTTTGAAAATAAACCGTTGTTTACTACTCATCTTCAAGGGGAGAGAGAAAGAAAGGAAGATTCAAAAGATTTGAAATTTCCAAGTTTTTTTCAAACTTTTCTAGAAAATTGTGATGTAGGTTTTTTTCAAACTTTGTCATATTCTAATTTGGGAATTTCTAATCAGTTTTTTGAAACAACAAATTCTAACTCAAATTTGAATTTTAAAGCTGAATCTAATGCTAATCAAGTAGAAAAAACAACTTATGTGTTAGTGCAACAAATTTTGGCCAATCTCTAAAGCCATCACAGGATCACAATCCTATTGGTACCAAAAATAGAGGAGAAACAGGTCTGGAAAAAATCTTTGGAATAGTTTATGAGAGGAAGTATCTGAATCAAAGAAAAGAAATCAATGCTTCTCTACCAAGTCATGAATCCAATCCAAGTCAAGATCAAGAGTCTTCAAGTAATTCTCAAACTATGTTAGATAAAATCTCTCAGCCTTGCTCCAATTCTCCAAATGAGTCATCTAATGATTTAGATGTACCCATAGTAGTTCGTAAAGGAAACAAGTTTTATACTAATTATCCAATGTCTAGAGTTGTGTCCTACAAAAATATTTCATCATCTTTTTTCACTTTCACTTCTCAATTTTCTTATGTAGAGATTCCAAAGAATGTACAAGGTGCCTTACGAGTTCCAGAGTAGAGGAATGCGATACTTGAGAAGATGAGAGCACTTGAGAAAAATAAGACATGGGAAATTGAAGACTTACCAAGAGAAAAAAAAAAAACATAATGGGTTGCAAATGGGTGTTCACCACCACATACAAGTCAGATGGGACTCTAGAGAGGTATATAGTGAGATTGGTGGCCAAAGGTTTCACACAAACCTATGGCATCGATTATTTGGAGACTTTTGCACTTGTGGCAAAGCTAAATACTGTAAGAATACTCTTGTCACTTGCAACAACCTTAGATTGGCCTCTACAACAATTGGACATCAAGAATGCTTTCTTGAATGGAGATTTGAAGAAGAAGTTTATATGCATCCTCCGCCGGGTTTTGAACAAGGGTTTGGATCAAAGGTGTGTAGGTTAAAAAAGTCATTGTATAGTCTTAAACAATCACCGAGAACATGGTTCGAAAAATTTACTCGGTGTAAAAAGGCAAGGGTATAGTCAAGCTCAAACCAATCACACTATGTTCATCAAGCTTTTAGGAGATGGAAAGATAACTATTTTGATAGTGTATGTGGATGATATCATACTTACGGAAGATGATGAGAATGAGATGAATCGGTTGAAGACTTGTCTAACAGCAGAATTTGAGATCAAAGACTTGGGATCCCTAAGGTATTTTCTTGGAATAGAGGTGGCTTGGTCCAAGAAAGGGATTGTGGTCTCACAATGAAAATATATTCTAGATCTACTCAAAGAGACTAGGATGAGTGGCTACAAACCTGTAGATACACCAATTGATCCTAACAAAAACCTCGGAGATAGCAAACAAAAGGCTCCTGTAAATACAGCTCATTACCAAAGATTAGTGGGGAAGTTGATTTATTTGTCTCATACACGGCTTGACATTGCATTTGCGGTTAGTATGGTGAGTCAATTTATGCATTCTCCAAGTAAAGAGCATCTTGAAGCCGCTTATCGAATACTAAGATACTTGAAGAGCTCTCCAAGAAAAGGTTTACTCTTCAAGAAGGGCGGACAACAAACAATTGAAGCCTACACAGATGTAAACTGGGTTGGGCCCATGACAAATAGAAAGTCTACATCCAGGTATTGCACGTATGTTTGAGGGAATCTAGTTACATGGAGAAGCAAGAAGCAAAATATAGTAACCTAATGCAGCGCAGAGGCTAAGTTTAGAGCAATGGCTAATGGAGTGTGTGAAATCATATGGTTACAACGAGTACTTGAAGAGTTGAAGCAACCAATAAACATGCCTATAAAGCTATATTGTGACAACAAATCAAGTATAAGCATAGCTCACAACCCAGTGCAACACAACAAGACCAAACACATTGAGATTGATAGACACTTCATAAAAGAAAAACTTGAAGCAAGACTTATTTGCATGTTGTTTGTTCCTACAACACAACAAACTGTTGACATTTTAACAAAGGGATTGTTTCAACCAAACTTTGAACTTCTTGTTAGCAAGTTGGGCATGATTGACATTTATGCTCCAACTTGAGAGGGAGTGTTGAAGAAAGTTAGGAAGTTAGTTAGGATTTTTTATGTTTTCCTTTAATAAAATCCAATAACAAACTTGGCGTAGATAGGACATTTCCTATTTTTTTCTCTTCAATTACTATTTTTTTCTCTTTACCTAGGATTCTAGGCTGCTAGGAGTCTCACTTCATTAGAATTCTAGGCGGCTAAGAGTCTCACTTAGTTAGGATTCTAGGCTGCTAAGAGTACTATCTATTTAAGAAATTAAATGAAAAAAGGAAAATTTTGAATTTTCTTCCAAACGGCTTTTACCTATTCACCCTCCTTTTAAGTGCACAAGCATATATTTAGACACTTTTTTCACAAATAGCAAATAATAAATACTAAACAAAACTTAGAAGTCCAAGAATTTGATAATACAATTGAAAATAGAAATAAAACTAAGGTTGGTTTTGGTTCTAGTGAACTTCTGTTGTTCTCATCAGACACCACTCTCTACACCTTTATCACACAACATAAATCTCATACCGCTGTCTGGAGTCCAAGTTGAAACCTTTCTGGGTGCAGCTCAAACAATCTCTTCATTCTGCACTTTTGAACATGAAGCAATGTTTGATTCAATATAAGAGTTTTCCCAGTTCTTTCCATCAAAATTCTTAATCTCCACATGGGTCAGCGTTCCCGGGTCCACACACATGAATGAAACTGCAACCCCATCTTGATTTGATCGTGGAATGTAAAACGAGGTTATGCCACAAATCTTGCAGAAAGTATGCTTTGCAGTATGAGTGCCAAAGGTATAGGTTGTAAGGAACTCTTTTGAATCTCCTAAAAGCTCAAATTTTTCAGCAGGGACAATAAAGTGAGCGTTGCCTCTCATGAAGCAGTTAGAACAGTCACATTTCCAAACTAGAACACTGGCAGGTGCTTCTACCTTCCATCTTACCCTCCGGCAGTGGCATCCGCCACTGTGCACCACTTTCTTGGAATCCATTTCAGAGGATTCTAATCCTTCAGATGCGTAGTTTTCACTTGAACATATACTGGCCAACAAGCTGTCAATGAAGTAAGTCAGCACTTCTATCATGAACAGAAGCATACAGCAACAATCAGATGAGATAATTAGATTTAAATAACGGAACAAGTGACAGGTATATACAAAAATCCGGCTGCAAATACATGCAAGTTCAACAAGAAAATCCATGTTCAGAAGTACCCTATACTTGCAATACTTCTGAAAGTAGTTCTACCAACATGGAAGGACAAAACATATCAGTTGGGTGTAACTTAGATCTAAACCTAATTTAGAATGACCTCTTTGTTCTTCTGGCAAATCATGGAACCCACTGTCAATATAAAAAAGGCAATCATATTTTCTCGTATACGATGTGATGTATCCAGGCACATAGAAATGTTCAATTTCTTGTACTGCAGCATGTGAAACTAGTCCAAATGAAATGAGAGCTAGTTGAAAATTCTTTGGGAGATTTTCCAGAATAACAACATAAAGCAAATGTGGTGAATTATTTCCCAAAAAATCCTACAAACAGGTGCACATAATAATTGAACAAAATGAGAAAAAGAAACAAAAATTGTAAAGTAGTTAAAAGATTATCCATCTTCAATATATTGAACAAACAGATTTCCATGTATAGCCATGAAACAAAGTCCCAGCAGATGTGCACCCTACCACCAAACCAAAATCCTACTAGAGGGTCTAGATCCACACTAACACCAATTCAGTACATCTTCCAAGGCTTCAGAAACACGGTAGGATATGGGCTCTATTTGGATCTCAGAAACAACTAGGTAAAACAAAAATGGAAGGGCACAACCAATTCATGCTGTTTGATTGTGATGGAAAATAGGAAGGCGATTAGGAGAAAAATGTGGGAAGTAAGGGAAAGAACAGGGCAAAAGAATAGAGGGCTCAATTTGGTGCTTTATATTTTCTTTCTTTGTTTTTTCCTTTCTTTTCTCTTTCCATCCCTTTACCATTCACTTGCAGTTTATGACAACCAAACAAAGCCCTAGTGAAGAGGAAGTTGGAGAAAATATGGCCTTTTGAATCCACCTTGATATGTGAGGATTAACCAAGTTGAAGGCTAAAAGGGTCAAGTGAGGGAGAAAGGTTCAAATTAATTTTTAACACCTGTCATGTACTTCAGAAAATGGTACCTAAATACACAGTTCTAGTCCCTAGGGTTATACAAGTTCAACAGAAGCAGCTCCAGGGATCAACAATTTCCATGATGGGTAATGTGTGCACTCTTACAGGTATAGATATTTCATCTAATCATGCAACATTTTTTAGGCTGGCCCCTCAGTGAGGACACTAGTTAGTATGTCTATAACTTATTTATTAGTGGTGGGAGAGGATGTCTACAACCATTAAATAATGGCTCACTTCACTTCTGCCATCACTTTCTTCTTTTCATTCCTTTGTTGTAAGCAAAAAGGGGCTTTTGAAGGATTTATACATTGGTTTACATATCTGATCCATACCCACACTCTGTTAATAGATCTTAGAGGGTCCCTAACTGTGTAACTTCTGTAAACTGAAGGCAGTACCCATCCTGCATGCTCCTATAAGACCCAAAATGTGAAAATTTGACTAAAATCAACCACAAGCAAGTGAAGGCCTTTCAGTTTTAGAGACTCCAAGGTTTGAGTGTGAGAAGCCATGACAAAGGGAGAGCTAAATAGCAGGATGCAGTCAAGAGGAGATGCACTACTTGATATTATCAATGCCACGAAGAGTTTGTCTTCAATATTGTGTCCTTTAAGAGTCAATATTTTCAAGACATCTAAGCCGCTAATGAATTCCCAAATTTTCTGATGATGTATATCAACATGACTCAAGGTACATATAAACGGGAATCCAAATGTGTTGCCCCTTGGTGTGGACAGAAGAACATCTACTGAATTCTTGATTGAACTTGTTGTCAAATACTCCATTGTACAAGGAAAACCCTGTTACTCTATGAAGATTGCAAAAAGGAAATAATGTAATGGATGTTGCCAGAAGATTGTAGTGGCAGATCTTCATGATCCAATGATCACTATAGAAAATAGAGGATAAAATGTAAAACACTAAACAATCTCTATGTTGTGGTGGATTTACAGGCCCAAACAGTAGACGACTTAAATATATATCTGGTTTTACGAATGCAGATGAGTATCCTATATTTACTGGTTTTGGAATTAAGTTCATGTTCATGCTAATGCACAAATCTATGCAGCTGGACCTATCCACTTGATCATCCTATCTACTCTGCAAGTAAATGACTGTCTGCCTGAGAATTATAAAAGCATTATACCTTCTTTATCATGATCCAACCCCCATCCAAGAACAAAGATAGAGCCTCAGAGCTGCATATCAATGAACCAAAAAGAACAGTGCTGTGACTTCATTGCTTGACAGATTCTACCATAAAACCAGGTAGTGATAATGAAAAGAAAAAACATTTCAAGCAAGGAAAAGTTGTGAGGTTCAAGGTCACAAGGATGGATTTGAAACAAGCAAGCCATTCAACATACTCGCTTATTGTTCTGAGCTACACTATTGAAAGGATGAGAGAATGGTGCTAGGTGAGACCATAGATAAAGAAAGAATCAATTCCGTGTTTCCTCATCAGCCACTCATGAGCTCCTTTTTAACAGGAGCTGGATTCCCTTTGGAATATATACCTTAGAGGGTGTTCAAAACTAGATCTCAAAGAGGGTGTGCAGGTGAAAGTCTTCGGCATGTCTTTCATGCAAACTATTACAAGTTTCATCACCAGTGTTTCATGTCGTTTCATAAGGCATTGATCCTCATTCAATGCATTTGATCCTCCATCAAATCTACAAGACAAATATATCAGTACATATAATTTATAACCTACTCTATGCCCCATGTCAGCCATAGTCTCAAGTATATAACTTCCTTTACTTCTACGTGCAGTGCCAATATTGCAACCATGGAACTATCCAGTACACTGTTTATCTCCTGTCAAGATTATAGAAACGGTTATAGGAGAGATTATATGAGAAATCATAGGAAAGATTTTTGGAAAGATTGCAGGAGAAATTTTGGTAATATTTTTTATTTATTTCATTTTCTTTTACTGTTATAGGCTAATAAATACCCTTGTAGCTTCATTCAGACTCTACAGAAAATGAAATAAATTCTGTTCTTTTCAACAAGGTATCAAAGCACAGTTATCCTAACATCACCATCTCTCCTTGATGCCTAGCTGTCCACTTTCATCTTAAAACCTCCCTACCTTAATGCAAATTTCTTTTTTCTTCTTTTCGAAGTCTCACTTGGATCTTGGTACTTGAATTGTTTCTCATACATCATGGGTGAACATATGCCAACCAAAGACTCGGTTTTCTATGGCTCTGTGATTAGTGTCAAATTAAGTGGACTTATCTCCTATGGTCTAGGGTAGTAGAAGTTTTCTTCAAGGCATGTGGTAAAATTTCTAGCAAAGTTAGTTGATACTAGGGAAGAAGCTAAAGCACAAATTCTGACTTAGCTTTGGAATAGTATGGAACTAGAGGTATTTAATAATGTCTCGTCTCAATTCTGCTAAAGATATTTGGAATACATTAGCTGAAATATCTGTCAAAAATGTCTCTCTTATTTATGAACTCTATCAAAATTTCTTTTCCTGCCAGCAAGGTGATAGATTAGTTCAACAATATTATTAAAGGGCATGTGGGAATAGTTGGTTGTCATTAGGTCTTTACCATAAAGGATAATCCTAATGGTATTGTTGATAGATTGAAGGCTTGTTTGGTGGCCAAAGGAGTCACTCAGGCATACAGCCTTAACTGTATTGAGACTTTTTCTTCTATGGCTAAATGGAACTCAATACAAGTTATTGTACCTATGGCAGCAAATCTAGACTGACCCTTTTGCCAACTCGTGTAAAAAATGTCTCCTTTTGCTGATTTATGACACTCAACGGGTTTCTCACTTGCATGCAATCATACCAATTTTGAAATATCTCAAAGGAACTCCTGGTCGTGGTCTTCTCTATCAATCCTCAGGACATCTATGTATTGAAGGATACCCTGAGTCTGATAAGGCAGGATCTCCCCATGATAGAAAATCAACAATTGGCTATTGCATTTTTTTTTTTTTTTTCCTTTTTGAGGTAATATCATAACCTAGAGGAGCAAAATACAATCAGTTGCAGCGCATTCTAGTGCAGAGGCAGAGGCAGAGGCAGAGTATCGGGCAATGGCAAATACAATATGTCAGTTGGCTTGATCTGGATCCATGATCACAGTCGCAGATTCTCGAACTGATGCACTAAAGTCGTCCCAAACAGGAATGATTGAGTGCAACTGTACTTGTTTAATCTTATCCAATTCACTTACATCTAAACACTTCCCAATTACATGTTCAAGATAGATGAGGGTAGGTTATAAGAAAGGAAAAAAAACCTTTAATTAACTAATGGAGATCTGAACCTACATTCCAAAAGAAATCATGACAATCATGAACCCCCAAATTACGTCAACGAAATTAAGAAAATGGAGCTTCTTTACCTAAAGCAATTACATATAGCAGGCATCAAAGATTTTATAAGCACTCTGAAAACCAAGGCAATTTAAAAAACAGTGTTCTTGGACTCTTACTCCCACTCCTGTTCTTGCTTTCCCTCTCTACCCTGGTTACATAAGTCTAAGGGAGTTTCAAGCTACCGACTTTCACTGACAAAGTCTCACAACACTGCTCTGCAACCAAGCAAAAGACTAAATAAGACACTAGTACAATATTAGAATTTAGACACAACAGAAAGAGTAGTTAGCCTGCCACACAACCTACAAGATAGGAACTGTACTGACTTCTTTCACAATAATGGCCCATTTCTCATCTCAGGTCATTAGATTCCACCCATCTTAAAAAAATTTAAACCAACAATCATTTTCATTGTTGTCCTGTATCAACTTCCATATGTAATAGAAACAATCTCACATCCAAGGCCATCCTTAGACTATATATTCCCATGCCATTCCCTATTCCTATGATGCATTTCCATGCCTATATTTTCTTTCAACAACCAAATATTTCACCTTAAAGTCCCAACTATGATTGCTCTAACACTTAAGCATTTCACAAACATCATGCATTCATCTTGAGATCAATTACTGGGAGTCATATATCTAACTATGTTAAGATATTGCTGTAACATTCTCAGGATTAATATTTTTCTATCTTAAGAAATAATACTAACAAGATGTTCATAAGTTAAAGTCATAAAGGAAACAAGGGCAATCAGAGTAGTGCCTTTTTTTCTCTCTCTGTATCAAGCATAACAGCTTTTTATGACAGTTGACAGAACATTCCATTAATCATTTTAATGGATTCTTTCATCCAGCAAGTATAACAATGCTGCAAGAAATATAACCAATTTGTGAGGGAGTTCATCATTAGAGGGATTTCAAGCTTTGCAATAAGTTTTGCAAAAGATCCCTTGACTAAAATTTTCGACAACCACCCAGCCACACAGACTTTATAGGCTGATCTTCTCTTGATATAAAAATGGTATACAACTTTCATTTTTTTTTTGATAAGTAGTATACAACTTTCATTTTAATGCATAGCATATGACACCTTGAGTCAATAACTACTTTAAGATCCATGTAAACCTCTTTGCTGAATATGACTCTCCCACTTTAACTTTTTTGAATCTAGCTCTTATACAGGTTGCTTCATCAAAACTTGATATCATGTGAAAGTTTAAGATCTAGTATGGGAAATACCTGTTGTCTTTAGGAACTCTAGGTAGCCTGCATAGATTTTTTAATATCTGTGCGACTAGGACAATCTGAAGACACATGTCCTAACCCACCACAATTATAGCATTCAACCGTTTTTCCCTTTAAATTACCCCAATCCTTTTCCTTAAATGAATTTTCAATTCTTTTTCCTTTCTTTGAGTCTTGTTTCCTAATGAGATGGGGTCGCCATTAAAATTGAATAAAATCGGAAGATCAATAGGAGAACTTAAGTCCAAACAAGAATGAGACAAATTAAACAATGAGGGAAGTGAGGCAAATGCTTGGGTCCCTTACAACATTTTTAATGGGGTTAGTCCTGACAAATTTCATAGGATAGCCACATGTAAACACGTTAAGGAAGCTTGGGACATCCTTGAAGTAACCCATGAAGGCACTTCACCTGTGAGGTTGTCTAAAATCCAAATGCTGACCTCCAAATTTGAGAGCATTAGGATGCAAGAGGATTAAACTTTCTCTGCATTCCATTTTGAGCTTAGTGATATATTGAACCCTTGTATTAACCTTGTGGAGATAATACCTGAGTCCAAGACTGTAAAAAAATTTCTAAGACCTCTCCCTGAGAGATTTAGACCCAAGGTTACGATCATAGAGGAAAGCAAGAGCATCGACTCTATGAGGTTTGATGACTTGTATGTTCGCTTTAGACCTATGAGATGTCCCTACTTGATGATTAGAAGCCTCGGGAAACCATATCTAAGGCTTCTAAGAATGGAGGACAAGATACTGAAACTTTGAGCCTGTAGGAATGGAAAAGCTTGTTTTAATGTCTAAACGAAATTGCATTCCAGACCTATTCTCCTTGCATCTTTAAGAAGAATTCCATACCCTCTATCATCCATAGTAGATTAACAAGGTCAGAAAAAAAATTTCACAGCAAGGAAGCAACTCAGAGGAAAAAGAAAAAAAATGGGAAAATGAAAAAGAAAATAAAATGAAATTACCTGATAAGAGCGTATACAAGAACTAAGTCCAGAGAACAAGAGACGACCTCCACTTCCGCTGGGTGTCTAAGATTTAGATAGGGTTGGTTTGTTTTTCCTAACCTTGTTCCTTTGATATTAATATATTATTAAGTAAATTGGTCACATTTAATATTATTAAGTATAATTTTGTTTCTTTTTACTTAAGCCTTTAATGCAAATTGTTTTAAGACTTATGTCATTTTTAAAATTATTTATTTTTTGTTATAATTGTAGGAATGAATGTCACCACATTAATGTTAATTAAGTATTATTTATGACTTCCATTAATACTTATTAATGGAAGTCATTAATGTTATTTATGAGTTTCATTAATATTCATTAATGGGGATATTAATGGAAGCCATTTAGAAAGCCTATAAAAGGGCTTCCCATCCTGAGAAAAGAAATTCTCTTCCTCTCATTCTCTCTGTTTTTCATTTTCTCAACTTTCTCAACTCTCTTCTTTGATTTCTTCTTCCCCATTATATAGCAAAGTAAGATATATTTCATCTTTACTACTTTGATTTGCATTGTATTTGTCTTTGTTTTACAACACGTTATCAGCACGAATTGCTCTAAAGGTAATTCTCGTATCTTAAACTTGAAGTTATTTATATAAAATAAAATTTTACATATTTATATTATTGTTGATTTGTTTTGTTACATATTCTTAAAAGTTATAAACAAATTATTTGATTTTGTTTATAATCAAAGTTATAACAATGCTATCAAGTTATTATAATTGATTCTAATAATATTGTTTTGTCATATATTTGAAATTATTTGACAATGTCGAATCTCACAAAACTCAAATTTGTGGCACTGGACATTTCGAGAAAAAACTCTCTATCTTGGATCCTTGATGTTGAAATACATCTTGATGCAATAATCTTGGAGCTATGATCAAAGAAGGAAATCAAGCATCCCTACAGGATCACACAAAAACATTGATTTTCTTTCGTCATCATCTCCATGAAGGTTTAAAAAAAAAAAAAAAAAAAAAAAAGGTTTTTGATGAAAAATCACTAGTCTCATCCAACTAGATTTGAATCGTTCCCTGAAGTGAATACAATATCATTCCAAACTCGTGAACGTGGATGAGAACGTGGTTATGGTCGTGGAAGAAATCCTCGATACCATGGTTCTTATAATAATAATTCTTAGAAAATGAAAGTCTCATTGCACCACCATAAGTGGAACAATACGAAATGGAACAATACTGAGGCAAAACAAGAAAATGGGAAGCGTTTACAAGATAAACCTCCTAAGAACCATGAGAATAATTGTTATAGATGTGGTATTAAGGGGCATTGGTCACATACCTGTTGTATGCCCAAACATTTGGTCGACTTTTACCAAGCATCAATAAAAGCAAAAGGAAAAGAGATAGAGATGAACTTTATCGATGGTGATGGATTGGACCTAACCTACTATGATATTAATTTATTTGGAGGTCCCAATGAAAAAACAAACCATTTGATAAATGATAAGAAAATTAACATTGACTGATGTTACTTTATATATGAAATAATATATTATTATGTCTTATATTTACATTTGATTTTCTTTTGTTATTTACATTATGCCTTGTTTTTTTAGTTATATCTAAAATCTATGTGTTATTTGGTCTCAAGATGAATGAGGATGATGTATGTCTCGAAGACTGTGCAACCACCCACACGATTCTTCGAGATAAAAGATATTTCCTCGAATTGACATTAATAAAAGCTAATGTAAGTACCATATCTGGTACTACAAACTTAGTTGAAGGCTTTGGAAAAGCAAACATAATGTTGCCAAATTGAACTAGATTCCATATAAATGACGCTCTATATTCTAGCAAATCCAAAAGAAATTTGCTTAGTTTTAAAGATATCCGCAGAAATGGATATCATATTGAAACTATGAATGAAAATAATGTAGAATATCTTTACATTACTTCCATTATATCTGGCTAGAAGCTTATAATGGAAAAACTCCTGGTTTTCTCATCTGGGTTGTATCATACAACTATAAAGCCTATTGAATCATATGCTGACATGAACCAGAAGTTCAACGACCAAAAGTTTTTGTCCTTTGGCATGACAGACTAGGTCACCCAAGGTCTTCAATGATGCATCAAATAATCGAACACTCACTTGGGCATCCACTAAAGAACCAGAAGATTCTTTCGCCCAATGAATACTCATGTGCTACCTGCTCACAAGGTAAATTGATAATCAGACCATCTTTTATTAAAGTCATACCTGAGTCACCAGTCTTTTTAGAAAGAATACATGAGGACATATGTGGGTCTATCCATCCACCATGTGGACCATTCCGTTATTTTATGATCTTAATAGATGCTTCTACTAGGTGGTCACATGTTTGTCTCCTTTCTACACCTAACGTTGCCTTTGCTAGACTCCTTGCACAAATAATAGGATTACGAACACAATTTCCAGATTATCCAATTAAGATAATACGTCTTGATAATGCTGGCGAATTTACTTCTCAAACATTCATTGAATATTGCATGTCAGTAGGGATAAATATTGAGCATCCTATTGCTCATACTCATATCCAAAATGGTTTAGCAGAATCCTTCATGAAACGTCTCTAATTAATAGCTCGACCATTACTAATGAAAACCAAATTACCTACTTCCGCCTGGAGACATGCTATTATGCATGCTACAACTTTAGTCCGTATTCGACCTACAACTTACCATGAATACTCCCCTTTACAACTTGTGCTTGGAAAACAACCAAATATCTCTTACTTACGAATCTTTGGTTGTGTAGTATATGTACCAATTGCACCTACATAATGCACTAAAATGAGTCCCCAACAAAGACTTGGGATTTATGTAGGTTTTGATTCTCCATCTATCATAAGATATCTTGAACCTTTCACAGACGATATTTTTACAGCCCGCTTTGCAGATTGTCATTTTAATGAGAGTGTTTTCCCGTCATTAGGGGGAGAAAAGTCGATTCCTGAAGAACGACGAGAAATTAGTTGGAAGGCATCTACTATGACCCATCTTGATCCTCATACAAATCAATGTGAACTAGAAGTTCAAAGGATCATTCATTTGCAAAATCTTGCAAATCAATTACCAAATGCATTCATTGATACAAAGAAAGTGACAAAGTCACATATCCCGGCTACAAATACTCCAGCACGGATTGATGTCCCTATAAGACTGTTAACAAATGAATCTAAGATACGCCTGAAGCATGGTAAACCTGTCAGCTCAAAGGATGTAACTCCCTGGAAGAAGAGAACCCAAGAAAAACTTGGCACTCTAGAAGAGGCCATCAAAATGACTGATCAGTTTAAAATTGATAAATCTATAGCCTTAGAAGAGGCACAAATAATGCAGAAAGCCCCTAAAGAGGCACATATTGAACAAGAAGCCCCTGAAAAGGCACATATTGAACAAGAAACCCCTAAAGATCCACATATTGAACGAGAAACCCCTGAAGAGGTACAAATACCTGAAAATTGTGAGATCTCAGTAAGTTATGTACACACGGGAGAAAAATGGGATCGAAATAATATTGTTATTAACAATATTTTTGCTTTCCAAGTGGCCTCTGAAGTCATAAGAAATTATGAAGATCCCAAACCACGAAATATGGAAGAATGTCGACATAGAAATGATTGGCCAAAATGGAAAGAAGCTATACAGGCAGAATTAAACTCATTAACAAAACGAGAAGTTTTTGGACCTATAGTCCAAACACCTGAAGATGTAAAACTTGTTGCGTACAAATGGGTATTTGTACGAAAGCGCAATGAGAATAATGAGATCATAAGATATAAAGCGCGATTAGTAGCACAAGGTTTCTCGTAGAGACCTAGTATTGACTATGAGGAAACATATTCTCCCGTCATGAACGCAATCACATTTCGTTTCTTAATTAGTTTGGCAGTCTCAAAAGGACTGGATATGCGTCTCATGAATGTTATTACAGCATATTTATACGGATCCATGGATAATGATATATATACATGAAAATCCTTGAAGGATTTAAATTGCCTTAAGCAAATAATACAAAGTCTCGTAGCATGTACTCAATCAAGTTACAACGATCTTTGTATGAATTAAAGCAATCTAGACGCATGTGGTACAATCGCCTTAGCGAATACTTGCTAAAAGAAGGGTATGTGAATAACCCTATATGCCCATGCATCTTCATTAAGAAATCAGAAACCGGATTTGCAATGTATGTTGATGACTTATATCTTGTCGGAACTCCTGAAGAGCTCACAAGAACAACAAATTACTTGAAAAAGGAATTTGAGATGAAAGATATTGGAAAAACAAAATTTTGTCTCAGCCTGTAGATCAAGCATTTTCCAAATGGAGTCTTAGTACATCAATCAACATATATTAAGAAAGTTTTGAAGCATTTTTACATGGATAAAGCGCACCTTTTAAGTTCTCCAATGGTTGTCCGATCATTTGATGTGAAAAATGACCCATTTCGTCCTTGTGAAAAGGATGAAGAGTTACTTGGTCCTGAAGTACCATATCTTAGTGTTATTGGTGCACTTATGTATCTTGCCAATTGTACACGTCCAGACATTGCTTTTTCTGTCAATTTATTAGCAAGATATAGTTCCGCTCCAACTCGAAGACATTGGAATGGTATCAAACATATATTGCATTATCTTCGTGGAACTACTAATATGGGTTTATTTTACTCAAGGGAATCAAAGCAACAATTGCTTGGATATGCAGATGCAGGATATCTTTCATATCCACATAAAGGTAGGTCACAAACAGGGTATGTGTTTAATTGCAATGGTACTACTATTTCATAAAGATCTATCAAACAAACAATGGTGGCCACATCATCAAATCATTCAAAAATACTAGCAATTCATGAAGCAAGTTATGAATGTATATGGCTAAGATCTATAATCCAGCATACTCGGGAATCATGTGGACTCTCCTCTATCAAAGGTGACCCGACAATATTATTTGAAGATAATGTTGCATGCATTGCACAAATAACAAGGGGTTATATTAAAGGAGATAGAACTAAACATATTTCACCAAAATTCTTTTATACACATGAACTCCAGAAGAGTGGTGAAATTGATGTGTAATAAATATGCTTAAGTGATAATCTAGCATATTTATTCACAAAATCATTACCAACCTCAACATTCAAGAAGTTAATACACAGGATTGGAATGCGTCAATTCAAGGATATCGACATGAGGGGGAGTATGCTTGTAAAAGGGTGTTAGTGTACTGTATTCTTTTTTCCTTCGTCCAGGTTTTCTCCTACTGGGTTTTACTGATAAGGTTTTTAACGAGGCAGTCCTAATATACCAAGAAAAGAATATTGTACTTTTTTTCCTTCGCTAGGTTTTTCCTATAAGGTTTTTTACTAGCAAGGTTTTAATGAGTCATATTCTTTCAATGTGGTGGACAGCCAAGGGGGAGTGTTATAATTGTAGTAATGAATGTCACCACATTAATATTAATTAAGTATTATTTATGACTTTCATTAATACGCATTAATGGAAGTCATTTGGAAAGCCTATAAAAGGGCTTTCCGTCTCTTGTAATATACATCCCGAGAAAAGAAAGAAATTATCTTCCTCTCATTCTCTCTGTTTTTCATTTTCTCAACTTTCTCAACTCTCTTCTCTGATTTCTTCTTCCCTATTATATATCAAAATAAAATATATTTCATCTTTACTACTTTGATTTGCATTGTATTTGTCCTTGTTTTACAACATTTTTAAAATTTATCATTTTTTAAGAAAATTGTATCTTAATGAAAAAGTATAAAAAATATATATATATAGATATACATATATAAAAGAATTCATGAAAATAAATAAGACAAATAAGGGTTAAAAGGTAAAATAAAGATGTAAACTTACAAATAAATTAATTATTTTTACTTATTACTTAAATTTGTTTTTAACTTTAAGTTATACAATTAAGTTATTTTACTAAATATACTTAATTTACTTAATTATTTAAATTAATTTTTTAAGTTATTTTAAACTAGTGTTAAATATGAAGTTGAGTTTTTTTCTTTATGTCCTAAAGCAAGTTATTTGAAAACTTAAAATTTAAGTCATTTTTAAAATTATTTGTTTTTAAGCTTATCATTTGTTAGATTTTTTTTTTTTTTACTTTTATCTTGACCGAAAAAGTCACTTTTTGTCATTTTTGAAAATTTTGTATAAATATTTGAATGAAAAAAAAATTAATAATTAGCAAAGTTATAAATAAAAAATAAAAATCAAATATAATTGAAATAAACCCTCAAAAAACTTCTTTCTAGCTAAGCTCAACCCCTTTAAATCTGAATTTTTTTCTTAAATTATTGCCTAAAAATGAGATCAACAACATAAAAATCACTGAATTTGGGTAAGAAATTGATCTAAAATAAAACCACAAAATTCCAAAACTAAAACCAAAATTCTACCTTATATAACTACTATTTTTGCTTCATAATTTATCAAATTCTTAATGAAATTTAATTAGGGACATTTGTGTTTTGGACCTAGTTGGGCCCAAAAATTAAGCTTTTGGTCCATATAAGTTCACTATTTAAGCCCAAGACCTAGAGGAAGTGTGAAAATTAAGAAGAAGGATATGAATTTTTTATCTTTCCAAAAATGACCTTTATTGACTATGAAAAAAAAAAAGTAAAAAAACATTAATTTAAATTTTATTCCTTTTATAAACCTCAATAAAATTTAATTTAATTTAGTAATTTGGAAAAAAATACATCATTTTCCAAAAAAATAAAAATAAATTATTATTATTATTATTTAAAAATCAAACATCTTGCAAAAAAATAATAAATTTTCATAATAATTATTAAAAAAAATTAAGATAAAAAAGTTTGTCAAATATTGTGGTAGAAAATACTCAAAATAGCTTTGAAGGGTATATTGGTATTTTCATATTTTATATCCTTTATATTAATTATGCAATTTTTATGAACCAAATCTTAATTTTTGGGCTCAATTCCGTCCAAAACACAATTGTCCCATTTAATTATTTATATATTCCTTATTAAAAAATTAAAATAAATAATATTAAAATCATAAATTTGGATTGTAAATGAATTTCAACCACTTATCATATGACAATTCCACTTCGATGAAAATTTTAATTAAAAATTCAAAACATAATTCTTATTTTTCTAAATACCCACTTCCAATCAATTCTAAAAAAAAGGATTCATACTCTTTTCTAAATTAAAAATTAAAAAATTAATGAATTAATTTCAATAATAGAACCATAAATTCCAAGGTACAATACATGAAAACTAGTGTTAATTTAGAAAAAATTTCACATTTTCTTAGTAATCAAACAAAAATTAAAATTTTAATTATTATCTAATTCTCAATTTCTTAATTAATTAGATACTTAATCCTTATTAAATTTTCATTATAGTAATAAATTATGATGTTTTTTAATATTTAGGAATATGTCAAATTATTCTTCTTCTTTTTTCAAATTACTAGATTTGAAATTTTGAAACTAATAAAATAAGAAAAAAAATATATATAGTAATTAATTTTATAAATATTTTTAATATGTAAAATTAGATAAATTTAACACTTAATAGTATTAGAACATTAGTAAAAATAAATAACTTAATATTTAACAATATTCAAATGCTAGTTAAATAGAAATAACCCAAAAAAGAATTTAATGCAGATATATTTCCATGTCCAATAAGTGATCCAATAAAAAGAAACTCCAAAAATGCAAAATCTTATACAATTTTACTAGTGTTTGTTATTTTATCAATTATTTTAAAAATAGTGTAAAATAAGTGATAAATATTCAATAAGGGTACAACTCGAGTGTCGTGGGTTGAGTTGATGGTTAACTTAAATTAAGCAATAATCAACTTAAGTCAAACCCAACCCACCTTCTAACCCAATGTACTTAATCCAAGTCCAATCCAATATCATTTTTTTTAAAACTAAGGTTGAGTTTGGATTAGTTGGATTAAATTCAAGTTAATCGAGTTGTATGATTGAAAATTCATTATAATTTTTTTTAAATTTTTTTTACATATATTTATATCAAAATTTAAATAGTAAATGAGACAAAATTTTAAAATAATAAAAAAAATTAAAAATAAATATATATATCTTCTTTGAAAAAATGAAAAATATATAATATAATTATAATTGAACATTTTTCCTTTAAAATCTAAAAACAAAATGAATTGTATTATATAACATAATATAAATTATAAATATTAAATTTTGTTCTAGTTAGGTTTGAGTTATCTGAACATTGGCTTGAACTCGATCAAAATTAAGTTATGATCAACCCAAACCCAATATGAGTATTTAAATTGGGTTCTAATTGAGTCATATCAACCCGTCCAAATTGCACCCCTATTATTATGTAGTTTTACTTTATATAAACCTAAATAATTCATATAGAAAGGATGCTTTTCATTTATTTCCTATACCGGTTTGGTGATGGATGTGACTCAAAAATAATCAAAATTTTGGCTCTACTATTATTAGAGGCAAAGTTGAAATAGGAATTCTCACTTTATCTCATGCATTAAAGTGTCTAAATTTTTGTTATACATAGAGTTGTCCAAGTGCCACATGATGCTTAGGAGAGTCCAAAGTCTGCACAAAAACAAAATGGGCTTCAGCTTCCACCATTACAATGGTCTGAGGCAAGACAAAGACCCAAACAAACCATTGTAGCCATTAGCATTAATAACAACTACCCCTGGTTCAGCTGCAGTATGCATGTTCTTGTCAACCACCACTTTCTTTCCAATAACTTTTATCTCAATAATTATTCAACAAATTTGAAAAAGAGGACAAGTTACTTTTATAAAACAGCCGATTCACCCCACCATAGAAAAACCGAAACCGAGTGAGCAGCACAAGTGTTCTCTTTTTCCCCTGAAAACCAGAAGCATCCAACATAGCTTTTCAAGACAAGCAACCAATATCCATTTCATCTTGCATTAAAATTTCTTCAAATACATCATACACATACCCATCCAACCCTTTTAAATTGCCCCACAACCCACTATCCCAAAAAGAGAGAAAGTGTGCACCCATCAATGTTCTGGTCATCCACCACTAACCCCACCACTGATATTAGGAGAACACATCAATTTAGCTTTTGACAAACTAATTCCCTTAGAATTGACCATGGCAAAAACCCAAAAAAAAAAAAAAAAAATGAAGTGCCTGTAGTTTTCTTTCCTGGGCATCATCATAATCACTCCTCCTTTGACAAAACTGGAAAAAAGAATAGAACAGTGTCACCATCGCATCTTCCATGATTGTTCTTCCAATAAGGAGTTAGAAACTAGATTTGGAGTAAGATATTCCCAGGATGGGGGACCAAGAGAAGCACCATAATAGGGTTGTATGTCGATGAGCATATGCATATGTGATCACATACTCTTTGTTCTGATCTATGAGGGAGCATCGGATTCAGGCTTGACTAGTGTTGATGGTTCAGGTTGGTGTGTCCGGAAGATTGCCGAGGCCAGTGAGATAGGCATGATGCAAAGTGCCTTGGACTGAAGGAACTGCATGGCAGCTCCCACATCTTCTTCCATCAGCTTAGCTACTTGTTGTTCTGTTCCATCTGTTGACCACTTCTCCCAAGCTTGCTGATTGCTTCCACCCTCAGTGCCATCTCCCTATCTCACACAAAAATCACCCTTATATGGATGGGAGAAAGAATTGAAAATCTTGCAGATGCAAGAAAAACAAAAATAGCAAGTAATGAACTAATTTATAATGGTAAAGAAAATGTGAAGAGGTATAAATTGTAGTACCCGAAATTTACAAGTTGAACATGGAGTTTTATTACCTCAATTGATAACAAGGGAACATCAGCTACCAGCTGGGCTACTGCACCTGCTCCACCAAGTCTGCTCATGCTCAAAACCTGTTTAAATTCAACAATGAAAATTTATAAATATGACAACAAATAAAAATGCAAATAAAAGCACTATAAGTGAATGTGGTGGTGATAGCATTACCGTTTGTAGAATTATTATACCCATTCATATGGTTTCATCGTATAAGTATTACACCTACTCATATGACTTCATTGTATGACTATCATATCTATTCATATGACTATTGCATAATTATTACACCTAGGCAATGTGACTTCATTGCACGCCAGTGGTTTCAGCATCAGACAGAACTCTATTCATTTGACATTGTAATTATTTCATATAAAGACTGCTTAAAAGTCATCAATGATTTCTAGAATTTTCAATATGATTTGGCCCCACAATGAAATAAGGGGAATGTTAAGACTTTGGTAGACATTTATCAAGAAGCTGGTGACAATATGATTTCACTAAATGCTCTGCAAATATTTGGAGAAAAATGAAGGATTTGCAATTATATATATTAAAACACAGGATATAAAAGATTTCTCATATGGTTTTAGGCCTTTGTCACAGGCTGTCAAGTGTGAAAATGAGGGGTTTCCCACGTACAGCCACTTTTGTGATGTGGGTGGGGTCTGTCACCAGTCCACCCTTGCGGGAATTCTGTAATTGCACCTGCACTAGGTAAATGGCCTCTGCTCTTCCCTAGATCATAGACCTATTGGTAATTGGAACGCGCATACCTTGACTTGAAGCCGTAAAAACTTCACATAATCCACAATTTCATCAAGCATAGCCGCTCTATCAGTCTGTGCAAACAACAGCAATATATCAGTATTTTTAACAGATTAAAATACTCAACTTTTTCCCCCCTTTCCACAATGTGGCAGCCTCTACTTTTTCTTTCCTAAGATTTTGCCCCATGAGGATATGGTTAAGAAGCAGTAAACCATATGAAAAAGAATGTTGATTATCAAACACAAGTCATTGGATGGTTGATATTGTTTGCTAATCAAAATGGGAACCAAGCAAAAGAGCCAATCTATTATTAGCAGAACATATTTCAAACCTTTCCTGTCAAGACTTCTTTTACCGGTCCACAGAGCATGTGCAAATGGAAAAGTTGTCGTGAAATATATGAAAAACTTGTATCTATAGGGGAAAACAAAGCATTTGAGTTCATTAAAAACACTGGTTTACTTGATTGCATGATCTTGTAAAGCAATGAAGATGACACCTACAAAGGTAGCAACCATAAAATCACTTGTACTAAATCAATGATGACATAAAATATCCCCCAGACAACTACCAGACAAAATAATTCAGAAACCAATTGCCAGAGGAAGGAATCTAAAGCATTAATAAAAGTTTTAAAAAATGAAATGCGGGATTATAGACAATGATTGAAAAGGAAATAAAGATTAATACAATCAGATTGAGAATGGGCCTAAGAACAAAACAACTGCACTGAAGAGTCACTGACCTTGTTGGCACTAGGAACCAATTCCTGCAAAGCCTTCATTCTCTCTGCTATCCTTTCTCTACGTAACTGCATCAGAAGAGAGAGCATAATGCTGGTATGCAGTAGCAATGGACAGAAAACAATGGCATATTGACAAGAAGTGAAAGAAATAGAGAACTGTTATCAATGTGACAGCTGAAACCCAAATATTATTGGCATAGAAGATCTCACTTAGGTCTAAATAAATGTTGCCATCAGCAACATTAGTGACAAAGAGGCATGGCCTCTTGATGCGTGTGCATCCTCAATTTTTCCAGTTAATAATGCATGATTAGAGAGTCAACCATGTTGGCAACTACCCTCAGTTTATCTATCTCGAATCAGTAAGTTTGCAAATTGATGCACAAATTTTTTCTTTATTGACCTTCGTACATGTAAAGTTATGCATTCTTTTTAATTTTCTGATTTAACTCTTCCACCTTGCAAATATAGCCATTTTGTCAGATGTTTTGGAGAAGGGAGGAACAAGGCAATAGAGTAGATAGGCTAATATTTTCCCTCTGACACAAGTGGTTAGTTTAAGCAACATATTGGCCCATTTTTCTAGTGTATAGATTTAAAAACCGAAAAATGAACAGGCATGATAAATACTAAACCAAAAAAAAAAAAATTGTTCTTCCTCATGGTATGACACAATCAGAAAATCTTACATAAAACAATAAGCACTAGAAATTAAGCATAATTCTCAAACACATAATTTTTTGTTTTGTTAGTGATATATTTCTAGTTTACCCTCTCAGCAATACTGTGGGGATCTGTGGCTTGCCCTCGTCTTGCTCGCACCCTAGGGCGGATGGCAGGAGGATGTGGTTGAGCAGCAACTGCACTAGAAGTTGGTTGGCCATGAAAAGGCTGAAAAAGGATTCAACAAACAATATGGATGACAATTTGAAATTGGAAACACTTTTCTCCCCATGGTCAAAAGAATAAAATAAAAGCCACTGCATAGAATAGATAGAAGATATATATAATTCCGTACTCATGGAAATGCTTCTTTTCTTTTACAAATGATCTGATCCATGTGTATTTAAACAAATTTAATGCATTCTTACCATGTTGGGTTAATTAAGCCTCTAATTTTAATACAATGACATATTGATATGAACCCCGTTAAAACGTGACAATCTAGCTACAAAACTAGCTGAAATACACTACAAATAACACTGCATCAATATTGGGCAATTTCTGTTGCTGAAACCCTGCATCATCTCATCATAATCTCGAAACAAGTTTCTTAAAATTGGGTCAAATATATTGCTTGTAGCATGCAGGTTGGACAGAAATCTCAGCTGCCTCGTATTATTATAACAAGGAACATTTTGTCTTGAGTGCATAAAACTTGATGAAATGCAGAGACTACACAAGTGAGTCTAAACAAAGTGCATGTGAGCCAACTAGGAATCACAGGTTACTAAAGCAATTCAAAATTTTCGGGCATTTCCAAATTAGGCCGGCATGCAGCAATTGACACGACACAAGTTTAAACTAAGACCACAATCAAAACATGAGTTTGGATGAATCAATCAAACATGACAGCCATCTGCTGAAGACAGAATATTGACCAGGTCCCACAATGTTGTGAACTGTCGGTTCAATTCCTGACCGAGGTCAAATTTCTCAAGTCAGATAGGAATATATTTTTCATCACCAATGTCATGAGACAGCTAGTGTAATACTTCTATATCCCCACATGACATGGTGATGTCGGTATTTGATGAATAATTTTAATGTCATGCCCTATAACATTTTCCATTAAAAAAATACCGATGTTGTATATTACAATTAGTTTTGTTGATTTACTTCTCCAAACAGACACATGAACATTATAAAAGAAGAACTCCTCGGACAAGCAATTTGTATTTATACATAGCATTTTCTCATATAGATGATCCTAGAAATACTGAAAGGTAAAGTAGAAATGGTTCATCACTCAAGGAATAATTGCAAAATACTCCACACGGTTGAAAAACCCACACGTGCACGGCACATTCCGCGAGTCAGAACTGTTGTGCGGCTTTTCACAAGTGAAAGGCTTTTCCACGCGCTCTCTCAAATCCGTGGACGACACTGCACTGAATAAAGCCCTCTATTTCCCTCTAAATCCCAAACAACCCCTCATCCTTTCAGCTTTTTTCACACCAAAGCCTCCAATTTCCCAGAAAATAAACCAGCACACTGAGGGCATTTTTGTCCCAAAGGACTGCTGAATCCCTAATTCGAAGCATGGTGATAGAAAAACAAAAAAGGCAAAGAAACCCCACTTTAGAGTTGTTTCTTTCTCCACAGAACTTCATTTTCTAGGAGAAATTTTTGATGGGTATGGAGGAATTTTATTTTTTATTATTATTTTTTTCTGAGCAACCAAACAAGATGTTAAGGGCAACATAGTCATAAAAATTGAAAAGAGAGAATAATTGAACCTGAGGAAGGTGTGGGGGAGGAGGAGCAGGGGCTGGTGGTGAAGGGCGGAGTGACTGTGGCTGCAACTGTCCAAAAGCTGGAAACAAGTTTGTCAGATGCACCGATTCTCTCTCCTGTCAACACAATACAAACAAATAAACAAAACACCTCCAAAACAAGGAAAACTCTGTTTGTTTTCATGGAAAATGTTTTACCCTGTCACTCAAGTCAACTGACAGGAGGAAAATTAATCATAACAATTTCAAATCTTTGATTTACAAGAGGCTGTAATTATTGAAGGCCATGCCCAGGTCCCAAACAATAAAGTACCGAATATTCGAAATTCTGATTTTTCTCTGTTCTTTTTTTATGCCTTTTAACATTTTCTCACCAACCAAACAGGGCGAAAGAAAGCTTTTCCAAAACAAGGACCAGCTCCACCGGAAAACCCATGTTCCGAGATTCCCACATGACAATTCTACCCCCAAAGGAGCACAAAAATGACAAAGGAAAAGCAGATGCCAAGAAAACGACAGGAGGGCAAACAAGTCCACTCGCTGAGAAAGAAACTCACAGTGATTCCACATGAAGAAGAAGCAGCAGCAGCAGCATTATTGGTAGCACCACTTTGATCCCTGGCTTTCAAAAACCCATGTTCCAAATTCAACCCCAAAGGCATACCCATACCCATACTCATATACCCAGAAGCAGCACCACCACCTCCACCACCACCACCACCACCACCTCCTCCACCACCACCTGAGGCCAAGGCCAAATTCCCATCGTGGGCTCCAAAGGCAGGGTCAGAGTAAGAAGGGACGGCCAAGATTTGCTCGAAGAAGTCATCAGCCAAGCCCTCATGTGGGTTGTTGCTGTTGTTGTTGTTATTGGCCATGGCAGTGGCGTGTTTGTTTGCAGTAATAATGGTTGAACCAACAGAAAATTTTAAGGTTAAGAGGGAAGAGGAGTTATTACATTTTACATTTGGAGGAGAGGCTCCGTGCTGTCGTCCTTGGGTCCTTGGGTGTGTTTGATTTTGTAGTGTGTTGTTGAGGTGAGTGGTGTCTGTGTTGAGAGAGAGAGAGAGAGAGGGAGAGAGAGATGGAGAATAGGAAAGTGGATTGTTTACGTGTGGGTTGGGGATGAGTGTGCCTACTGCCACGCGCTCACAGCCCTCTCCCATCTGCTTAAATGCTAATCAAGTTGTATTTTGTGGAAAGTTGAAAATTATTGGACTCTAAAGAAAAAAGAGGTATTTTGGTATAAATAGTATTATTTTATTTTCAATCGATCTAAACATACAGGTAGTATTTGCCACGTTAGAATAAAATTTACAATAAATGTTTTTATTCATATTATTATTTCTATTAACTTATTTATATATAGTAATAAATGACAAATCAAATATGTTTGTTTTTTTAGTTTTTATTAGAAGTAATTTGTTTTTTGACTTTAAGTTATTTTTTCATGACTTATTTTGAATTTTTTATTCAATGAAAAAATTGAAAGGATGTTTGTTTTTTTAATTTTTTTTACTGAAAATAATTAATTTTCAGACTTTAAATTGCTTATTTTTTTACTTTTAATAATTTTTTATAAATTTTTTACTTAATAGAAAAAAAATTAAAATATTTAGTTTTTTTTTAAATGAAAAAAGTAATAGTTGATTTATAATTATTTTTTAATACTTAATAAAAATAAAATACTATAAAAATAAACAACCTTATACTCACTATTAAGCATTAAAATTATATTTAGAATTAAGTAAAAAACAAAAATACAGCAAAATATTTAGAGCTTCTTTGATTGTTGTTTTTGAAAATTGTTTTGAAAAATAGTTTTTGAGAACAATTTTTAAGAATAGTTTCTTGTGTTTTCAAAAAAAAAAAAAAAATTATGTTTGGGAACTGAATTCTGGAAAACAAATTTTATTCTCAAAAATTAAAAAAAAAAAAAACATGTTTGGTTGATAATTTTCATATGCGTAATTCATTTAAATTAAAAAAAAATCCATTTTAAAATTTTTTTTTAATACCAGTTATAATTTTTTTGAACAAATGATGACTTTGTCATCATGTGAAAGTATATTAATTTCAATAATTTAAGGAAACAGAAAGAGTTTACGGGTGGAGGTGTGGTGGTTGGGTGGAACTCACCTTTGTGGAAACACAAAAAGCAGTTAAGAAAACACAGAAAAAAAATACGAAAAATAATTTATTTTTTAAATAGTGAAAAAATAATAAAAACATGAATGAAACACACCCTTAACTTTTTTCTAAATAAAATAATAATAATATTTACCTTTTTAATGTTTAATAGAATAAAAACTACAAAAATAAATAACTTAATACTTAATACTATTAAACACTATTTAGATTTAAGTGTTACGAGACTTAAGTAAAAAAACAAACATCACAATGCGTTGGATGCCGATTTATACACTTAATTAATGGCATGGGTAAGTGAAATTATATCTTATGATTTTAATTTTATATGTGATGAAACTTTAATGAAATTAAGAAGATTTCAAGTCCGACAACTTTCCCTTTTTTTAGCTGAAAACTTGACATCAAAACTCATGATTTTTAAAGGATAATACTAGTACTTTACTTAAGTCAGAAGTTTAAAATCAAAAGTCACGTGTTCTAAGGGTAATATTGTTATTGTAAAAAATTTATTATAAACTTTAACATAAAAATTAGTTAAAAGTCATGATTTCTAAAAGGTAATATTAGTATTATATAAATTTTATTATTATTATATATATATATATATATATATATAAAAGCTTTTTATATAAATTAAAATATAATAATTATTTTTATGTAAGGAAAAAAAAAATAAAAAGGAAAATGGATGAAGAGAAAAAGTTAAAGGAAAAAAAAATTAAGTTAATAAATTATTTTTACATATTTTTCAAATTCATTTTCCCTTGTTTTCCATTATATCAAGATTTAATAATTTTAAAATATATAAATTTACAATTGATTTTAATTATATTTGATTTTCTATCATATTTTTCATAATAAAATCAAATATAAGAAAAATATTTTCCTTAATTTTTTTTCTTTATTTAATACTATCTAAAAACTAAACATGACCTAAAAAAAATGTTTTCAACTTCTCAAAATTCAATCCAAACATCAACTTAATCCTTTTATAATTTTAAAAATAAACACAAAAGAGAGAAATAACCCCACAAAGTGTTTGTTTTTAAATGAAAAAAACCAAAATATTTGATTTTTTATTTTCAACTAAAAGTAACATGTTATATCAACCAACATAATTAAATCAAACATATTTTCAACACGTTCAATTTAATTATATTAGTTTATATCAGTAAATTATTTTTAATTGAATGAAAAAAGTTAAAATATTGAATGAAAAAAGTTAAATATTTTAACTTTTTTTATTCAGTCAAAAAAATAAACAATATTTATTATCGTTTTATTAATAATTGGACTTGAAAATGTTTTTATATTATGAATATAAGTATGTAATTAAGTGTATTCATAAATAAATACAAAGAGGGGCAAGTCCCAAAAGAGTGGTAGGACAAGTTGGGGGGAGTAGTTTTCATAGGGATGGAAATGGTGATAATGAAGAGTCAATCATTTCATAATAAATGGGGGACAAATGCACCAAATGCTTAAATTCATGTATTTGGAGGACATCAGATGGTGGGAGGGTCCAGCTCCTCCTTATGTTTTTCTCATGCTGATGTGCCCTCTCTTTAATCCCCCTCTGAATAAGTAAATCATGAATCTAACAATAAGAACCCCAATCATTATCAATTGAAACTCAATCATCAATCATTCCCTTCCTGAATTTTTGTTCACAATTTCATAATTACTTTAGAAGATAATTAAAAATAAAAAAAACAAAAAAAAACAGAGATTAAACTTGGACTAAAGTGAGCAAGTGGCAACAACCAACGACACCAAAGAATTGAAAAGGTAACAAAAAAAATGAAGGAAAGAGCAATATTTTTCTAGTATAACTCAAATTGCGGATATAGTGGAGTATCAATTCATTATATATCCGAAAGGATATCAATGAAAAAAATATCATATACATATTTTTTTATTACATGCTTTTATAGCATTCGCGATCGGATCTATTTATTTATACCCTCATTTATCAATTACCGATCTAGATCACATCTTTCATGGGTATCATATCATACTCTAGAATTTTCCCATAAGTCTATTTGATACTTTTGATGACAAGGAAAATATTAATAATGTTAAGCCATTTAAAAATGAAAGATTCTAATATTTAAGATCGATCCAATTGATTCAACTAATAAAATTCATTTTGAAACATCCAATAATTATGGGCATAGAGATATGGTGGTTACCCAAAAATTCTATAGGTTGCCATAGGTTATATTTTACCAAAACAACACTAGTTTAGTGTTGATAGAGTATTATATAATGTTAGTGTGGGAATGTTAGGCCCAAAAAACAAGGGTCATCATGCCCTAAATCCAGACAGATGTTGAGATGTTGAGATGCCCCACCTGGGGGATTGCATAATGGTGATGGCAGCAAGATGATAAGATAATAGTCCATTACATGTCAACTTTACTGTGGAACCTCTCTAGAAGACTCTACCTAAAAGCAACAGATTAAAAATTATATTCAAATCTAGCGGCTGGACAATGCCAATAATGATTGAAATGCCAAGGAAAGGAAGATTTCTAGGGAAGCTGCTGAGGGAATTCATAAAACAATCATGGGTTAATGAACCATGAAGCATGGTGGGTCTAGGTTGTTTGAAGGAAAATTTCTCACATAATTGATCTAGACTAGAACTCAATTATTATGTTGTACAAACCCCTGAGAAACAACACTAAAACCATGGCCAAATATATAGAGTAAATTATAGTTCTACAACCTCATAAACTCTCCTTTTTGCTTGAGACTTCCACATCCTTTTCCTTCTCTTCACTTAATGTTGCAGGTGTCTCCACTGGGGCCTCTGTGACGGAAGCAGGTTCTTTTTTCAGCTCAGTTTCAAACTCCTTTGCTGCCTGCAACATCCAAGATACGCATTAAAATGGCCGGGCATGGTATTATGAAGTCAAATATTATTCAAACATTTTGATAATAGTAGGTGGAGTAGCGGTTTTAAGCAACATACAAAAGTAGCAAAATACCTAATAGACAAATCCAGACAATGAAACCTTGTCAATCATGTCTGGACGAAAGCCTCAATAAAGATGAAACCTTTATCGTTTCTTTTCCTTTTCCCTCGTTCTTTTGAAGTATAGAGGATTGATAAGAAGGGGTGTTTGGGTCCCATTAAAATTTAATGAGCCCTTTGTCTTCTATGTAGGATTTGAAACACACTCACTAGTAGTGCAATATGTAAGACATCAGCAAAAGTCAATGAGATGTCCAGACCAATTAGGGCATTCACCACTTGTACTTAAATAAAACTCATGTCTACAATATATTTATGCAGGAAGAAGCTATATAGCCCTTGTCACTCACATATCAGACATGAACAAGCAAATAAAAAACCAAAGAAAAAGAAAATGCTTAGTGGTAATCCTTCCATTAAGAAAGTAAAATAATATATTGGGATTTAAAGAAAAGGACAACCACCAAAGCCAAGTCTATCAGACAACCTAGTGTGGGCATTTCAATATATATATAGATCAGAAGAAGATAGCAATTAATAATAATAATAAATTCAAGAGCAATTATTATTATTAAAAATAATAATAATGTGTACAGCACTAGAGTACCCAGGCTGTGTGCACTCAGAGGGTCAGACAACCATGAAAGTTATTTTCCTGAAATAAATTATTGCAGATGCTTATAAATGGTCAAGGTGTTTGCTTTTGAAGACAGAGGGCATAAGCAGCCACCTACATCAAAATGAAAAAATAATAATAATTTTGGTTCAAAAATGAATTCCCACATGAAGAATTTCGAACATAAATTTATAATGTCAAGATTCCAGGTAACAAGGAGAGATCAAAATGACAAATTATTATTTTGTTGCAAAAACGAATTCCCATATAAAGAACTTTAAACATAAATTTACAATGTCAAGGTTCCAGGCAACAAACGGAGGTCCTGCAATTTCAGGACAAGTTTTCAGCAAGTTTATATCCAACTGCAAGGAAGTCAAATACTGCTATTCTCTGAGAAGACCATGAGTGCCTTCACCATTTCTGAAGAATACCAATTAAGAAACCAAATATTCAAAGAGGAGAACGAGAAATGCCTTTTAGCTTTTGGACTTTCAACAGCACAAAAGAAAAGAGAAAAAAAAAAAAAGAAGGTAGATGTTTTCCAGTTGCATTTTGAATGGAGATTTGATTTTGAATATAGGTTATATCTTTGTGTTAGTCTCAAAACGAGTGCATGTTCTGTTATCAAACAGATGGATAGGTATTTTCCAATGTGTGCTTTATGTAAGATGTTGATGCTTGGCATTGCTGGGGACACCTTTATTTTACCATCTAGAAGGAAATGTCTTACTGTGATGAAGTTTGCATTGCCCAACAGAAGCTATAGAAAGCTACTCATACACACAGAATCAAACTTTCCTTATCTGGCCAAAAAAGAATTAATAAAAATGTTATGGGACAAACCTTCAATTCTGTTGTTTCTAGGAAATCGTTTCTTGGCAGAACAGGATGTAGAAGACTAGCTTCAAAACTCACCCTAGATTTCTTGTGTTGGAACCCAAGGTTGTGATGGGACCCCAAAATTAGGCTAAAATGTTGACCGGTAAGTCTTCAAGGTTTAATTATACCAACTTTAATAGGTCATTAGGGGACCAAAGAAGTTGAATAGGGAAAAAAACTGAGTCCGCTAGGTCAACCCTGTGAGTAGACCAAATGAATGAAAAGGTTACTGCTCCTGGCAATTGACCCACTGGTGAATCAGTTGGCCAACCAGCCACAGAAATAGAGGGGGATGCACTGCATTTTATTCATCAAAACCATAAAAAATACAATCTACAATGATTTGCCTTTTTATTCTACTAACTCCGCAAATAGGAATAGAAACTAACTTCCTAAAAAATAGGAAGCACCCTTTATTCTCTCACATGTCTAAACAATAAGAATGCTAATAGGAAGAGATCGAGGTTGGGGTGTGTAGGGCTTATCAGACTCTGTTGACAGAAAATGAGGATTGAAGACCGTGCATTGGGGGTTTACGGTTTGGAGTACTGGGGGGAGAAAGGTCTAGAAGTTTAGAGGTGCCTTTTTCGAAAGAAGTGTTTGAAGCCCTGTGCAGCCTCACTAGCGACAAAGCGCCAGGTTCAGACAACTTCACCCTGGTGTTTTGGCATTTTTGTTGGATTTTACCAAAGCTGAGATTATGGCTTTCTTTGAAGAATTCTTTCATCTTGGCATGTTCCAGAGGAGCCTAAATTCCACTTTCCTAGTTCTGATTCCAAAAAAAAGGGGATGTAGAAGAGTTGAAAGACTTTAGACTGATCAATTTGGTTGGGGGACTGTACAAGCTGCTCGCTAAAGTTTTGGCAAATAGACTGAAGTTAGCTGTAGGGGAGGTGGTTTCTAAGAACCAGCATGCCTTTATTCAGGGTAGACAGATCTTGGACACTGTGCTTATTGCTAGTGAGGCTATAGATTCTAGGTTAGAGAATAATAACCCTAGTCTCTTTCTAAAATTGGACATTGAGAAAGCATATGACCATGTCAACTGGGATTACCTTCTTTCTATTATGTCTAATATGGGGTTTGGTCAAAGGTGGATTAGTTGGATCAAGCAGTGCATTTCCACAGCTAGCTTCTCGGTTTTAATCAACGGAACTCCTTCGAGCATTTCCACAACACTAGGGGCTTGAGACAAGGCGACCCCTTATCTCCTTATCTTTTCATCTTGGTCATGGAGGCTCTCAATCAGCTGTTGTTCAAAGCCAGACGTGGGGGCTCCATTGAGGGGTTTAAGGTGGGAAGAAGTAGTAGAGAAGGGAGGGATTTGCTCCATTTTCTATTAGCTGATGACACTCCAATTTTTTGTGAGACCAACAATGACTAACTGAGATACTTGAGTTGGGTGTTTATGCGACTCGAGGCGATTTTTGGTTTAAAAGTGAATAGAGATAAAAGTGAGGTTATTCCCGTAGGAAGGATTGAGTCTTTGGAGGATGTTGTTTCAGTGATGGGGTTTAGAGTAGGGAAGCTTCCCACTTCTTATTTGGGACTTCCTTTGAGTGCCTCTTTTAAATCTTCAAGGGTGTGTGATGTAGTGGAAGAGAGATTCAAAAAACGATTGTCTATGTGGATGAGACAATATCTCTCTAAGGGGGGGAGGCTTACCTTGATCGAAAGCACCTTATCAAGTCTTCCAATTTATTTCATGTCTCTCTTGGTCATTCTACAGAACGTGTGTGCAAGATGCGAAAAGATTCAAAAGGATTTTTTGTGGGGCAGTGGTGCCTTAGAGAAAAAACCTCATTTGGTGAATTGGAGTTTGGTTTATGCTAATAAGGAGGGAGACTTAAGAATTCGTAGTCTTGTGGCCCTAAACAAAGCTTTCCTTAGGAAGTGGAGTTGGAGATTTGCTGAAGAAAGGGAGTCCTTTTGGAAACAAGTCATCATAGGCAAATTTGAGTTAGAGGAAGGAGGGTGGTGTTCGAGAGGAGTAAGAGGAGTCTATAGTGTGGGGATGTGGAATGCCATAAGAAAAGAATGAGAGGGCATTCATTGTAGATCCCGCTTTATTGTAGGGAATGGGAAAAGGGTTAAGTTTTGGAAAGACTTGTGGTGTGAAGACCAATCACTAAAAGAAGTTTTCCCTAATTTATTTCTGTTAGCGATTAAGAAAGAGGAGTGGGTTTCAGAAGCTTAGGAGGAGGACAGGGAGTTAGGTAGTTGGAATCCTCGCTTTTCAAGACATTTTAATGATTGGGAGATGGAAGAGGTAGAGGGCTTGCGTTGGAAACTTCAACCTTTGGTCATGAGAAAAGATGTAGAGGGTATTTTGAGTTGGAAAGAAAGTAGGAATGACATTTTTTCTGTTAAATCCCTTTGCTACTCCTTCACGAGGGCCTCAAGTGATTCTTTCCCTTGGAGTATTATTTGGAGGTCTTAGGCTCTAATAAGGGTGAGTTTTTTTGCTTGGGAAGCATTTTGGAATAGAATTTCGACCATCCACCAGCTCAAAAAAAGGGGATGGAATATGCTGAATAGGTGCTACTTATGTAAAGAAAAAGAGGAAACCAGTGACCATCTAATTTTGTTTTGCAAGAAGGTTAGAATGTTTTAGAATTTGATCTTCTCCCTCTTTGGTGTGCAATGGGTTTTGCATTCCTCGATTAAAAGGAATTTGCTTGGTTGGCATGGCGCTTTTGTGGGCAAGGGAAGAGAGAAGGCATAGAGGGCCGCCCCTTTATGCTTAATGTGGAAATTATGGAAGGAAATAAATGAAAGAGTATTCAATGATGTCGAATGATCCGACCAAGCTATCAAATATTCTTTTTCGTATACTTTTGTGAATTGGGCTAGAGTGTATTTAGAGAATCATTCGTTGTCTATGATTAATTTTATAGAGTGGTTGTTTGTCTAGTAAAGGGAAAGGTTTTTTGTCTTCTATTTGCCTAGTTTCTTGGGCGTTTGTTCGTATACTTTATGTGTACTGTTTTTGCCGCTTCTAGGCGTTTCTAATACAAGCTCTTATTTACCTATCAAAAAAAAAATATTGGTGTCCATGGGACGAAAATGAGTGCTCACAAGCATATAAGAAACATCAATTTATACAGTACTATATTACTTTAACATCTAAATGTTATATAATGGTTATCACACCATATATAAATAATGGAATTACTAAATCAAAACAGAAGCAAAAATAAAATTGCACAGTACTATACCATTTCACTTTCTAAATATAATATAATGGTTTACATAACACATTCAAATAATGAATTGCTATAATCAACCAAAAGCACAAGGCAACCTGTATAATTAGACTTAGAAACCATTGGTTTTGAAATATATATATATATTTGAGCTAGAAAAAGGATTTCAGAAATACACATTCTTTGGTTTTTCAAAAATACATATTGGGGCATTTTCTAAATACTTCACAAAACAAGATGGATAAATTAAGAAATTGAAACAGAATAATTGTGTTATATTTATAAATAAATGAACAAAAATTCAGTTAATTAAAATGGTCTAGAATCTCTAGGTTCTTTTCTCTGATTTTTTAAATAGTGACTAAATTACAGAAATGGCCACAAAATATATATTCTTCAAAGTTTTTCTGTGGGGAGCCTGTACGGATATATTTTTTTTTTTGATAGGAAGCCTGTGCAGATATTTTAAACAGGTTCAAGTTAATCTAAAGTCACTAGCACATTATATCATGCAAATTTGAGCTTTTAAAACTAAGCAGGTTTAGGTTGGTTAGACATGATGGATCTAGACTTGGAACCCTTGACCTTGAGCAATCTAGCAGCCTGTGTTTCCACCCTTTTTTATTTTTTTTCCCCTTTTCTTTCCCCATTTTTCTCCTTTCTCACAGCCCACATCAGTTTTGTTCAGTAGATGCGGCGTGACATAAAGGTGTAAACTGCCATATTCCCTCAATTGAGCAATTTCATCTGCCAATCTCCTATAAAAAAATATATTTCGATAACCAATAATTGAAAAAAGAGGCTCAAATTTCACTCTTTGGCTCACCTAAGAGATAGCTATCAAACTATCATACATAAAAGTTAGTTTGGACAAGAACTAGTTAAATACTCATTTCAAAAAGCAAGTATAAGGTCTTGTTAATGGGGTCTCTTCCTCCTATTGTCATGAAGCCAAAAAAAAGAAAGAAAGAAAAAACACTAAGCCCCAAACTCCATCATGGAACACACAAACATATGCTATATTCTTTTCCTGAGCTCTCTATGCTACTTTTTTTGCCATCTATTCAACATGTTTTCCTTTACCATTTCCAATCACTTATCCTCAATCCAAACAAAGAAGCAGTGGATTCCAAAATTGATCTATACAATATAACTGCAAAGCAAAACTCAATACTCTGACAACCAGCAGAGGAACATAATCAATGCCCAAAACTGACGTAGCTATAGAAATAGCACATTTCATGGACTCACCAGCTGAAAAAAGGAGCTCTGTGAACATCTAGAACTGGCTCAACCCAGCAAAGCCTTACTTTAACCATTCTGCTTTACTTAGGCTCATATCTTGTATCAAGCAATGAGAAATTGTGATTTTTTTCATGTTATGACCTTAAGTTCCCAATCCACATGCCAGCAATTCAGCTTTATCTAAGGTTATGTATACAATGCATTACAGGGCATAATGTCTTTTCTCACTGCCTCAATCAAATTTCTTTTGGCCTTCCTCTGGCCTCGAGCCCCTTCAATTTGAATCAAGTCACTCCTCCTTATCAGGAGATTCCCAAATTAAGCCAAACAGTGGTTTAAAGCTCGCATCCCAAACCCCAAGAATCCATTAGATTCATTGCCCTTCTATGTTTTTTTTCCTAAATTTTCTCACTTACAGAAGAAATGATCAAGATTTTCCACCTAAGTTCCATAATCAAAACCTAAGTTCATCTCCTAATAGCCCTAAAAAAGAACACAAAAAATTGAACGAAACACAGGAACCGACCTGTTGAAAGCTTTTGACAGTCTTTCCAATGCTGCGGCCGACCTCCGGCAACTTCTTGGGGCCGAAAACGAGTGCTGCGACGCCGGCGATGACGACAAGCTCCGGCACGCCGAGACCAAACAAGCAGGTACAGGTAAGACGCTTCTGGGTTCGGATTCGGGTCCGGCTCCGAGCCACAACCAGAGTCTTGGCGTTGAAAAAATTGGAGTGAGAAGAAGAGAAGGAGAGGGTTTGCGTGGGTTTTGGAATTGAAGAGAGATAGAGGGCGGCCGCCATTTTCTTCTTCTCTTCTCTTTCTCGTTTCCTTGCTTGTAAATCTTGAACAGAACAGAGTAAGATAATATCATGAATGCGGTGTCCTGGCCCTTGGAAGCATGTGTACGTTGTGGACCCATGTCCCTTTTTTAAAATAAATAAATAAAATTAAATACGTATTTTTTAATGGCGAAAATATATAAGTTTTTATTTTTCTTCTTATTTCATAGTTAGATTACAACTCAGGTACTGGATCGGGCTAATAAGTAATCTAAGCCTGAAGTGACAATCAATCTCAACTAAATTCAACCCAAACTTTAACTCAAAATATTCAATCTAAGTATAACTCAACCTCATTTTTTTAAACTCGAGTTGAGTTCAAGTTGTTTATGTTAGACTCAAATTTGTCAGGTTAGACTCGGATTAATCATGTTGAATTCAAGTTGGTTGGATTATATAATTTAAAATCCACTTGTAATATTTTTCAAATTTTTTTAATCATTTATATAAAAAAAAAAAGTTAAATAGTTAAAACAAAATTTCAAAATAGCAATAAAAGAATAAACATAAATTTATATATTTTTCTAAAAAAAGGAAAAAATATATGATATAATATAATTTAATATTTTTTTCTTAAAAATAGAACAAGAAAATGAATATTATTACATATGATAATATGCATTATAAATATTATAAAAAATTAAATCAGGTTTGGGTTAGACTCAAAGTTATCTAAACCTTAACTCGAGCCTAATCTAAATTGAGTTCAAGTTAAAAAAAAAAAAAAAAAAAAAAAAAGCCTAACTCAAATTCAACCTAAGTATTGAAAATGAATGTCCAAATTTACTCAAATGTCGAGTTGAGTTGGGTTTGGGTCCAATCAAGCTAGATCGGGTCAACCCATTCAAGTTGCACCCTTATTTATAGTAAAATCCAATATGAAACAAAATATTTTTTAATATTATTTTAAATACTTTCTTGGAAGTAAACATGTCAAAATTGATGCATTTTACTTCATAAATCACTTAAGTGGATAAACATGACTATCATATTTTTTTAATAAATAACATATAATATTATTAATTTATAAAAATTATATATGTAATGTTAAATTTATTTAAAGATAATTAAAAATGAAACTCAAAGATATATTGCCTCAATAAAATGACAAAGCTTAATTCTCCTTTAGTAAAGCAACAAATTTAGAAAAAAATTAAAATAAAAGTTGGATTAGTAACATAGAACTATATAAATTGGACCTACAAGTCTACAACTACTTAAGAATAAAATTTTAAAATTTTAAGAATTAGTATGATTTAAAAATAATTTTTTTGTTTTTAAAAATAGAAAATGTTAAATAAATAAATTTCAAATCAAATTATACTTGATACATAAAATTTATTAATCTATAAACATAATTTGAAAATTAAAAACCGAAGTCAATGACATTAAAAAGTTGATTAAAACTCATTTTGAATAACTTGGGTAGTTTCTTCTTTACATATAATAATATTTTTTTAAAAATTTTCGATAGGCTGAATAAAACTTCAAATCAAGTCAAATTTAAATGGTGTTTGGTAAATCAATTTAATAATTTAATGTTACTTAATAATTTAATTAAATATATTAAATATATTAAGCATGTTTGGTAAAATAACTCAATATTACAATTTAAAATTATTTTTAATATTAAATCAAAATAATTAACTTATTATTATCTCAAATCCATTTTCCCTACGCACATTAATGAGAGGGTATTTTAAAATTATGATTCTATTGTAAATAAAGTGGTGAACGACCACATTGAATAAAATATTAATGGTTATTTATGAACTCCATTTACTCATCTTTAAGATGAGTAATGGGAGTTCATATGGTGAAGCCTTTATCCCATGTAAGAAGCATCTAGAGAAAAAGAAGTTTTCATTCTTCCTCTCATCATCTCTTTCTTATTCTCTATTTCTTTCATTCTCTCAACACTTCTCTTCTTTGATTTCTTTCTCCCCTTTATATATATTATTAAAGTAATATATAGTCATCTCTACTTTTATTTGAGTCACATTTATTTTCGTTTTACAACATGTTATCAGCACGAATTGCTTTAAAAGTAATTCTCATATCTTAAACTTGAAGTTATTTATATACAATAAAATTTTACATATTTATATTATTATTGATTTGTTTTGTTAAAGGTTATAAACAAATTATTTGATTTTCTTTATAATCAAAGTTATACCAATGCTATCAATATATTATTGATTCTAATAATATTGTTTTGTCATATATATGAAGTTATTTGACAATGTCAAATCTTACAAAACTCAAATTTGTGTCACTTGACATTTCGGGAAAGAACTATCTATCTTGGATCCTTAATGCTGAAATACATCTTGATGCAATGAACCTTGGAGCTACGATCAAAAAAGGAAATCAAGCATCCCTACAGGATCGCGCAAAAGCATTGATTTTCCTTCGCCATCACCTCCATGAAGGTTTAAAAAATGAGTATCTTACGGTAAATGACCATTTTACTCTATGGAGTAATTTAAAGGAAAAATATGACCACCAGAAAACTATGATTCTCCCAAAAGCTTGGTATGATTGGATGCACCTGAAATTGCAAGATTTTAAAACTGTTAGTGAATATAACTCTACACTTTTCAAAATCAGCTCTCAATTAAAGTTGTGAGGAGAAAAAATCATAGAAGAAAACATGTTAAAGAAAACTTTTCTACGTTTCATGCCTCAAATGTGCTCCTGTAGCAGCAATATCGAGAGCGTAGATTTACAAAACATTCTGAATTAATATCATGTCTTCTTATTGCTGAACAAAATAATGAGCTTTTGATGAGAAATCACTAGTCTCGTCCAACTAGATTTGAACCATTCCCTGAAGTGAATGCAATATCGTCCTAAACTTGTGGACGTAGACGAGAACGTGATCATGGTCATGGAAGAAATCTCCGATACCATGGTTATTGTAATAATAATTCATTAAATTCTCATAAAAGGAAAACCTCATTGCACCACCAAAAGTGGAATAATAGAGGCAAAACAAGAAAATGAGAAGTGTTTACAAGATAAACCTCCTAAGAACCATGAGAATAATTGTTATAGATGTGGTATGAAGGGGCATTAGTCGCGTACCTGTTGTACACCCAAACATTTGATCAATCTTTACCAAGCATCAATAAAAGCAAAAGGAAAAGAGATAGAGATGAACTTTAACGATGGTGATGGATTGGACCTAACCTACTATGACATTGATTTCTTTGGAGATCCTAGTGAAAAAACAAGCCATTTAATAAATGATGAGAAGATTAACATTGATTAATGTTACTTTGTATATCAAATAATATATTATTATGTCTTATATTTACATCTGATTTTCTTTTGTTATTTACATTATGCTTTTTTTTTAGTTATATCTGAAATCCATATGTTATTTGGTCTCAAGATGAATGAGGATGATGTATGTCTCGCAAACTGTGCAACCACGCACACAATTCTTCGAAATAAAAGATATTTTCTCGAATTGACATTAATAAAAGCTAATGTAAGTACCATATCTAGTACTACAAACTTAGTTGAAGGCTCTGGAAGAGCAAACATAACGCCACCAAATGGAACTAGATTCCATATAAATGACGCTTTATATTCTAGCAAATCCAGAAGAAATTTGCTTAATTTTAAAGATATCCACAGAAATGGATATCATATTGAAACTATGAATGAAGATAATGTAGAATATCTTTACATTACTTCCATTATATCTGGCCAGAAGCTTATAATGGAAAAACTCCTGGCTTTCTCCTTTAGGTTGTATCATACAACTATAAAGTCTAATGAAGTTGTCGTGAACCAGAAGTTCAACAACCCAAAAGTCTTTGTCTTTTGGCATGACAAGCTAGGTCACCCAGGGTCTTCAATGATGTGTCAAATAATCGAACACTCACATGGGCATCCATTAAAGAACCAAAAGATTATTTCTCCCAATGAATACTCATGTGTTGCCTACTCACAAGGTAAATTGACAATCAGACTATCTTTTACTAAAGTTTAGAAAGAATACATGGGGACATATGTGGGCTTATACATCCACCATATGGACAATTCCGTTATTTTATGATCTTAATAGATGTTTCTACTAGGTGGTCACATGTTGTCTCCTTTCTACACGTAACGTTGCTTTTGCTAGACTCCTTGCACAAATAATCATATTACGAGCACAATTTCCAGATTATCTAATTAAGACAATACATCTTGATAATGTTGGCGAATTTACTTCTCAAACATTCATTGACTATTGCATGTCAGTAGGGATAAATATTGGGCATCTTGTTGCTCATACTCATACCCAAAATGGTTTAGCAGAATCCTTAATCAAACGTCTTCAATTAATAGCTCGACCATTACTAATGAAAACCAAATTACCTACTTTCGTCTGGGGACATGCTAGTATGCATGTTGCAGCTTTAGTCCATATTCGACCTACAACTTACCATGAATACTCCCCTTCACAACTTGTGCTTAGAAAACAACCAAATAGCTCTCACTTACGAATCTTTGGTTGTGTAGTGTATGTACCAATTGCACCTACACAACGCACTAAAATGGGTCCCCAATGAAGACTTGGGATTTATGTAGGTTTTTATTCCCCCATCTATCATAAGATATCTTGAATTTTTGACAGATAATGTTTTTATAGCCTGCTTTGCGGATTATCATTTTAATGAGAGTGTTTTCCTGTCATTAAGAGGAGAAAAGTCTATTCTTAAAGAATGACAAGAAATTAGTTGGAAGACATCTACTATGTCCCATCTTGATCCTTGTACAAGTCAATGTGAACTAAAAGTTCAAAGAATCATTCATTTTCAAAATCTTTCAAATCAATTACCAGATGCATTCATTGATACAAAGAAAGTGACAAAGTCACATATCATGAGTGCAAATACTCCAGTACGGATTGATGTCCTTATAGGATAGTTAACAAATGAATCTAAGATACGCCTGAAGCGTGGTAGACCTGTCGGCTCAAAGGATATAACTCCCCAGAAGAGAAGAACCCAAGAAAAACTTGGCACTCTAGAAAAGACCATCAAAATGACTTATCAGTTTTAAATTGATAAATCTATAGCCCCAGAAGAGGCACATATTGAACAAGAAGCCCCTAAAGAGGCACATATTGAACAAGAAGCCCCTGAAGAGGCACATATTGAACGAGATGCCCTTGAAGAGGCATAGGTACCTGAAAATTGTGAGATCTCAGTAAATTATGTACACACGGGAGAAAAAAGGGATCGAAATAATACTATTATTAACAATATTTTCGCTTTCCAAGTAGCCTCCAATATCATAAGAAATGATGAAGATCCCGAATCACGAAATGTGGAAGAATGCCGACATATAAATGATTGGCCAAAATGGAAAGAAGCTAGACAGGCAAAGTTAAACTCATTAACAAAATAAGAAGTTTTTGGACATGTAGTCCAAACACCTGAAGATGTAAAGCCTGTTGGGTACAAATGGGTATTTGTACGAAAGAATAATAAGATCATAAGATATAAAACGCGATTAGTAGCACAAGGTTTCTCGTAGAAACCTGGTATTGACTACAAGGAAACATACTCTCCCGTCATGGACACAATCACATTTCATTTCTTAATTAGTTTGGCAGTCTTAGAATGACTAGATATGCGTCTCATGAATGTTATCACAACATATTTATACAGATCCATGGATAATGATATATACATGAAAATCTCTAAAGGATTTAAATTTCCTGAAGCAAATAGTACAAAGCCTCGTAGCATGTACTCAATCAAGTTACAACGATCTTTGTATGGATTAAAGCAATCTGGATGCATGTAGTACAATCGCCTTCTCGAATACTTGCTAAAAGAAGGGTATGTGAATAACCCTATATGCCCATGCATCTTCATTAAGAAATTAGAAACCGGATTTGCAATTATTGTAGTGTATGTTGATGACTTAAATCTTGCTGGAACTCCTGAAGAGCTCACAAGAACAACAAATTACTTGAAAAATGATTTTGAGATGAAAGATCTTGGAAAAACAAAATTGTGTCTCGGCCTGCAGATTGAGCATTTTCCAAATGGAGTTTTAGTATATCAATCAACATACATTAAGAAAGTTTTGAAGCATTTTTATATGGATAAAGCGCATCCTTTAAGTTCTCCAATGGTTGTTCGATTACTTGATGTGAAAAATGACCCATTTTGTTCTTGCGAAAAAGATGAAGAATTACTTGGTCCTGAAGTACCATATCTTAGTGCTATCAGTGCACTTATGTATCTTGCCAATTGTACACGTCCAGACATTGCTTTTTTTGTCAATTTATTAGCAAGATACAATTCCACTCCAACTCGAAGACATTGGAATGGTATCAAACATATATTTCGTTATCTTCACGGAACTACTGATATGGGTCTATTTTACTGAAGGGAATCAAAACAACAATTGTTTGGATATACATATGTAGGATATCTTTGAGATCCATATAAAGGTAGGTCACAAACAGGGTATGTGTTTAATTGCAATGGTACTACTATTTTATGGAGATCTGTTAAACAAACAATGGTGGCCACATCATCAAATCATTCAGAAATACTAGCAATTCATGAAACAAGTCGTGAATGTATATGGCTAAGATCTATGATCTAACATATTCGGAAATCATTTGGACTCTCCTCTATCAAAGGTGACCCTACAATATTATTTGAAAATAATGTTGCATGCATTATACAAATAACAGGGGGCCATATTAAAAGAGATGGAACTAAACACATTTCACCAAAATTCTTTTATACACATGAACTCCAGAAGAGTGGTGAAATTGATGTGTAACAAATACGCTCAAGTGATAATCTAGCAAATTTATTCACAAAATCATTGCCAACCTCAACATTTAAGAAGTTAATACATAGGATCGGAATGCATCAACTCAAGGATATCGGCATGAGGGGAAGTATGCTTGTAAAAGGGTGTTAGTGTATTATACTCTTTTTTCCTTCGTCCAGGTTTTGTCCTACTGGGTTTTATCGGCAAGGTTTTTAACGAGACAATCCTAACATACCAAGAAAAACTTAAAGAATTATAAGAATATTGTACTCTTTTTCTTTAGTTAGGTTTTTCCCATATGGTTTTTTACTAACAAGGTTTTAATGAGACATATTTTTTTAATATGGTGGTCATCCAAGTGGGAGTGTTGTAAATAAAGTGGTGAATGACCACATTGAATAAAATATTAATGGTTATTTATGAACTCCATTTACTCATCTTTAAGATGAGTAATGGGAGTTCATATGGTGAAGCCTATAAAAGGCTTCTTACACCCCATATGAGAAGCATCCAAAGAAAAAGAAGCTTTCACTCTTCATCTCATTCTCTCTCTCTCTTATTCTATCTTTCTTTCATTCTCTCAACACTTCTCTTCTTTGATTTCTTTCTCCCCTTTATATATATTATTAAAGTAATATATAGTCATCTCTATTTTTATTTGAGTCACATTTATTCTCGTTTTACAACAGATTCCACATTCTTAACTCATTTGTTATAATAAATATTTTATAATTGCCTTATGTATTTACAATACACAACATATGGATGTTTTATCAACAAATTTATTATTTAAAATTAATAAAAGAAAATATAAGTTAAAATCAACATGATAAATATTAGTTAAAATCATAGTAAATTTATTGATTTAAAATAAATTTTAAGCCAACTTTACCAAACAACCTTAACACTTAAATAAAAAATAAGTAATAAATTTTAAGTTAACAACTTAAGAACAACTTAACTTAAAGTCAATTTAACTTATTAAGTTATAAGTATTAAGTTTCACCAAACACTCACTTAATGTGTTAGATCATTAACAAGTTTAATAATTTTTAAGAATAACTTGGAACTCAAATAGTGGTCGAATTAATTCAAAAAATTTATGAACAAATATATATATATATATATATATATATATATATATATATATATATAAACAAATAAATTCCAAATTATGCAAGACTTAATGTGTTGGATTCATTAATAAGTGCACTCATTTTTAAAAATAATTTAAAACTCAAATAGTGAAAAATTGTTCCTCGATGACTTTATTACTATTATTATTATTATTATATTTTATACATTTTCTTCTTAAAGAAATAAGCTTCAAACCATGTGAAACTTTGTATTAAATTTATTAATGAGTTTAATAATTTTTAAAAATAATTTGAAATTCATAAAATTGATTAAGTTAATTACAAATTAAATCAAAGTATTACAAAATACTTTGTCTCCATAATTGAATACTAAATTTGTGAATGTAATGAAAAATATGACTTATTTACATATTAAAAAAGTTAAGTTTTATTTTTAAAAATTTATTTTAAATAAAATATCATTGACAATTATTATTATTTATTTTTAACTAAAAAATCAGTTATGCTCTTACAAAGATATTAATATCCATGTTATTATAACATATATTAAAATAAATTTTTTAATACAAAATTATAATTTATGATTTTATTATAATGCTACTATTTATATTTTACTAAAAATCATTTATTTTTAAAATTTATTTGTAATCACAAAAGTATTTTCATTTTTAATAAGACTTGAATTAAATTTAATTAATATTACATAAATTGAATTTACAATGTTTTCAAAAAATTAAAATGGAAAATTTATTTTTAAAGAGAAATTATTCAAATAAGTGTTTTTTTTAAGTATTTTAGAAATAACTTACCAAATACCCTTATTTTTATAAAATATTTTTAAAAAATATTCTTTAAATTAAAAACCAATTCTAAAAATAAGTATGGGACAAACATTACCAAACCAACCATTAAATTTTCATCAAGACAAATTTAGACTTGCTAAAACTTGAGGAAAAACACAATTATCACACCTTGATGATTTGATATAAACAATTATATCTTATAATTAATTAACATGAAATAAACATATTTTTATCTTTTCCAAAGAACAATGCTACAATATCAATTCAATATCTGTTGAACTTGTAATCTCGATCGTTAAAAGTATACAATGAATGTAGGGAATTGGATAGAGATACAAATATATAAGATTAGGACAAAAAAATGAGACTACATCCAAATAACTAGTAAATAGATTCAAAATATAAAAGAATAGAAGAGGTATAATAGGAATGAAACATAAGTTGGCTCTAAGATTGAATTGTATACACAATTGTTTCAATTTTTCATTTCTAACCGATACAACGAGACCTTTTTGGAAATTTACCCTTTTTATCTTTTTTTGACCTCATTTTGATAAAAATACTTTTATTGTTTTCTTGTAAAAATAATCATTTCTTTTAAAATATATTATAAATATTTGAAATAGTTAAAGACATTTATATTAAAAATGGTTACTCTTCATATAAAAATACGAAAGGTCACAGATATGAGAATTATTTATCCCTTTTAACTGATTAATTATTTTCTAAATTCTCACATATAAGAGAGGGGTAGCATTTGGAACATCGCCGGCTTCCATGCCGAGCGGTCGATGTCCAATCTTCACATGCGCTCTCTTTCAAGGCTAGCATTTGATACGCTCTTACACTTCAAACCAAACTCCATTCACCATATCAAACAGCTTCACGCCCACTTGATAACGAATGCTGTCAGTTCACCCCCTCTTCTCGCCAAACTCATCCACCATTACTGCGCTTTCTCATCTCCGCACTACGCATACACATTCTTCATACACTTGCGCTCTCCAAACCTCTTTCTCTTCAACACTTTGATCAAATGCCTCCCACCCAGCAGCTCTATTCTCGTTTTTGCCGACTGGGTCTCTCGGGAAGCCTTGGTTTTCGATGATTTCACCTACATTTTCGCTCTTGGAGCTTGCGCTCGATCACCGTCTTTGTGGGAAGGGAGGCAGATACATGCCCGGATACTGAAACAAGGTGTTTGGTCCAATGTTTTGGTGCAAACTACGGCCATACATTTCTATGCAAATAATAACGATGTGGCTTTGGCAAGGCTTGTTTTCGATGAAATGCGTAAGAGAAGTAGTGTTACATGGAATGCGATGATAACAGGATACTGCTCCCAAAGAGGAAAAGTTGTATGCTATGCACGCGATGCGTTGGTGCTGTTTCGGGCCATGTTGGTCGATGCTTGTGGCGTAAAACCGACGGATACTACTATGGTTTGTGTTCTCTCCGCGGCTTCTCAATTGGGTGTGCTTGAAACCGGTGTTGGTGTGCATGGTTATATAGAGAAGACGGTGTTGGCTCCTGCGAACGATGTTTTTGTTGGTACTGGGCTTGTTGACATGTACTCCAAATGCGGGTGTTTGGGCAGTGCTCTGTGCATTTTTTGGGGAATGAAGGAAAGGAATGTCTTGACTTGGACGGCGATGATAACTGGGCTAGCCAGACATGGGAGAGGGAAAGAAGCATTAGAACTTTTGGACGAGATGGTGGCCTATGGTGTGAAGCCTAATGCAGTGACTTTCACTAGCTTGTTTTCTGCTTGTTGCCATGCTGGGCTTGTGGAGGAAGGCCTTCAGTTGTTCCACAGCATGCGGAGTAAGTTCGGAGTGACGCCTGGAATTCAACATTACGGCTGCATAGTTGACCTTCTTGGCCGCGCTGGGCATCTGAAGGAAGCCTACGATTTTGTAAGGGGAATGCCAGTGGAACCCGACGCCATCTTGTGGAGGAGTTTGCTAAGTGCATGCAAAGTTCATAGGGATGTTGTGATGGGTGAGGAGGTTGGGAAGCTGCTTCTGCAGCTCCAGCCACAGCAAAGTTTTGCTGATTTGGTAGCTGCTAGTGAAGACTTTATAGCATTGTCGAATGTTTATGCTTCTGCAGAAAGGTGGGAGGATGTGGAGACGGTGAGAGAGGCAATGAAGGTTAAGGGGATAGAAACTAAACCTGGCTGCAGTTCAGTTCAAACCAGTGGCTAAAGCTTCTCCTTGCGGGGCTTGTAGCTACTAGGTATGGAACTCATCATACACATTGGAAGTCCAAGGGAACTGCCTTACAAAACTATCACATGCTCAAAGGTGAGAAAATTGTAGCATAATTCACAATATATTTAAACACAAAGAATAGGAGTTGTTTCATACATCATGCAATGACAATATACTTTGCAAGAAATATTGCAACACAATCAATTGTTCATGAAGACATTTTCAACAAAAAGCTTCATCCTTGGGATGCTCTGCTTGTTATTGCTGGTTTCCACTGCCCTGAGGCCCATTGACAGCCCCACGGATCCGCTTTTGCAGATGCTCCAAGCTAGCCACTCGCTGCAATGATGCAGTTCGGCCCATCTTGTTCCCTGCTGCTCCTGCAGCTGCAGGATTCTGCAGCACGCTTTCAACTGAAGAAACGTCTGCCAAACCGTTATTGATTCTTGGGTCATGGGTGGATATAAGGTTATCAGAAGGAGATGGATAAAAGTGCTGCTTTGGTTCATCTTGCACAGGAACAGCAGCATCTGCTGATGTGTCAGATGGGCTTCCATCAAATGAATGCATGCCCGCCATAGATATCTCAGACATGGTTTGGAACAATGGGTTCAATCCAGTAACTCTTTTAACCGTCTCTTCAGCCATCTTCACCTGGCAATATAACCATACCACAGTATGATGTCAGTTTGCTACGTTTTGTTCACACCCGAAAAAGAAAACAGCAGGATCATTAATTTTTATGTTCAGCTTCCAAGTTGCAATAAAATCTGAGGATAGTACTTGGCTTGGGCTAAGGCAAATACTGCAAGTTTTAAAGAGTGCCTGGTCGTAAGCTCACAAAAATTTTGATGAATGCCCTACCTTTGCTCTCAATGTTTCCACATCAGCTTTTAAAACCCTATTGTCAACAGCTGCTTCATTGTACTTTTGGCTTATATCAGTAAGACGCTTCAACAAAGAAGAATTTTCAAGTCTTAATTGGGCAACCTACAAAAAACCATGAAGAAATACTTAACAGAATTCATGAAGGGAAAAAGAAATGCAGGGATGAAAAAGTACAAGGAAAAACAATACAAGGGACACAACCTGTGTCTCGAGCTCAGTCAAATGAGCCTGTTTTCTTCTTCTTGAGCGTCTAGCTGATTCTCTATTTGAGAGCATTCTGAGAAACACCAAATGAATCAATGGAAGCAAATTGAATTTGGCAACTGAAGTATCCCAAGCATGAAAATGGCCCATAAGTGGGTATGTTATGGGTTGATGCATCTGATATGTTAAGACAATTCTTCTAAGAAAATATATTTGAAAAATAAACCATTCTGGAGCAATTGAGCTGAGTTCATGTCCATGAACATGGTCTTTTATGCACTTTTATGATTATTTAAGGGGGCATTTTTCTTTTAAAAAAACATTTTCACCAACAAATTATTTGTAACCTTTTGATCCAGCAATCTTGCAGTTTATAGTGCAGGAAAATGTTTCAGTAGTGACAAATGGAAGTCAAAACAAAATTACTTCCTACAGTTAAGTGATATACAATGAAGATCTGGAACATGTCAAACTTGCTACCCCAACTTCTGTACACAAAACTACAGCATACACCAATGCCTCTAAGCTAAGTAAAATTTTCAGCATGTTAAACAACAGAGACCATTGTTACCTCCTGACACGTTTTGCATCGGCAGGGTCCATATTCTCAATTGTTTCTGTTTCTCCTTCAACTTCATCGTCATCTGAATGTTCTCTAGATGATTCACTTGTTGTAGGCCTCAACTGAGCCCCAGCTTTCTTTTGCATGGCAGGTAAAGAAGGAATTCCAAGTGGTCCACCAGCCTCCTTATCTGGTGCTCCGGATAAATCATATCCAGATCCTGTGCAGATAATAATGATTAATATAATACTTCTGATGATAACTTTATCCCTTCAAGCTACATTAAAAATAAACCTGTTCCATGGAAAAACTGTTACAGGGAAAAACCCAATTCATGCATGAACCGTTAAGGTGAAAAACCCAATACTTGCATGAAAATAGTCATGAGGGGCCATTAAAAGAGCAAAAATATCTGCATTCAGAACTGATAACAATATCATCATAACTCATGATCATAATCATCATTGTCACCAACCATTGGCCATTCCATAACTTAACTTCTTGAGGTTGGCAATGCAAGTCAGGTTGTTCCAGCCCACCAAATGCAATGAATAAAATTTCACCTTTGGAATTTCAAATCTTTCCCTTGATAACTCCAAGTCCTCTTTGGCTGTCTACTCTATTTGGTGCCCCCAATGCATCAGCCACAAGAAGAGCAAGATCACTAAAATTTGCAATGAAAATCCATTTTCCACTCCAACTTTTATGCAGTGACAAGATTCAGACCCCATGTGTATGCATGATATAGAATTCTCAACTGCCATTGTATAGATACTAATCCAGAAGTATGAAAAGAATGAAAGACTATAAATATATGGATATGCAAACCTTTACAAGGAGCTTGAGATCGCAACTGAGAAGTTTTGGAAGCCTGTGAGCCAGTGTCAGCTAAAGCAGCAGAATCTTGAGGTTTTACAAAAGATGCCTATTGACACGAACAAAAGCATTTAAGTTAACCAGAGCTGTATCCAAAGGAAAAGTGCAAGGTTTTGGATCCGTAATATAGAAAAAGTGAAGGAAGATTTCTAAAATCCTATGCTTTCAGTGCAAAAAGCAGCTGTCAGCCTTAGCTCAATTGGTAAAGGGATGATGTGAATGTCGGATTGGGGTAGACGTAGATTTTGAACAACATGTTCTTATACATGTATCAAAAAGGAAATATGAAAGTCAAATAGTAGAAGTTGTAGATCCCAAGTCGTGATTATATATTATTTATTTTAGATCAAACAAGGGATTCAATATTCATGCATGGAATAGATGAATAGTAATTGAATCTAAATAGTGAATTGAGATTTGAATGATAATAGTTAATGAGTCGTAAGGGCTCATAGTTGTAGGTTTCCCTTTAAAATGTTACTTGTGAAATGTTTTGAATTACTCTCTTTTACTTCACAACATGGGAAGCATGCAGCATCTCCCTTAAGTACTTAAACTTTGATCAAAGAAGATTTAGGGGAATTGAGTCATGTTTTCTTCCTAAATATTTGCTCTCTCTACAGTAGGGTATCAGAACACGTTGATGCATCCAGGAAAAGTGCAGGAATAGAATAATGCATTTCCCAATTTGTTGTCGAGGGAAACCTTAAACAAGCAGCTCTACAAATGAATGAAGTAGACAAGGAATATAGAAGATTTTTTCCCCATGGGTGAGTGATACAGAAAAAGGGTGACTAGGGGCTAGAAGACAGATCTGCAATCATGACCTGAATGATCTGTAGCTTATGAAGAGGAAGTGGTAACTGATCAACAGTCACCTAGGACAGGAGAATTTAGGTTTCAAAAATAAAGTGGGAGGTGATAGGGGTGATGTCTGCTGGCTAGGCATATTTTTTTATGTGAATAGGATGGTGCAAAAGAGAACAATCCAACAAACACCAAACAAACCAAATTGGCCCATTCCTCCCTGGTCCTGCCTTGGCTTAAAATCTCTGGAAGGAGCAAAACAGGGGGACCTTTTTAGTGGTCTGAAACCTCATGAAGAAAGCTAGAGGAGCTTATTCTGCAACCGTTGTTTGTTTTGATCAAGGAGACTATGGTAGATAGCAACATTCTTTTTGGATTTCATTACGAATGTGGGGAGTTCAGTTGTCAGAAGGCATTGTCTTTCCTTGTTCCTTTGCTACTAATTTATTTCTATTTTTCTGCAGGTGTTCTGTCTTGACACCCAGTGAATATAAGTTGCATCTGTTTTACATCTTCCTATGGTATGCATTTTACCTGATAGAAAAAAATAAAATAAAATAAAATAAAAGTCCAGAAGCTGAAAAGGTCGAACATTCACAAGGACTTTATATGGGACAAACAAAGACTTCAAAAAATAACAGCTCTTAGAATGAAGGTTTTACACTGCTGAAGATGACCATGACTTGAAGATCCAATCACTTCTTTTATGAATGAATGTAGGGGCTAGATTTTCAAATGAAGATTGCAGGTATTGTTGTGCTGATTTGTCAAAGTAGAAAGAAATTCTAGAGGTTTTGGAATATTCAAAGTTCAAAAAAAGTCCTGGCATATTGTTCAATGCTGATGCTGCCTTGAAGTTTCAATTTACACTCTAAACCAATGAATCCAAATCCCTTCAGATGCCAAAACTCTTAATTGCATTAAATATAAGACAACATACCATCGAAATCCCTGCACAACTGTCTCCCCACAAACACCCCAAGCTACACGCCAACTCTCATGTGCAAGTGTGCACCACCCATAAAGCAGACCAAAGAAATGAAATAAAATTGATTTCTGATCTCAGAAAAGTTGACATTCAAGAATAATTGTCAATTCATGCAAGCACAACCCAATGCAGAATTGATAAAATGAAAGTAAATTCAAAATTTGATCCTAGAAAAGCCTATATTCTAGAAGGAGTGCAAGAGCTTAAGCAGCAATCTAAATTTGCAACAATCCACACAAAATTTATGGCGGATCAGACATGCACCGCTGTAACAAGAATGTCAAGGGAATTCAGAATGCAACTGTTGCAAAACCGGAATTTTAGTCTGAGTACATTCGCAGATGGTTCAATCCGACCTGTCAAAGGACTAGAAAATTAAAATAACTGAAACAACACCCACAAGCATCAAATACAGTATCCAATTGATTCCGAGAAACAACCAAAAGCTTGCTGCTTGTTTGATTGCTAAGAAAATATTGAAAATTAAAACAAAAATCAAATCTCAGAATAAGTATTCAGAACTAGCTTGTCAGTTTTTTGGAATAAAAAATTCTTTCCTTTCCTATGATTTTTTAGGTCATTTTTCCAGCAAGCAAAAGGATCAGAAGCTATTTTCCATCATCCAGAAACCAAAAGATAAAAACATAAGATTGAACTCCCCCCTTGCTTTCATTTCATTTCTTGCAAACCAAACACACCCAGAAACAACCGAAATGCAAACGATTCCAACAACCAATCGCAAACCCCAACGCCTCCTTTGGTTGCTAAAAAGAATGTAGAAAAACAGGGGAACTCAAGGCTCCATATTGTTTGCTGAGAAAATACAGGAAAATCAAAGTGAAAAACTTTTAACCTCACAATTTTACTACAACTATTGTGCCGAGCTATGCTCCATTTTCCACTTTTTTTTGGAACAAAGAAAAGTCAAAAGACATAAAGCTCAAAATTTTCACAGCACCCAAACGGATCGTGCCGAAACCAAAAGCAACAGAAATGAATAAATACATAAATAAAACACAAGCACAGGATTCAACCATTTTCCTCGCTTTCCTTTCATTTCTCGGGAACCAAAGAGATTCAAAAGAACAAAAAGAAATAATAATAATAATAATATTAAGAATAAGAATAATTACCCGAGAGAGAGCGACAGCAGCACAAGCCAAATTGAGGCGGCTCTTGAGGAAGGCCTGGTACTCCTCGGAATCGATGGGAACGTTGGGAGGCGGATCCAACGAGGTGGCAGGGGCAGGAGGGGCAGGAGGAGCAGGAGTGGGTTTGGGATCATCGATGGGAACCTTGAGCTCGACGACGTCGTTTTCAGCAGAAGGACCAGAGGCAGAAACAGAAGAAGAAGAGGGAGGAGAGGAGGATTCCTGAAGAAAACGCTGGAAGGCCCATTCAGATGCGCTGCGGTTCATTTGGGAAGGTTCTTTCGATGATGATGGTGGTGATGCCCAAAACTGCTCCGGAATTTCATCCACTGAAAACACCCTATCCATTTTCGCTCTCTGTCTCTCCCTCCCTCTCTCTCTCTCTTTTATTCCCTCTTATTTGCCCCTTCCTCTCTCCCTGATTCCCTACCTTCCACGAGTAGGATTAGCTTTGGAATTTGGACTCTTCCAAATCAAGATAGGAAGATTCAAATTTTTAAGGATCCAAGTGGATTTTTCCTAAACATATACAACATTAAATTACGACAACTATATTTTTTTTCTTTTGTTGTAAATAGAATTAAGTACATTTTAAGATTAGAAAAATTAGGAATTTTTTCAGTTGTTTTTAAAAAAAAATTTCCTAATTTGAAGTCGAAATAAAAGTGGGTTTTTCTTTGGTAGAGATGGTGAATGGGTTGGTGGAGTATAGCTAAATTTGGTTGTATGGGGTTTCCAATTTGATAAAGGGTGGTGGTGAAGGTGTCAAAATATGGATTTCCATACACTTGAAATACTTTGATTGTGATGGTTAATAATTATTTTGAGATGCATGGTTGATATCCATACATTCTAATTGCACAGCACCCACGCAACGATATGCTTTGGATAAGCCTAACATTCCATTTCAACGTGATTTTAGGAAACCTTTTTTTAATTAAAAAAAATATTTTTTAAATATATTAAAAATATTTAATAAAGTTTAGGACATACTTTTAGAAATATGAAAAACCAATTATAATATTGAAAAATCACTCATAATATTTTATATAAAGAAATATTTAAGACTTTATTTGATAATAATTTCAAAAAATGTTTTTTTATCTAAAAAGTGTTTTTAAAAAATAATGAAAGTGTTTGACAATATTTTAAAAACGCTTTTAAAAATATGAAAAAATCACTTATAATTTATTTTGATAGTAATATTAGGAAGTGTTTTTAAACCTTTTAATACTTAAAAATTTTTTATTGTTATATGAATGATTAAAAGATAAAAAAAAATTTTAAATATTAGAAAAGTTAAAAATACTTCATAAAATTACTATAAAACGTACACAATGATTTTCCTAAAAACACTTTTAGAAAATAATATTTTCATTAAAAACATTTCTAAAAAAAACATCATTTAGATAGGTTAGAAATCTTTTATGTGTAAAATATATGAAAACATATTAAATAAATTAATCTCATAGATTAGTCAAACGTGATATGAATGATGGGTTTGCAAAAATTTCTTATGCCGTCTTCGAAAAATTTGAAGGTAATGTGAGGAATAAAAAAAATAAAATTAATAAATTATTTTTTATATATTTGTTTTAGTTGTTTTCTTTTTTTTAATAAAAAAATTAAATAAATTAAAAATAATAAAATTATTATTAATTATAATTATAATTGATTTCTTTCTTCTTCTTTTTTAATAAAAAAATCGTATATACAAGAAACAAAAGATTGGCACAAGCCAAGTTCATTGGATTGTCCAAATACGGTCCACAATCGGAAGGTCAATAAATTGTGGCTGACGTACACATGAGGAGCAGGTAAGAAGTTTCTCATCCTAAGTAGTCTCCTAGTTGATATGAAGAGACGACTTTTCAATACCCGAAGTTTCCCATTGGATGGATTCCGCTGGACGCGGCGGCCCAATGTGGATAAATATTGAAATGGGCCCACAAATAATAGTGGGCCCAAGGGAGAATGGGCCCCCACCACTTTTTGCTTTGAACGCATAAAGGTCTGTTTGGTTGGCTTGTGTTTTAAACTTTTAATCTTATTAGAAAAGTTGAGGGGCATGGGGGGACACTTTTGGAGGAATAAATGGCCTTTATTGCATCATGTTTCTATCAAAATAGGATAGGAATAACTAGAATGGGAATATATATATTTTTTGTCTTTCCACTTGGGAACAAAAGATCATGCGATTGCTGCTTTGAATCAAATAAATATATTTTGTGTTTCTTTTTTTTTCCTCAGTAGAAAAAGTCAGATGGTATTTACTTTTTGGTTAAATAGAAAAATTTAAAATATTTAATTTTTTTTTATTAAACTAAAAGTAACTTGTTGATGCCAATAAGTATAGATAAAAAGTTCATTTTAATTATATTAGTTGATATTAATAAGTTACTTTTAGTGGAATATAAAATATCAAATATTTTTGTTTTTTCTATTCAGCAAAAAAACGAGCCTTAGATTATACCTATTAAATATATAATTTATACCATTGAAAATCAATCATGAAATTTAGATTATTGGATGATGGTATAAATATATAAAATCGCAATAAAAAAGATATAATAATAAATAAATGAGATTAAAATACAGAGTGATGGGCTTGGATTTGGATGTAAAATAATAAAACCGAAAATATGTATGTAGGCAAGTGTAGTTTTAACCTAAATTCATGAATGTATTTAAGCAATTATAGTTTATATATATAACCAAGGTTGATTAAATATTCATCAATAAATAATATTTACAAATAAATACATCAAATACATTATCTTATAACATATGATTATATTAATATATAATAAATTGTAATGTGTTATAATAATATAAGATTGCTCTTTAATTTTTTTAATATTTTGTAATTAACTTAAATGCTCTTTATTTATTTATTTATTGTAATAATTATCTAAAAAATTATTATAATAACTTTAAAGACTTAAAATATTGAAAATTGATGTGCCCTTTACTTTTTACAAAAAAAAAAAAATCACGTTGAATTTATTATTTTAAATATGCATAACTTTTATGAGTGATATTTTAATCATATTAGATAAAATAATTTAAATTAAATTCGGGAGTTTTAAGAAGAGTTTGTCAATAAATTATTTGTTTTAAATAATTTGGAGACGTTTTTAAAATTAATTAAACACATGAACTTTTAGTTTTATGTTTATGACCACTTCAAATAAATTCTTTTAAATATATAAAATATCAAAAATTAATTTTATCATTAATATTTAATAATTAGTAATGATTTGTATTATATCATTTCATCTGTGTGTTATCATTATTTTTAATACAAAATTTAAAGTCCATGAATAGTTTAATTTATTATTTTAAATATATAAATTTGTGTAAATTATGTTTTAATCATTTTAGATAAGATAATTTAAATAAATTTGAGAATTTTAAGATTTAAAAAAATATTTTTTAGATATTTTAAAATTAATTAAAATAATATATAAATATATGAAATGAAGTAAATAACTTCCATCACAATTATCTTGTAAACGTTGTGACAATTATCTTTACAACTTCTTCTCCCTTTCCTTTGTCCATTTTTTCCACATTGACAAGATTTCGATTGCGATGAATAGTAAAATAATTAAATAAGAATAAAGATCATTATCCATAAATATTTAAAAATAAATTTAAAATTTATTTATTTATAAAATAATGTGAATCATTAAATGCAATACAATTTTTTTTAAATGAATATAAAATGATCAAATCAAATACAATTCTCAAGAATGAATATAATAGAATTACAATCCTTTCATGATTAAATCCATATAAAAAAAAATGATACTATTGTAGCCTTAAAGAAGTTCGCAAATACAACTACGAAGATGAACACCAATCTTTTACATTTATGATTACTTACATACACCATTTGTCCACGAGGAACTCCATAAAACCAAATAGAATCAATAAAAAATAAATAAAGTTTTCCAAGATCAAGAGAAGAGTGTTTTTTATAAAAAAAATAAATAAATAAAGGTCATTAAGTTGGTTTCAAAAGAGAGAATGAACTAATATCAACATACAGTGTTTGGTATATAGAGAATGAAAATGAATATTTTGTTTTTATTCCTATTTTTTTTATGAATGAAAATGAATTTGGTGATTTTATTTATAATGTTTTGATGAATCGAGCAATTCAATATTGCAATGATTATTTGTTTTCATTCTAATGTTTGATAATAATACGAATAAAATGAAAAATAAATAATACTCTTACACAGAATTTAAAATAAATTTTTTATTTTCATTTAAAAAAATATTTTGTTGAAAGTTTTTTTGTTATTAAATAATAAGACTAAAAAAAATAATCTTATTAGGGATGAAAAAGCATAGGCTTGATGAATGAAATCTAAGGGTAAAATAATAGTTTAAAACTATTTTTATATTTTTTTTTTATAGGATACATGAATCAGAATATTACCTACTTGCCATGAATTGAAATCCTACTTATAAGTGGGATTTGATTTCTAGCTAAATAATTTTTTATTCAATTCCTAATTCATAAAATTTATCTAAATATAAAAATGAAGGAGGGAATGAATGAGATGTCTACTCTCACTCTTCGTTCCCACAAACCAAACATCATTTGAAAGGAAAATTATGGTTCGATGGGAAATAGATAATTACACAAAATTTCTTAAATAGTTAGAATAAATTTAGTTGAATATAAGTAATATAATAATAACTTATAAGATTTTTTTTAAAAAAAATATTAACTAAATCAACTTTCATAAATCAATTTTTTTTAATCATGAAAATCGGTAACAATATTTAACTTTTATTAAATGGGAAACTTTACATAAACTATTTTTTTTAATTGAAAAATAAGAATTAAAATTATTATTATTATTATTATTATTATTAGACAATTGAGTAGATAATAAAGAAGTTTTTTTAATTTAAATTTGGATTGAAAAAAATAACTTAATCCTAAATAATGGATATTTGTGTTATTTATCTTTGATCTCCATTATCACCAAAACATATGCAGGACATATTTATCAATTCATTTAGAACATGCATTTATTCACATGGAACATACCCAAATCCATTTTTGAATTTTGGTTGAAGATGTATGGATCTTCTAAGACTGAGAAGGGGAACCACCATCACTGGATTCTCTCTGCAATGGGAAGCGGGAGAGATTAGGGTTATGTTCTATTCAAAAATGTGATATCTCAAAATGAACAGACCCTTGACCTTTTATACCCTCCTTTCTTAGGGATCATACTCATTGGGCTATTGGGCCTCACGAGTCTTAGGCCCATCATCTAAGGCTCGTGATGGCGTTTGGACTCTACACATAGGTAGCTCATACTCTTGAACGAATAGAAAACAAATAGAAAGAGGTGAATAGCTTAATCATGAATTATTGTTAGATATGTGAGTCCATATCTTAATAATTTGCATTTATTTTTATTCACCAACATTTATCTAAATAATTTTTTGTTGAGAGAAATAATTAGAAGTAAACATAAATTATTATCACTTTTATTAGAGAGGAAAAATTATATCATCTTGAAATATTATTTTTAAATTAAATTATGATAGTTTTTTAAAAGAGAAAAATGATCTAAACCATTTTTTATAATTTTTTTTATGTGTTTTCATATTTGGAAATAAATAAAAAAAATCATCTATTTTTTTTCATAATGATATTTAAGTTCTCATGTTAATGTTATTTTTAATTAAATTATGATTTTTTTTTTTAAAATCGATTTTTATAGATTATAGTTTAAAAAAAAGATAATTAAATAAATTTAAAATGGAAAATAATGATAGGACCTAAGTGCATATAAATAAGATGGTATGGATATTTTAAGATAAAAAATCAATAAACACTACACTCTTTTATATATATATATATATATATATATATATATAGTATAAAATTTTGAATTATACAAGTTTCAATATATGTATACGTTATAATTAATAAATAAAATTAATCCGTTGATTTTAAATCTATTTTTTATATTCTTGATTTTTTATTTTATATCTATTTTTGTTCTCCATTTTTATTTTCTTACATTTTCTTTCAAATTTTTCGATAATGGATGGAAAGATTTCCATTGTTTTCTTCATACTTCTTTCACCCTTTTAAATTTTTTATATAATATCTTTTATTATAATTTTTATTAATTTAAGGATAAAAATAAAATAATAATTTACCTTGCGAGGTGTAGTACCCCTGAATATCAACTCAATTTTGTTTTTATTGAGTGTACGGTGCTAAGGATCCTTCTTTAGTCAACCTTTCTTCCCAACCCTTAGAAAAGCAAAGTAATAGGCAACCACATGATTACGGGAACATCATTCCCAACTTGTATTATTCAACTCTACAAGATACAAAATTGTCTTCCCAAAGTGTCTCAACACTTGGCTTGAGTCAGAATACAATGCTTAGAACCCTTAAGCATTCAAAGACATTCTCTATGCTCTCATGCTTTGTCTCAGAGATGCAGGAGGCCCTTTTAAAAGACTCAGTCTGCAATTTACAATTTGAATTTCAAAACCAAGGAGCCTGCCTGGTGGTTATGCAGTTGCCACAACCGCCCATGATTGCTTGCATAACCACCCAACTGGTGAATTGCTTGCATAACAACCCAACTAGAGACACTCTTTCAGTCTAAGGTGTCTCTTCACACCAGCCATTAGCACCACAGCCATCTACCAATCCCTTGTAGCTGAAATATTGTCCTGATCACTCACTTGCTGCCATTAGCTAGCTTCCATTCGAACCAGCAACATGTACCAACCAACTCACCAGGTGTTTGGTGCATCAATGTGTCTTTCCTACATTGATGTGTGAGCCTATGCCATGTCAAAGTGCCCATGGCCTGGGCATGTGTCTAGTTCCTTTTATTAGGTCAAGCTCCACAGCAACGAGCCATGACATTGCGCCCATGGTTGTTTCTTCCTGGTACACAGGGCATTGCATCTGTGTCATGCATAGTCCTCATGGGCCCGAGTTAGCTGCGTGACTAGTGCCCCATCAAACCATGGCGTTGTGCCCATGGCTTTTCCAATTGGCTTGCTGCACAAGGCTTGGGCACCCTTGTGCCAGCGCGGGGAAAAGGTAGGCCGCACTAGGCCCCATGTTGTTGCGGTCACGGGGTACACTCCACACATGTTGTGGACGCTAGGTGTGTGCGCGGGTATCGCCTGGTGAGCTCACGGTGCCTGCTTGGCACACACGCGGTGCTTATCTGGTGCGTGCGCGGTGCTTATCAAGTGCGCGCGCGGTGCCTATCTGGTGTACGCGTGGTGCCTGTCTGGTGCGTGCGCGCGGTGCTTGTCTGGCTCGCCCGCGGTGCGTGTTTGGCTCGTGCATGGCCTCCTCATTTTAACTCCTAGGGTTTGAACCACCAAACCTCCAGGCCATTATTGCTTTTCGTCTAGACTCTCATGGGTGCAAGGCTTACCCATGAGGCCCTTTCCTCCAACAATGGGTCAAGAGGTTAAGGGGCTGACAAATCCACCCCCGCCAACTAAAGTTAACGCCCTCGTCGACTTAGTTTGCTAGTAAGGCTGGACCGCCTCCTCAAATTGCCACAAGGTAACATCCTTCTCCCATGTAGCTTCTGCTTCCGAAGTCCTCTTCCACTAAACTAAGAAATCAGTTCGACAATTCTTTCCATTATGTCCCATGGTCCTATGACCCAAGATCTTCTCCACCTCTTGATCAAATTGCTTCATGACCAAAGGAGAAGCCCCTTTTGTCTGCACCCTTTCTACATCCAGATCCTCATGGTATGACTTCAGAAAACTGACATTGAAAGTTGGGTGAAGCTTGAGCCTCTCAGGCAGCTTTAACATGTAGGTCAGCTGCCCCACTTGTTTTATTACCTCAAATGGTCTATCATACTTAAGAATTAGACCATTCTACCTTATCTTGCTGCTTATTTTCTTCCATATTTGAGGAATCAATTTCAAGAGGACCCTGTTCCCAACTTGATATTTTAAGGACCGTCGATCACAGTCAGCATACTTCTTTATCCATATGGCTGCCTTTTCTAGACTGTTCGGGGCCTCATCAAACATCTCATGCCAGGACTGAGCCAATTTAGATGTTGTAGGACTATTTCTTCTTGCCTTTTGCTCGGCCACCTCCAAAGGCATCCTTGGTTGCACCCCAATAGCCAATTCGAAGGGACTCATCCCTGTTGTTGAGTTCTTTTGCAGATTGTAACACAATTGGGCAGTGTCAAGCAAATTAACTCAGTTCTTTTGTGTTGCCATCACACAGTGCTTGAGGTATTCATCCGGTAAGGCATTGATCCTCTCTATCTGCCCATAAGTTTGAGGGTGATTAGCTGTGGAAAACTTCAACTTTGAACCCAAGAGTTTGAACAGCTCTACCCAAAAACAGTTTGTGAACTGTGCATCCCGATCACTCACTATGTCTCGAGGTAACCCAAAGTGTTTTACTACATGGCTAAAAAACAGCCTAGTCACGTCCTCCGCAGGGCATGCACCAGGAGCAGGTATAAATACATAATACTTAGAAAATCTATCCACAATAACAAAGATAGATTTGAAGTCACAAACCATTGGAAATTTCGGTGCTGAAATCCATGGAAATGCTCTCCCAAGGTTTTTCTGGAATGGGGAGGGATTGCAACAACCTTATAGCCTTCTTCCTCTTGATCTTGTCTATATGACAAACCAGGTAGGATTTCACATAAGCCTGCACATCCTCACCCATCTTTGACCAATAATAAGATATGACTAACAATGTCACAATCCTTTCTTCATCGGGATGGCCTGCCCACTTTGCATCATGAGTTTCCCACAACAATTCTCTTTTCAAGCCGCCAGTAGGAACATACCATCTTCCTCCTTTTGCCACAAGGAGGTCTCCCTCTAACCAATACCTCTTGATCATACCCTCCTTAACTTGTTGTCTTAGCCTGCCATATGCAGCATCATGCTTTATGACATGCTTGATTCTCTCATTGAATTCAGAGATGACTTTTAAGAGGTCCGAGATATAAACAATCACTTCTTTTCTACTCAGGGCATCAACCACCGTGTTATGCCTTCCTAGTCGATGCAACCATTCAAACTTGAAGTCGGCCAAGAACTGTTATCATCGGGCCTGTTTGGGACTCAACTTTTTCTGAGTTTTGAAGAATGTGTTTACCATATTGTCAGTGATCACTGTGAATATACTCCCTAACAAGTAATGTCTCCACTGCTACAAGCAGTGAATCACAATTGTCATCTCTCTCTCATGAGTGGAGTATTTCTGCTCAGCACTATTCAACTTCCTGTTCTCAAACGCCACAGGGTGCCCTTCCTGCACCAGGACCCCACCCAAGGCCTTATCTAAGGCATTCGTTTAGACTTCGAAAGGCAAGTCCAAGTTTGGCAATCACAACACTGCTTAATGGCGATGGCTTCCTTCAAGCCTTCAAAGGCCATCTAACACTACATGCTCCAATCCCCCTTGTTGTCCTTCTTCAATAGGTCAATAAGGTGAGACATCATCTTTGAATACCCCTTAATGAACCTTCTATAGTAGTTGGCCAAGCCGAGGAAGGATCGTAACTCTGTCACTTTGCTAGGGACTGGCCACTCCTTAATAGCCTACACTTTGCCTTCATCCATCCTGATCAGGCCTGCATTGATCTTGTGTCCAAGAAATGTGATTTCCTTCTGAGCATACTCACATTTCTCTGGCTTTACATAAAGCCTGTGCTCCCTCAGCCGCTAGAACACCAATCTCAAATGTCTTTCATGTTCTGTTAGAGTCTAGTTGTATACCACAATATCATTCAGATATACCACCACAAATGCATCCAAGTAATTAAACAGGACATCATTCATTAAATTGCAAAAAGTAGCAGGAACATTAGTTAGTCTAAATAGCATTACCAGAAACTCGTATGAACCATACCGAGTTACATAGGTGGTCTTTCCCTCATCTCCTGCTGCAATCCGCACTTGCCAATAACCCGATCACAGTTTCAACTTGGTGAAGTAGGAGGCTTTTGACAATCTGTCAAACAGCTCGGCTGCCAAGGGGATCAGGTATTTGTTTTTTATGGTCACTTTGTTGAGAGTCTTATAATCCACACACATGCGTAGAGAGTCATCATACTTCTTTTAAAACAACATTGGTGCACCATATGGAGCCCTTGAGAGCCGGATCAGGTCTGCATCCAATAATTCTCTCAACTGTTTGCGTAGCTCCAATAGTTTTGTAGGAGACATCCTGTAAGGGGCTTGAGCCGAGGAATTTGTTCAAGGCAACAATTCAATCTTGTGGTCAATAGGTTGTCAAGGTGGAAATTCCTTAGGGAGTTCTGCAGACATCACATCTTTGAACTCCTTCAAATTTTTTACCACTAAATCAGGGACTTCCATAGACTATCATTCCTTTATCTCGATTAAAGCTACAACATATGTATCATGACCCCTCTTCAATCCCTTCTTTAATTGGATAGCGGACAACATCTTAGGTTGACTCTTACTACCATCCTTTGCCCTTAAGGCCTACACGAAACAAGACTGTCTTTCTTCTAGCACCACCAATCCACCAAGATGTGGGATCAAGGCCACCTTAGCCTTCAAAAGGAAGTTTACACCAAGGATAAAGTTAAAGTCATCCAAGAACACACAAAGTAGGCTACACGTACCCTTCCAGTCACTAACTTGCATGGGAACATTCTTGGCTACCTTGCGATTGACTGCCTTGAACAGAATAGTATCCTCTTTCAATTTCAATCCCAACCTGGTTGCCTCTCTGGTGGCCATGAAATTGTGAGTGACACCACTGTCCATCATAGCCTTAACATGTACACCATTCAAAATTATAGGCACATGCATTAGGGACTTTTGGACAAGAGTCTCATCATGAAGGACATCCAAGAGTTGCAGTGGATTGACTCTAGGAGGGGTCTTTTAGTCAAATTCTCCCTTGTCGTTTGCAGACACAAGGGTTGAGAATTTCTCTCTTTTGGGGCAATCCCTGGCTTGGTGTGGGCCATTGCAAATAAAGCATCCTGCCATTTGGGTGGACTGTTGCACAAGTTTTATGGTCTTTTCCATCGGTTTCACCCCTATAACACTTTTCTTATTTTGTTTATTCCACCTTGACTTCTTAAAAGTCTTGCCCTCAGCCTTAGCCTTCTTGCCTCCTTCTGACTTTGGTTTCTGCATAGTGGAGATGGCACCACCCATTTTGTAATCCACCAAGCAATCTGCTTCAACCATTGTAGTAGGGAGATCACAAACCCCTTGCCTATGAAGTTTTGTCTGAGCCCACCCTTGCAATCCAGACATGAAATTGAAAAACTTGTCTTCCTCTAACATGTTCTTTATATCTAACATCAAGGAACTGAATTCCTTGACATAGTCCCTCACTGATCCAGTGTGTCTGAACCTTTTTAATGATTCACTGGCCACCCAAGCAATGTTGGTGGGGAGGAATTGATATTTCAATTCCTTTTTTATAGTCTCCCAAGTGGTGATTTGGGGCTTCCTAGACTCTGTATCATCCTCTATTCTTGTTCGCCACTACAATTTGGCATCACCAGTCAAATACATACTGGTAATGGACACCTTTTCGCCATCAAGAACACGAGTAGCCTTGAAGAACTGCTCCATGTCCCATAATAAATTCTCCAACTCCTTTACGTTCTTGTTACCATTGAAGCCCTTAGGCTTTGGGACTCGGACTTTAGGAGGGGCTTCAGGGCCTAAGGAGCATCCCTGCAACACAACCTTCTTAAAGACTGCAATGCCTTCTCCATAAGACTGCAAGGCGCCCTTGAAGTCATCCACCACAGACTAGATCTTTGCTTTCAAGCCAACAAATTTCTCTTCAAAGAATTTGTCATGGGTTTCCAGCAAACTCCTCTACACTTAGATTTCCCCCACAATGTACTCTACCCACGAAGCCACAATGCCATCTTCACGTGGCCATTCTCCCAACATATCTTCCATCCGAGCAATCATTTCCCACAAGGCTTCCGTTGCACTACCACCAACCATCTCTGGTGCAGACTCTGATACCACTTGTCACACTCTTGAATATCAACCCTTTTTTTTTTACTGAGTGTAAGGTGCTAAGGATCCTTCCTTAGCCAACTTTTTTTCCCAACCCTTAGAAAAACAAATTAACAAGTAACCACACGTTTATAGGAGCATCCTTCCCAACTTGTATTATTCAACTCTATAAGATACAAAATTGTCTTCCCAAAGTGTCTCAACACTTGGCCTGAGTCAGAGTACAATACTTAGAACCTTAAGCATTCAAATACATTCTCTATGCTCTTATGCTCTATCTCAGAGAGATAGGAGACCCTTTTAAAAGACATAGCCTGCAGTTTACAATTTGAATTTCAAAACCAAGGAGCCTGCCTGGTGGTTATGCAATTGCCACAACCGCCTATAATTTCTTGCATAACCACCTAGCTAGTGAACTGCTTGCATAACCATTCAACTGGTGAACTACTCGCATAACCACCCAATTGGAGACATTTCTTCAGTCCAAGGTGTCTCTTCGCACCAGCCATCAACACCACAACCATCTACCAGTTCGTTGTAGCTGAAATGTTGTCCTGATCACTCACTTGTTGCCATTAGCTAGCTTCCATCCGAACCAATAACATGCACCAACCAGCTGACCAAGTGTCTGGTGCATCAGTGTGCCTTTCCTACCTTGATGTGTGAGCCCATGCCATATCAAGGTGCCCATGGCCTGGGCTTGTGTCTAGCTCCCTCTGTCAAGTCAAGCTTCACAACAACGAGCCATGACATTATGCCTATGGCTGTTCCTTCCTGGTGCACAAGGCATTGTGCCCCTGTGCCATGCATAGTCCTCATGGGCTCGAGTCAGTTGCACGTCTAGTGTCCCATCGAACCATGGCGTTGCGCCCATGGCTTTTCTAGCTGGCTCGCTGCACAAGGCTTAAGCGCCCTTGTGCCAGTGCAGGAATGAGGTAGGTTGTACTAGGCCCCGTGCCATTACGGCCACGGGGTGAACACTGCACATGTCGTGGAGCCCATGTGTGCATGCTTGAGTGCTGTTCGTGTGTCCTAGGCACATTCAAGGTCGTGCCATGGTGCCCCCTTGGTGCGGTCAAGGTCTTTCCTTGGTGCCTCCTTGAGTCACCTACCTCCCTTAAAGAGCAATACATGTCATTTTCAAGATGTTTGGGAGGAGACATTACACCTACTTGAGGAGACATAATGAAATATTTAAATAATTATAAATTATATTCCAAAATAAATCTCACCCTCCATTTGCACCCCTCCATAGCCCACATAAGCCTAGTGGGCGCTAAGTGTGCGCGTGGGTGTGGGTTGGTGCGTGTTTGGCTCGCGTATGACCTCCTCATTTTAACTCCTAGGGTTTGAATGACAAAACCTCAAGGCTATCCTTGCTCTTCGTCTAGGCTCCCATGGGTGCAAGGCCTATCCATGGGGCCCTTTCCTCCAACAGTGGGTTAAGAGGCTAAGGGGCTGACACGAGGCCACTATAGTTAAACCAATGCCAACATCTTTTTAGCGCCATGTTAAATTATTGGCCTGGTCCGGACGGTGGATCTAGTACAACTTAGCCCAAAAGATGCAATTGGGCTGGTCTGGATGGGTGGGCTTGAAGCCGGCTGACAGACAGCCCTATCAGCACCTGTTATCTTCTTCTTGAGCAAATTCCCTCCATCGCTTCTCCGATTTTTCCACCGTACCTCCGCCGCCGGAGAAAAAAATCCGGCTACCTTTCACCTCCTATCGATGTTGCCTCTTCACATTCTTGTATTCCTTCCATAACGGAAAGTTTGCTATCAAAGAACCAGAGAATTTTCCCGAGAAACAATCGGAGCGTAAATGGATTTCACCTTAACCTCTTCTCCATCCATCAGTGCAAAGCTCTCTCCACCGTATCGAAACTCTTCACGTCCTTCATTCTTCACATTCAATTCATTTTCCCCTGCCAAAAAGCACCGCGCCAGAACTAGAAGATTCTTAGTGAAATCCCCAAACAGAACTCGAAATCTTTTGCCAATAGCAAGTGTTTTCCATGCAATTAACTTTCCAGATGATTCTAGAAGCTCAATGTCTGAAAAAGAAGAAGAAAAACCAGTGGTTTCCACGGTAAAATTTGAGAAATCGGTGGGAAATTTAGTACAGTGCATTGCAAGGCCAATTGTGTTTGCAGTGTTTTGCATTGCTGTTGGATTTTTTCCAACTGGGAGATTTCAGGTACCTGCAATTGCCGCTCCGGTGGCAAGTGATGTAATGTGGAAGAAGAAAGAGAGTGGGAAAGTTTTAGAAGAAACAAAGGAGTTGAAGTCCAAGGATCACAAGTACTCGGATTGCACGAGGAGTTTGCTAGAGGTGGTTTCGGGTTTACTTAGGAGTATAGAAGAAGTTAGGTCAGGTAAAGCTGATATGAAGAAGGTAGAGGCGGTCTTAAGGGAGGTTAAATTGAAGAAAGAAGAATTGCAAGAGGAAATAATGAATGAACTGTACGCTGAGTTGAGGGAATTGAAGAGAGAGAAGGATGGTTTGTCAGATAGATCGGAGGAGATTGTTGACATGGTGGTGAAAGCAAAGAGGGAGCATGACCGATTGTTGGGGAAGGCAAGTGGTGATGGGAAGAAGATAAAGGAGCAAATTGCAAGGTTGGAGGAGAGTATGAGCCGGTTAGATGAGGAGTATGCTAAAATATGGGAAAGGATTGGAGAGATTGAGGATCGGATTTTGAGAAGGGACACGATGGCTATGAGCATTGGTATAAGGGAGCTTTCTTTTATCACAAGGGAGAGTGAGCAATTGGTGGCGAGTTTTAGACGAGAAATGAAGCTGGGGAGGACCAACAGGTAAAATTACCATCATCATTTGGTTCCATGTGTGAGTGTACCTAGGTTTAAATAGGATCTTGACTTGAAATACTTAGAGAACTGATCAAGGAAAAAAGTGGATTGACTCTTATATTTATAAATTGAACAATGCAGTTGATAAATATGAAATGATAGGGTTATATTTCGATTGCTTTTATTTGCTACTTTGATCTTTCTAGTTATGCGAATGTATTGGCTCAACAAAGGGTGTGGTTCACCATTGATAGGTTCTTTGTCAACCTCCATGAACAAACAGTTTGGTATAATATGCTTATTTTAGTATGACTTGTTAGGGTCCTTGTATTTTTAGTCAATATTGTGGGAGCTAAAATGACAGAAATCCTGGATGGTTTGCTAAGAGGGTTTGGTTTTTTGTTGTTGCAGATGGATCTGATTGCTATAATATGTCAAGTTTAGTGGACTTGTTAGGGTATTGGTGTTTTAATCTACACTGCAGGACCTGAAATGACTAACATCCTGGATGGTCTGCTAAACTTGCTGAGTTTGATTTTTTGATTTACCCCACATTACATAAGTGTCCTAATTGGATAATCTTGCACTTGTGGCTGCCCTAACACATATACACACACATCTATATATATATATATATATATGAAGGTTTTGTAGAAGAGAGATGGAAAGAATTCAAGGTAGAAATTCTTTTCCTTAATCTCTTACCTATACAAAGACTCATATATATACAAAAAATCCTAGCACCTAAATAAAAACTTTCCTAACCTAATTACAACAAATCTCTTTGATTACGGGATTATCTAATTCTCTCTACAAAATCATGACTTTCTTAATTTCATTCTTTCATACTCCCCCTTAAGTTGGTGAATAGATGTTTTCCATTCCTAGCTTGGATATACTTGCTTGAAACTTTGTAATGTTTATAAGCTTTTTGTGAGTATATCTATAAGTTGGCGGTCAGTAAATACATAAAAAGTACAAATTAACCCACTATCTAGTTTCTCCTTAATAAAATATCTATCCATCTTTATGTGCTTTGTTCAATCATGTTGCACTGGATTAAGTGTAATACTGATTGTAGATTTATTATTTCAGTAAAGTCTCATTGGGCCATCCCATTTAATCTTTAAATCTTCTAAAATAATCTTCAACCATAGTAGTTCACAAACTTCTTAGGCCATTGCACGAAATTTTGCTTTGGCATTGGATCTTGCCACAAACTCTGTTTCTTACTTTTCCATGTTACCAGATTCCCACAAAAAGAAGTGCAATACCCAATGGTTGATCTTCTATCAATTATAGATCCAACATAATTTGCATTTGTGCATGCTTCAAGTATTAGTCCTAAGTTTCGTTTAAATAGGATCCCTTTCCTAGAGACCCCTAAGGTACTGTAACACTCGAATAGCAGATTGTAAATGAACCTCTTTTGGACTGTGCATGAACTGACTAATGACACTCACAACATATGCTATATCTAGTCTTGTATGAGAGAGATAAATAAGTCTTCCTACCAGATGTTGATACATCTTTCTATTTATCGTGACATCTTCTTTAGCTTCTCCAAGCTTATGATTAGGATCTATTGGTATGCTTGTTAGTTTACACGCCAACTTTCTTGTTTCCTTGAGAAGGTCCATTACATATTTCTGTTGAGAAATAAAAATTCCTTGATTAAAATATGCAACTTTGATTCCTAGAAAGTATTTCAACCTTCCTAACTCTTTAATCTCAAACTCCTTGGTCAAACATTGCCTCAAAGTTTGTTTCTCCTTTTCATCATTTCCCATTACAATGATGTCGTCTATATATAACAGAAGAGCTGTAACTCCCCTTGAATTTGAATGCTTGATGAACAACGTATGATCTCCTTGACTTTGTCTAGATCCCATGTAGAAGAGAGATGGAAAGAATATAAGGTAAAAATTCTTTTCCTTAATCTTTTGCATGTACAAAGACTCATATATATCCAAAAATCCTAGCACCTAAATAGAAAACTTTCCTAACTTAATTACAACAAATCCCTTTGATCACGGTATTGCCTAATTCTCTCTACAAAATCACGACTTTTCTAATTTCATTCTTCCACAGTTTTATATCACAAATCAGGTCAAGTTTAAGGTTTTAGATTTATTTCCTTCTTCTTGTTTTTGCTTTCTTGGATACAATATCATGTAGTCTACATACCATTCTTTGATCATCATGCTGACTCCAATGGTGGCAGGGACTGATTAACAGCAGCAACTAAATTTCCATGATATTGTATTTTGTTAATTGTTTTCTCATAAAAGAAACTGTGCTCATTATTTTCCTTTAGTCCTGTGTTTTTTAAATCAGTTGGGATCATCTAGGAATGTTAACTTTCTGAAATTACAAAGCAGAAGATCTCTCCAGTTGAAGTTAACTTTTTGCTGAAGTTTGGATGGCCACTTAGACACGCTGTATGTTAAGTAAAATCTGTGCTCATAAACAATGGGATTGCTCTATTTACTTGGGTGAGTACCCATAAAAAAAAAATAAAATGGCTGAGTTTAGGTTCTAGCACATGCAAAGCCTTTTCAGTTCTTGGGCTGAATTATTGCAACATGAATGCCATGTATTTGTATGATTTAAAAGCACCATACCATATATTACACTAAGTTTCTATGAATATGATAATATAAATCATAATTGAAGAGTATTAACTGGACGAAAGATGGTATTAGAGAAGTAGGATTAATTTTTCCCACTTCCAGCAAAGAGGGGAAAAACACTAAAATGGAAATAAGGAAATTTGGAAGAGTTTTATATACTTAAATAATTAGTCATAATAAATAGAAAATTGTATGATTGAAAATGGAATTTATTGAGAAGTTGAAAATTATTAATTGAACACCCTCTTGCCTGCAATTGGAAATATCTTGTTGCTCTAGATTTCCGATTCTTATTTGATGTAGTTTTACATCCTCATATACATTCTAATTATATGATGTTCCTCCATTGTTTCAAAAAAGAAAAAAAAAAAGGGAAAAAAAAAGTAAAACTTTGCACATGGAGAAAGGCATTGGCCATTTTTCCCAAACAGTCATTCCTTTCCAGTTTGTGGGAGGTTCCAAGTTCAAGTCCCAATGGAGACGAAAATTTACTTATGAATATACATGGGCTGCGTGGATTTAGGCTTTTTACAAGAATGAGTTTAAGCACCAAAATTACTAGCTGATGTTTTAGCGATTAAAACCTTTTATTTTCAAAAGATACATGATATTGCAACTCACTAATCTGGTCAGAACTAAGTTGGTACTGCATTCTATGTGCTATAGTAAACTTAGCGTCTTCGTGTGGAATAGCTAATAGAGTTTCAATCATTTTGGAACTATGAAAAATTATAGATTTGATGTTCATGGAATCACTGAAGTAGAATCTTTTCTGCAAATTTTCTTATGCTTTATTTCTATCATATTAGTTACAGCATCTTCTGTTATTGTCTCTTAGTAGCATTTTCTTTTCTGTTTCAGATCTAAATTGGTGAAGTTCCATTAACTCATAATGGCTTTAATTGTTATTGGTTACAGTGTACCACAAGGCTCTGCTACCAAACTTTCTAGGTCTGACATTCAGAAAGACTTGGAAACTGCACAAAGAGAATACTGGGAACAGATGATTCTGCCTAGTATTTTGGAAATTGAAGATCTTGGTCCTCTCTTTTATCGAGATTCGATGGATTTTGTTCTACATATAAAGCAGGCCCTTAAAGAATCAAGGGAGATGCAAAGGAATATGGAGGCTCGTGTAAGAAAAAATATGAGGAGGTTTGGGGATGAAAAGCGTTTTGTTGTAAACACACCAACAGATGAAGTTGTGAAAGGTTTTCCAGAAATTGAGTTGAAGTGGATGTTTGGAGATAAGGAGGTTGTAGTTCCTAAAGCTATTAGCTTTCATTTGTTCCATGGTTGGAAAAAGTGGCGGGAAGAAGCTAAGGCAGATCTTAAAAGAACTTTGTTAGAAAATGTTGACCTTGGTAAACAGTATGTGGCCCAAAGACAGGTATTTTTTTTTATCAGACCAAAGATAGGTATTTTGTGAAACATATACTTTCATGTATTGACTTTGTGATAACATTATCACTGTTTCATCCTAACTTGGAACATGGGGATCATCCGTATTACCTTATATTTCTCTATGGATTATACATAAGTGCTTTGGGTCTGCCAATTGATTTCATATTCAAATTTCACCTAGGATTGTTTAAAGATAGCAAGATGTAATGTTCTTTAATGTGCTCTTAATGTTGTCAGCAATATACATCATTCCTTGTAATTTTTCTTTGATGTTGGGATATTGCTGATTCTATTTTGTATCTGTTACCTAAAAATCATCTATATCAAGTATTTGAGCACCTCCCTTTCATCTTTGATTTTCATCAATTCGCCGTCTTGACGGCAAATCAACTTCTTAATGTAAAATGGATTTGTTCAGTATCTGGTGTCCCTTGGACTTGAGAATTGTTGTTAGACATATTCTAGGGATATTTATTATTTTCTTGCTTAAAAGATTGATTGAATTTTGTTCCTGTTTGGTTATCTTTCGAAATGCTATTAAGCCCTTATGCTATCTCCTTTTCCATTGACATCTTGGACGGTTAATCAAGGTTTTGTAAGTTTGAGTTCTTCCATTATGTTCTAGTACTCATTAACTATTCTAGTAGTAACAGTAATTCTGTATTTGTCCAGAATGACACATCCTCAATGTATTTGAAGTGGTTAAAGAGGACAAAATTGAATTTGATAAGGGTTAGGCCAATTATCAAAGTAATACCTGGCTTCCCTCAGCTCATTCTATTCTGTATAAATACCCCCAACTAGAATTCACATTCTTTTTCGCAAAATTTCACTCTTATTAATATCCTCATCTCTTACTTTGGTAGGAGTTCATGGAGATTAGAACAATTTTTTCTACCAATTCCAATTTTTTGCCATTTTGGAATTAATCTAATGGAAATCTATGTAGAGCTTAATGGCCTATAAAGATTCATGTGATGTTTTAAAATAGTGTGGATTTATGCTTTGCTATAAAAATTCATATGGATGTTTTAAAATAGTTGGGATACAAGGGTTTATTGTTGTTGTAGAAATTGTGCATTGTTTATTGTTGTTATAATTGCCATTACCATTACTTTTTAGCTAGGGATGTTTTGGCAGAGAAGGTGAAGGTATGATTTGACTTTTTTCCTCTGAGGAAAATTGTATGTATTGATTTCTGTTTGATATAAAATCTCATTTCTTACTTGTGCTGGTGGCATTGTGATGTGCTGCTCTGGTTAGATCTTTTCCAAAGTTAGCAGTTTCAAAATAATAGTCATTATTGCTGTTACTATCATCATCATCATCATCAGCAGCAGCTTTAATATAGGTTGTCCTTATGTGAATGAACTTGATTTGAATTATTGCACTTCCTGTTAAATGTTTACTGCAGGAACATATACTTTTGGACCGAGATAGAGTGGTGGCAAAAACTTGGTTCAGTGAAGAAAAAAGTAGGTGGGAAATGGACCCAATGGCTGTTCCATATGCTGTGTCCAAAAAGCTAGTAGAGCATGCCCGAATTAGGCATGACTGGGCAGCTATGTATATTGCACTGAAGGGGGATGACAAGGAATATTATGTTGATATTAAGGTTACACACATGTAATTCTTGTTTTATTTCTCTCTCATGAAACTGTGTTAACATGCTTCTCATTTTAGATTCTTATTCCAGGAATTCGAAGTTCTGTTTGAAGACTTAGGAGGGTTTGATGGGTTGTATTTGAAAATGCTGGCCGCTGGTATTCCCACTGCGGTTCACCTCATGCGGATTCCTTTCTCAGAGTTGAATTTCCGTGAACAGTTTTTCTTGATAATGAGACTTTCTTATCGATGCTTGAATGGATTTTGGAAGACAGGAATTGTATCATATGGAAGAGAATGGCTTCTTGAGAAAATCAGAAATTTGAATGATGACATAATGATGATGATTATTTTTCCTCTTGTGGAGTTTATCATCCCTTTTCCGGTATTTATTTAATAAACACATAACACAATAAGCCCATAACCTGCTGTCTTAGAATTTTTTTTTTCTTTTCACATTTTGCTGCTTTATAGTTGCTCTTTTTATTTGATTCTCGCTACCTTTGCTGTTCTGTTACAGTTAAGGATACGGTTGGGAATGGCATGGCCTGAGGAAATTGATCAAACTGTTGGCTCGACATGGTACTTGAAATGGCAGTCTGAGGCAGAAATGAGTTTTAGGTCCAGAAAGCAAGATGACATCCAATGGTTCTTTTGGTTTTTCATTAGATGCTTCATATATGGATATGTGTTATTTCATACATTCCGATTTATGAAAAGAAAAATTCCCAGAATTCTTGGGTACGGGCCTTTACGTAGAGATCCAAACTTGAGGAAGTTGCGCAGACTGGTATCATTTTGCTTATATTTCTATAGTTCCTGCAATAAACTATTACATTTCATTGCATACTACAAAGTCAGTAAATTGCCTATGTCCATATAGGTTCCTGTTACGCATTTTTACTCTGGTTGTTATATTGATGATAAACCTGTAATGATTCTAATGTATACTACGTACTCCCCCCCACCCCACAATGTGTCAGTGAGAGAACTTCATGGAAAGTAGGACTTATCTACCCGTTTCCTTTTTAATCAGTTTCCTCTTTTTATTTTAATATTTTGTGTAATCTGCATGAAAAAGGTGTTTCAAAATGCAACACTTAAAAAAACTCTGATCTGAAGGAAATTAAGAAATGGAATGAGGAGTGTGGTGGGGGTTCTAACTCAGGTGCAAGTGTTTAGAGTGAGAAAAGGATGGTTTATGAGGTTAGCAGAAATGGATTTAACCAGTTGAGACAAGAATTTACTGTTATTTGGTTAAGAGTGTGGGGTGAAAATACAAAGTTATTTATCATGGTTAATATTCACAGAAGGTAACCACATTAGTAAGCTTGCACTGATAGGGAGTTGAAGACTAGGAATGATGAAGATAAATCAGGGGTTAGCACTAGAGACTATTCTCTTAGTTTTCAGAGATTGAATGTGTTAGATTTTGCAAACATTAAACACTCTGGTTAGAGGGAAGGTGTAAGGGGGTGGTGGGGCATTGAAGATTCATTGTGGATAAGTCTCTAGGGCCTGGTACGATGACTATTAATTTCTTGGAGCAGTTTTGGGAGTGATGGTGGAAGAGGTAATGGAGGATTTTTAATCAGAATAGGGAGTTTGGATGCTGCTGTCATCATATTAGTTCTGAAAGTGTGGATTTTTTTTTTTTTTTGGGAGGAAGGAAAAGAGAGAGAGGGTAAGGGGGGTTTGGGGAAGGAAGAGTGTTTCTAAAGTTATGGTTCAAAGCTACGAAGTGATTTGGGTGAGACACTCAAAATGCCCTAACACTTATAAATCCTAAATGTTGTTTTGTTGGCCAGTGACTGTTTTGATTCCAGGAATAGTGTATAAGCCAGATGAGAAGAGACATGATCACATGTAGTGCTATTCTCTTTCCTATATGTTAGCAACATGGGTCCTGGGTAGTGGTGGAGGAGGTGTGCAGGGCCTATATTCCCAATTGAAGTTTCTTTGCTAGTTAGAGTATGCTTTGCTAAGGAAATCGATTTCCTCCATTCTTTTTTGTCTTAGTGATGGAAGTTTTGGGTAGGGTGGTTGCTAGGGTAGTGGAGGGGTTCTGAATCAGATTTGAGGCATTCAGGAAGGGGGTGGATGGATAGGTTGAAAGTTAATATCTAATTTTCTGCATGCAGAAGATACAAGTATATTTCGTGAAGTGGAGTTGGATCAATTGGGATATCTGAGATGCATCCTTCTGTGCCTTGAGATGGTTGTGGTTCTGAACATAAATTTGAACCAGACTGAAATTTATTTTGTGGGACAGGAATAGGCAGCAGGAGAGTTAATCACAGGCTAGGGTGTAGAGCTGGGTGCTGCTGTCTTGTTCTCTTGAATTATCATAGGTGCATCCCTCAAAGTAGAGGGTGCATATGTAGTCATTTAGATATTTGAAAGAAGATTTTTAGGGTTAAACTATGAAAGAAACAATATCTTTCTAGAGAGGAGAATTGATTCTCATCAAAGTTATACCTTCCAGCTTATTGACCTACCTTATGCCTTTTTTTCCATTTCAATGGAGACTGGAAATATTTGGGAGAAGTATTCTAGGAAGGGTGCCAGTGGGGAGAGGAAACACGTCTAGTTGGCAGGAAGAGTGTTCTCTGTTGCATTTTGTATGCTTGAATTCAGTGCATTCCACAAAGCTCTTTCAGGCCGATGACTGTGGAGATTTAGGGTTGCAGAATAAAGGTTCTGGGGGGCTAATGATAGTTGGTAAATATGGGGAAAGGAGGGGATGGCAGTCGAGTGCTGACATAAGCTGTGAGTATTCTGTGGTGGGCCTTTTGGGTCAAAAGAGGATGGGAGGCTTTCTTTAGACAAACTACTTTGTAATAGGGCATGGTTGATAGTGCAATTTTAGTATGATGTGGTGCAGGATGATTTGATAAACAAGATCTGGGATTATTCTGTTAGTAAAAAGCCATGTTTAAGGGGATTAATGCTGGATAAGAGAGGAGAGATAATGGAATCCTGGATTTTATAGGGCCCTTATGGACTGGGAGGTGGGGTTAGTAGACACCTTCTTTGAGATCATTTATAGGAAGAAGATCCAGAGGGGGTAGTGGGTGTTGTTACTTCAAAGGGAGGGGTGTTTTAGGTGAAGTCATTGTACTGTTATTAGATAGGTCTTAAGTTGTGTTTGGTTTTTTGCCTGAAATCTGATGAGATTTGATTTGACTTAAATTTGAATAAAGGTAACTGTGATGTAATGATGAGGTTGTTTGTTTTTATTAGTGTTTGAATGTTGTTTAAGTGTTAAGTTATTTGTTTTAATTAATGTCTGAATATTAAGTGTTAAATCTCTTTATTTATTTTTTATGTTAAAAACATCTATAAAATTAATTATTTTTATCTTTGTATTTTTATTTGAAAACTAATAATTAAAAACAAAATAGTAATTTAACATATTTCTAAATATTCCAAAATATTAAACTTTATTATCATAATAAACATTTTATCATGATTAGTTGTGTAATTAATAGGAAATTGGTAATCGGATAATATATAGGATTTCTAATTATGCTTGGTTCTTAAGAAGATATTAGAAATCTTTCAAGTTAAAATGATAGAAATCTTTTGTGTTAACACTTGTTTTTATGTGGTATATCTTCGGATTCATAGATTTGTGACTGAAATATGTTTTATTATTGAGATTTTTGGATTTTTTAATTTGGGAGAGTGTATCAAATATTGACTTTTTATTTTTCAAAACTAATTAGAATTGTTGATGATATTGGATATTTAGGTAAGTGTGAATTATGTTTTTGGGTTTTGATTAAAAAAATTATCAACGGAATTGATGATTGATAGTATATTTGGTTTTGTTGTATGGTAAGAGGTTGAATTTTGACAATTTGTAGTAAATTTATTTCTAGTCTAAAATTATGACTTTTTTTTTTACTGTTGTTTATTTTCATTTTTGAATGATAAATCTACAACAATTTTGGAATTCAATTTCATTGAGAATTGAATGAATTTTGAAGCAAAAATAGTGGCTGTGGTAGAATTTTGGCTTTGGTTTTGAAATTTTGTGGATTTATTTTAGATTAATTTTTAATCCAAACTAAGTGAGTTTTATGTTGTTGGTTTCATTTTTGAGTCAAAATTCATGAGAAAATTGTATATATAAATTTTATTGACAAACAAGAGAAAAAATGGATAAAAATAAAACCTATTTAAGTCATATTCGGTTTTTTCTTGAGAATAACTTTTCTAATTTATAATATATTCATTTCTCATTCATAATGCACAAAATTGAGATAGCTTAAATTTTTCAAAACAAGTGTTATCCAATTTTTTTAAAAATAAATTTGGTTTTATTTTGTGTGAAAAATTGGATTTGAGTATTATAGAATAGTCAAAGGTTGAAAAGAGAAAGGCATTAAGATAGAAGTAAAAAACAATTCACCTTAACGAAGGACTCTCAAAATGTTTGAAGTCTTAAAGGAAGTTGATTTAAGATTTAAGTCAAAAAACAAACAACCCCCAAGTAATTGTTTTTCCCTCAAGATGGAAGTAGGATGCAATGTGCTTCCTGAAAAAGGTTCTTTCTCTATGACTGTTTAGATTCCCATTATTTGCCAACTAATTTGAAGAATCATGTTATTTGTAATTGCTGTTGCTGGTGTCAGAGCCCAGGATTGTTGGTGAATTATCTATTCTTACATTGAGATGTAGCTTGGGATTCATTGGTCTAAAAAATCTGCTCTTTTTGGTGTGGTGAGGGGGACAGCTTGTGTAAATAGGGGTATAATATGTCCTTTATGGACTTCTTAGATGGGGTGATTCATAGGTAATTTCCTTTCCTCTATTTTTGTTTGTGCTGCCTCCTTTTGGTCCTCTATAGGCTACATATACCTGGGTTGTGGTTTGTTCTCTTTAGTAGATTGTTCTTATTAAAAAGGAAAAGAAACTTTGTGGCCCTGGGATTTGAAGACGGAAGTCTGTTTTTGGAATGGTGCAGTTCTGATAATGATTATGGGTTATTTGGAAGGAGTGAAAAGGCAGAATTTTGGAAGACAAGACTGAGAATCCCCACACATTGTGGAATAGGACTCTGTTAATGGCTTTGCAGTGGGTGTCAGTCATGAAGAATTTCAAAAGTATAAAAGGAAGTGCTTAGTCTATGATTGGAAGGTTGTTACATTCTCTAGAAAGAGACCAAACCCTAATCCATTTATTTGGAGGCTCTCTCCATAGATATTGTGAAACATAGTTTTGATAGTTACCTGTTAGGAACCCTACTCAGATTGAAGTTGGAAGTACTCCTAGAGACATGAAAAAAAAGTGGTTCTTCCTTTTCAGGACCAGGGGTTGGGAGATGCTAAAAAGGCAGAATTATTGAGCGAGCTGGAAGTGCTAAAGAAAATGCATGCTGTTGGCTTGGGGAATATTGTAGTGGGGAAGGAAATGTCTGGTAACCACAAGCTGGGCAGGGACAAAGAATTGAGGTGCTTTGAGATCTGAATATATTGTTAGACTGGTCATTGATATAGAGGAGGCTCTTGATGATAGATTGGAGTGAACACCAACATCAGACAGATGGAAGGTTGGTTCCTATGCTAAGGAAGTTTCTGTGTTGGATGAGTTCTTCAGAGAGGACTATCACATTGTTGTAAGGTAGTTTGAGTGAGGAACTGTACACATCTCTCTCTCTCTCTCTCTCTCTCTCTCTCTCTCTTTTTGTTTTGCTGTTTTTCTTCTTGGAGGTGGGACGCCTCATTCCAGCCTTTATTTTGTCTTTCCTCAGTTTATATGTATATATTACTATCCACCTATTAAAAGAAAAAAAACACTAGCCTCATGACTTTCAAGCTTGTTGCCACTTCTTTGTTGACCTAGAGTTCATTGAATTTTAGAATATTCATTGGTTTCCAGGTTGCAGGTATATTATCAATCTTGGTCTACAAGGGATCTTTGGAACTTGTTGTTTACTTCGTTTGGGGTGGTGTGGGTGCTCCCGGATTCCGTGAGAAATTTGCTTCTTGAGTGGAAAATGAAAGGCATGGGGAAGAAAAGGAGTGTAGTTTGGAAAATGGCGCCTATTTGTCTGTTTTGGTGTATTTGGGGAGAGCGAAATCGATGAACCTTCCTAAAGGAAGAGATGACAAATACGAGCTTGAGGAAACTTTTTCTTCGGTCCCTGCTTGAATGGTCTCAACAATTTGTGGACTTGGACTTGGACTATCTCTCTTTTCGGAATTTGTTGGGTGATAGGGTTGTTGTTTAGCTAATCCTTATTAGACTTTATTTTTCTCTTGTTGCCTTGTTTTGGGCCTTCTTTGTATACAGCCTGTGTACTTAGGGAGCGCCCCCTGTTTTCTGGCGTTTTTTAATCTAATGGTTCTCTTTGTCTATCAAAAAAAAAAAAAAAAATCAATCTTGGTCTAGATGTTGTTTGTATTCATAGGTTTTATGTGCAATGTTTCTTTCTGCAGTTTTTTTGTTTTGGTGTTTTTGAAATTGGTAACTAAACTGATCCTTTGCTGGTACTATGTTAGGAAGCTATTAGCACTTCAAACTTCTTAATTTTTTTTTTTTTGGATTTTTGCCTCCTATAGGGTGAGACTAACATTTGCCATTTCAGATCCCTGTTTTACTTTAGCTTCACTAGAACAAAAAGGGAAAGGAGACTTTTGAGAGTTAATGTTCATTGATGAATCAATTTTTGCTTTAGCCTTTAATAAAATCTTGGAAGATCATTTGCATCACATGGTACCTCTCTTATATGGAATTGTTGGGTTGGAGCTGACTGGGTGCAGTTATCATTTCTATGTTATTTTGCAGAAGGCTTATTTTAAATATAGAGTAACGAGAACAAAGCGTAAGAAGAAGGCTGGCATTGATCCGATAAGGACTGCTTTTGATCAAATGAAGGTTCGAACTTGGCAGTCCATGTTTTTTTTCATATGATATAGTCACAAGTACCTTTGGTGAAAGAATTTGTAAGACAGATGGCTGATGAATTTGCAGAGGGTGAAGAATCCACCAATACAATTGAGAGATTTTGCAAGTGTCGATTCTATGAGAGAGGAAATTAATGAAGTTGTGGCATTTCTACAAAACCCTAGTGCATTTCAAGAAATGGGAGCACGTGCACCTCGGGTATGTTATACTAAAGATATTATATACTTGTGCCTCCTTTATTTGACATCATACTTATTATTTTTCTTTTATAAACAATAACGATTTCATTGCATTGAATTAGTAAGTTCAAAGAACGATGAGAAATTCTTCCAAGAAGTGCATAATTCTATATTCAAATTATGGTAGAAAAGGTTGATTAAGTGTGTACTAATACAAAAAGGCAAATCTAGATACCATTTAGGAAGGTATAAAACCTTCTACAAAAGAAACCATATGTCTAGCTACATTTGGCTAACGCATTTGTTGCATAATTGCCTAAGAGAAGAGCCCAAGAGAAGAAATATCCCGACTCTAATGAAATATCAATAATTTGGCACAACCACTGATCAGAAGTCTAAGGTCCTTTTTCTTTCTTAGTTGCCTATGATATGACGACAGCGGAATCTCCTTCTAGAAAATTGGAGAAGCTCAAAGCCTTTTCTTGTAACAACCCTTCCAAAAGGGTTTGAATCTCCACCTCAGTGGCTAAACCTTGACCTGCAGGTTTAGAGAATGTTCTTACCACTAAGCTGAAATGGTCCTTAAGCAATTCTCCAATCCCCAGCTGCCATGGGTTGCCCAAAGAACACTCATCAAAATTAGTTTAACAAAACCCTTTGGAGTTGGTGGCCATTCAGAAAATGTCTCCTTAGTCAACCTTGTGGTTCTATAGACTAGGTTCCAATTTAGCAAAATGAGGCTTAAAGGGATACCTGCAAAAGCTCCATTGGTTACAGGGAAGAAGAGATGATTAAAGTTGTATTGTTTGATATCACACTTATACATCTGGTTGGAAGTTGAATGCAGACAAATATTATTTTTTGAATTATAATTGAAACAGATTATTAAAGTTGAGCTATATTATAGCATGAAATCATCAGTTTGTACATCTTCTGACATTGAGTGCTATCTAGCATTTAATATGTACAACGATTGCAGGTCTATTATTGTTCATTATGTATTATTTCAACTTTTCGGTTTTGACAAAATAATCTATTTAACCAGTGAAGTGTTTTTCTTTGATCATGATTTTGAAAAGGTTTTCTTCTTGTTGTTCTCTGGCTTACATTAAGGCAAGGTAATTCTAGAGTGCGTCAAAGCTTTAAGGCAACTAGGGGTTAATATGGCATATTCTTTATGAGATAAGATGGTCAAAGTTGCACCTTTTGCACCTTTTTGCCTCTTGCCTTAGGATGCAGACACCTCATGTGACCAATTTGTTTTAATATTTTTGAAGTAACCTACTTCTTGTTTGCAGTTAACCAATTTCTTGTTTATGTATCTCTTTTTGTACTTTTTATTTATTCTTTCTTTTTAGCTAAATTTTGTTGTTTTTCTAAACCTTTTTTTAAGCTTGTGGCTTACATCTCACCTCTCAGGAGTAAAGTACAAAATTCACCTTTGCAAACTATGCCAGTGAGATAGAATATTTTTGAGAACTGAAATATCCGTTCTAAAAGTAGTGCTGAGTTCACAATTCATAAGCAAAACATTGTGGTATTAGAAAATTGAGGGGAAAAGTTTGTTTTCAATAAACTTAATCAAGGGCCTCTTTTCTGTCACTACAAATACCATTTTTTTCTATTTATGGAAACATGAAAATGTTTTTAGCATGATTGCTGCTAATTGTTCTTGGAAACAGTTGACAGAAGATTGAATTTTCAGGATACAAATTTGATTCTTACAAAATGGAAAAAAATGAAAACAGAAACACAAAAACCGACAGAACCACCACAACACAATACTACAGCTGCACCATGACAACCACAATCACCAGCACCACCACATTGCCACTATTTTGCTTGTGTGACTTGATCATCCTCACCATCCTTGTCCCTCTGCTGGTGCTTGTGCTTTTGTTTTATCCTTTCTTTTTTGGTTCATGATTGCCGTGAAAAGAGAGAAAAGGGAGAATCCCTAATTTTTGTTATTAAAAACTATTGATAATACACATTAGACTTGGGTATATATATACATGCTAGTGGGACCCACAATACAATAAGGAAAAAAAAGGAAAAGTAAATAACTGAAATAACTGTACACTATCTAACACTCCCCCTCAAGCTGGAGCATATATGTTATATGCACCAAGCTTGTTACAAATGTATTTAATTCTAGGACCTCTAAGAGATTTAGTAAAAATATCTGCTAGTTGATCATTTGAATTGACAAAACTAGTCGCCACACATCCTAATGCGATCTTCTCTCTAATGAAGTGACAGTCAACTTCAATGTGTTTGGTCCTTTCATGGAAGACTAGATTAGATGCAATATGCAAAGCGACTTGGTTGTCACAGATGAGCTTCATCTGTTCATCCTTTCCAAATCTCAACTCCCGAAGAAGATGTTTCAGCCATATGAGTTCACATGTTGCCAGAGCCATAGCTCGATACTCAACTTCAGCACTAGATCTGGCCACTACATCTTGTTTCTTACTCTTCCAGGATATTAGGTTACCTCCAATAAAAACACAATACTCGGAAGTGAAACGTCTATCTATGGGTGAGCCAGCCCAATCTGCATCTGTGTAACTAATAACCTGGGTATGACCTTTGTTCTCGTACAACACACCTTGGCCTGGTGTGCTTTTGATATATCGAAGAATGCGGATTACAGCATCCCAATGGCTATCACATGGTGATTGTAGGAATTGACTAACAACACTTACAGGAAAAAAAATGTCTGGATGAGTAATGGTGAGGTAGTTCAGTTTACCTACAAGTCGCCGATATCTCCCAGGATCTCCTAAAGGCTCCCCCTGTCCTGGTATAAGTTTGACATTTGGATCCATAGGAGTGTCTACCGGTTTACAGTCTAACATACCGGTTTCTTCCAAAATGTCTAAAGCATACTTCCTTTGGGAAAGAACCACACCGGAATTGGATTGAGCTATCTCCATCCCTAAGAAATACTTGAGTTTCCCTAAGTCTTTAGTCTGAAAGTGGGTGAAAAGGTGTTGCTTTAGTTTCTGAATACCATTCTGATCACTGCCTGTAATGATGATGTCGTCCACATAAACTACCAGATAAATACACTGCCTCGAAGAATTATGATGATAGAAAACAAAATGGTCTGCTGTACTGCGAAACATGCTAAACTCCTAAACAACAGAACTAAAACGGTTAAACCATACTCGAGGAGATTGTTTTAAGCCATATAGAGAATGGCGTAACCTGCACACTAAACTAGACCCCCCCTGAGCAACAAAACTAGGTGGTTGCTTCATATAAACTTCCTCAGCAAGATCCCCATGAAGGAAAACATTTTTAATATCTAACTGATAAAGGGACCAAGAACGCATAGCAGCCATGGAGAGTGATAGACGAACAGAAGCTATCTTGGCAATAGGAGAGAAAGTGACACCATAATCAGAACCATAAACCTGAGTATAACCTTTAGCAACTAAGCGGACCTTAAGGCGATCAACCTGACCATCAGGGCCAATCTTAACTGTGTAGACCCAACGACAACCAACTGTAGATTTACCAGAGGGTAAAACAACAAGATCCCAAGTGCCATTGGAGTGTAAAGCAGCCATTTCATCTACCATTGCCTGGCGTCAGCCTGGATGGGAAAGAGCCTCAAGGGTGCTCTTGGGAAGAGAAATAGAAGATATAGCAGAAACAAATGCAGAATAGGGTGAAGATAATCGAAGGTAACTCAAAAAATTGTAAATGGGATGAGGATTACGAGTAGATTGATTACTTTTCCGAAGAGCAATGGGTAAGTTAGCAGAAGGAGGCAGAGCCAGGGCAGGAGAAGCCGAAGGGATAGGAAGTGAGTCAGCAAGTACCTTGGCCAAAGAAGGAGGAACAATGACACGATGACGGCGATGATAAACCTAAAGTGGGCAAGAAGGCATTACATTAAGTGGGGAGATAATGGGAAGGGGTAAGACTTCAGAAACAGGAAGAGACTCAGAAGTGGAGAAGAATGGTGAGTCCTTAAAGAAGGTGACATTAGCGGAGAGAAAGTAGCGATGAGTCTAAGAGGAATAACAACGATAACCCTTTTGAAGTCTGGAGTATCCCAAGAAGATGCATTTTGTGGCTCTAGCAGAAAGTTTGTCCTGTCCAGGAGTGAGAATATGAACAAAGCAAGTATAACAAAAAACACGAGGAGGAAGGAAATAAAGTGGTTGGTCAGGGAAAAGAAGGGAATAAAGAATATGATCGTGTAATATAGATGAGGGCATACGATTAATCAAATAACATGTTGTAAGAACAACGTCCTCCCAAAAACGAAAAGGATCATTACTATGGAGAAGGAGAGTACGAGCTGTCTCAACAAGATGTCGATTCTTACGTTCAACTACCCCATTTTGTTGAGGAGTATGAGCACAAGAAGATTGATGAAGGATCCCATGTTGGGACATAAATGAAGTAAATGATGCAGAAAAATATTCCCTGGCATTGTCATTGCGTAACACACGAATAGAAATATTGAACCGGGTTTGGATTTCAGCATAAAATTTTTGGAAAATAGAGAATAACTCAACTCAATTTTTCATTAAAAATAACCAAGTACATCGAGAATAGTCATCAATGAAAGTGACAAAATACTGAAATCCTAAAGTAGACGCAGAGACAAGGACCCTAAACATCAGTGTGGATAATTTCAAAAGGAGACTTTGCCCGATTATTCAAACTCTTTAGGAATGAGACACGAGTATGTTTCTTAAGCTGACAGGACTCACACGCAAGCGACAACAAAGATGAAAAACGAGGGACCATTTTTTGGAACTTGGACAGACTAGGGTGGCCCAGACAACTGTGGATGAGGAGGGGAGCATCAGTGGAAATGCAAACTGCAGTAGTTGAAGGCGAGGTGAGGTGATAGAGGCCTTGAGACTCACGTCCTATGCCAATCGTCTTCCCCGTACTCCGATCCTGCAAGGTCACAAATTTGTCAGAAAAAGTAATAGAGCAGTTAAGAGTACGAGTGATTTTGCTGATGGAGATAAGATTAAAGAAACACTCAGGAGTTAAAGGACAGAAGTGAGAGGTAGAGAAGGGAGAGGATGTGCTAAACCAATGCCTTTAGCCACAGTTTGAGAACCATTAGCTAAGGTAACAGTAGGTAAGGCAGAGGTAGTAGTAATAGAAGAGAAAAGATCCTTATTACCAGATATGTGATCAGAAGTGCTAGAATCTAGAATCCAAGGTTCAAGAGAAGATGTGTGGGTAAGACAAGCAGAAGCATTACCAATCTGGGCAACAGAAGTAACAGAAGTTGACTTGGTGGCCTGATAGCGGAGATAATCATCATACTCACTGTCAGTGAGGGAAATACCCTGAGATGTGGAGGAGCTCGGAGGCTGAGGCGGCTGAGGATCAGATGACTGGGCCATGTGGGCAGTGCGGGGAGGCCGCCCATGTAACTGATAACACTGATCACGAGTGTGGCTAAGCTTATTGCAATAGGTGCAATGAGGACGTTGGCCTCTACCTCGGTTACCACTGCGTCCTCCTCGAAAGTTAGTTTGAGAAACTAACACAGAAGAATCTGAAGTGTTATCAGATGGCAAAGTCTGAGTGGAGGAGATACGGAGGAGGCGAGCAAACACATCATCCAAGGATGGAACGGAGGAACTGCCAAGAATCTGATCACGGACGGTCTCAAGATTTGGACAAAGGCTAATAAGCGTAAGAACCATGAAGAACTTGTCAATCTGTGTTTGTTGATCCCCAACATCAGTAGTAAGAGGCATCATGGTCAAGAATTCCTTCTTAAGAGAGGCAATCTGGCCAATGTAAGTAGATAAATCCATGTCTTGTTGTCTGACATTGATAATAGAAGAAGCCATCTTATAAAGACGTTGGATATCATTCGTGTATAGCCCTTTCGCCTGATTCCAAAATTTAAAGCATGTTTTGTAGGCCCGAAGATGAAGCAGAATCTTAGGATCAACTGATTGCCATAACACACTACATAATTGTGCATCTATATTCCTCCATTGTACTCTGTCAACTTCAGGGATATCCGCCTCCTACGTAACAAGGTGATCCTCATAACCTTGACCCATAAACCAAAGCTCCACAAAGGCAGACCAAGATAGATAATTTTCACTGCCAACCAATTTCTCTGAAGTAATCATAGGAGATCCAGATATAACAGAGGAAAAAATGGAACTTTTAGTAGCCATATCTACTTATCTGGAGAACGAAATATGTTTGGATCGAAGAGAGCCCTAATATGGCTTTAGATCGCGGTTGAAAGAAGAAAAACTGAGGATCCGCGGCTGTGAGAGACCAAAGAGTAAAGAAAAACAAATGTGGCACTACTGGAAGGGTAGAAGAACACTTCCTAAGACACGTGCAGGGCTCGAGGTGGAGAGGAAGTCACCCGAGCTTGCCGGAAAGGCTGATTAGAGGGCCGACAGAGACAAAAAACCCTAAAAAATGCACTTGCAGGGCTCAGATGGCACAAGCATAGATGAAGAGTGGCTAGATGATGTCAAGCGAGGTTGGAGGTGGAAGCGCGTTGCCGGAAAGTGCTCTACAAGCCCTCACGCGCTGGTGCGTGAGGTTCAGGCCGCCGAAGAAGAAACGCGCGTGACCGGCGCGTGACTGAGATTCCCCCTCCGGTGCTTTGACAAAACTTGAAGATCTCCTCCTTGCGCACTTGATGGTATGGTCGGTGTCGGAAAAGGACTTTGCCGGAAAAAGTCGCCGGAAAATTCATCGACGGTGAGGGTTTTTTAACGGCGATACGGTTGACCGGAAAGCTTTAGGAGATGGGGAAGGTGATCGGAATGAAACACGGTCACTGAAAGGTTTTTTTCTCCCTAGGCTTTGATACCATGTGAAAAGAGAGAAAAGGGAGAATCCCTAATTTTTGTTATTAAAAACTATTGATAATACACATTGGACTTGGGTATATATATACATGCTAGTGGGACCCACAATACAATAAGGAAAAAAAAGGAAAAGTAAATAACTGAAATAACTGTACACTATCTAACAATTGCACGGTCTCTTTTCTTAATTTCCTTGGTTTCTTATGCTACAAGCTTCGCGAGTTTTCATTAGGTTGCTAGGTTAATACCATATGTGTACCTGTTTTACTTTCTCACATGTTTTACACAAAATCATCATTTGTATGGTAGAAACCATAAATGAGAATGGTCATGACTTTAGTACTTATCCTCAATTACTTTTTGTTCATTTTTAGCTGAGGCTATTGAATGGGAATGATAGGTTTTGAAACATTTCATATAAACTATTTTAGTTGATTTCACATTTCAAATTTTATTTAAATGATTGTTTAGCGTGTAACTAGAACGTAACTGGTTTACATGTTATTAGTATAGTTTTTCTTGCTCCTAGTGTTGATATCCATATAATGTCTCTTTTTTGTTCTTATCTGAGATAGTTGACCTTTATATTGCAGGGGGTTCTTATTGTGGGCGAGAGGGGGACAGGAAAAACATCTCTTGCACTAGCTATAGCTGCTGAAGCAAAGGTGCCTGTTGTAGAAGTTAAAGCTCAACAGTTGGAGGCTGGACTATGGGTTGGCCAGAGTGCATCAAATGTTAGGGAACTATTTCAAGCAGCAAGGGATTTGGTTGTCCTCTATAACCTTGTTAATTTCTGTTCTTTCTCAATCATGAAAAAATTTAATTAAATTCTTTTTGATATTTAAGATGTGTGAGTTAACTGAATATAGTTCAATAATATAAAATTTGGGAAGCATTATGTCAACTTGAGCAAAAATTTAGACAGCATAGTCAAGTTGGTTCAAGTTCCATATAGTTCTGTATTGAATGCAAGACAATCATTTTTTCTTACTCTCAACTTCAAATATAAGCTAGTCATTGATACATTATAAAATGAAATGGGAATGATTAATTTATTTATATCTCAAGATTTGCCTGTCCTAGAATGTTGAATTGTGTAGAGTTTTCCTTTTCAGTTTTTGATAAATGTAAAGCCTTTTAAATTTTAAACTAATGTTTTAACCATACAATATTATTGGTAACCTAAATCATATCTTATCTCTGAACTTTGAAGATAGTTTTACAATTTTGTACATTACAATGTCACCATTTTTATTTATTTATTTGTTAGATAGGTGGGTGGGTGGGTATGTGGGGGGTTGTAGAGGAGGGTGGTTTCGTCTTCATATATCCTCATGGTTTTGTTATTCTTAGGCATGTTTTAATTATTATTTACTGACACGAAATATGGGATGAAAAATAATAAGTTCTCTCTTTCTTAGATTGACTATATATACGGTTTATATAAGAGATTACAAGAGAAGAAATAGGAAACAAGAGACATAATAGGAAACTAACTTATTCCTAAACTAACCTATTTCTAAATCATAAAACTATCTATTTATAGAAATAGGAAACTAATAAACCTATCTATTTACAGAAATAGGAAACTAACATAATAGGAAAAAAAATTCTCCTATTCTATTTATAGCTCAACACTCCCCCTCAAGTTGAGGAATAGATGTCTTCCATTCTCAGCTTGAATACAAGATCGTGAAACATTGAACTGTTCAACCCTTTTGTTAGAATATCAGCTAATTGATGTTCTGATGGAATATAGGACATACACACTACTCCTTCCTCCAATTTTTCTTTGATGAAATGTCTATCAATCTCAATATGTTTTGTCCTATCGTGTTGTATAGGGTTATGAGCAATATTGATAGCTGACTTGTTGTCACAATAGAGCTTCATAGGACTATCCCACTTGATTCTCAAATCATCTAGAATAATCTTCAGCCAAAGTAGTTCACACAACCTTTGAGCAATGGCCCTAAAGTCTGATTATGCAGACGACCTTGCTACCACATTCTACTTTTTACTTCTCCATGTTACCAGATTTCCTCCAAGAAAAGTACAATACCCTATAGTTGATCTTTGATCCACTAGGGAACCTGCATAGTCAACATCGGTGTATGCTTCTAGAGCAAGAGTATTGTTCTTCTTGAACAAAATTCATTTCCCGGGGTTGCCTTTCAAGTGATATAGCACCCTATAAGCAGCTTGAAGATGAGGTTCTCTTGGATCATGCATGAATTGACTAATCACGCTCACCGAGTAGGCGAT